>NC_134804.1:27838589-27841089 GCF_046742065.1 Oratosquilla oratoria | reverse complement strand
GGTATGGGGTGAAGTGTTACATCCTGGGCAGCTGTTCACAACACGGTCGTCCAGCCTCTTCTGGAAGCTTAGAAGTGCTGGGTGGTGACCGCATCGCAGTCTGGCCAAGTGGACTCTGTCCTTACGTGGGAGAGAGGATTCAGAAGGGTGGATATCAGGGGGTCTGGCATGCAGCAGTGTGTTGTCTTTCAGTGTGTTAATGGAGCGGTGAGTGATATGATTATGAATATGTTTCCGGAGGCTGGTATTTGGTGGTTGTGGAGGAAGAGAAGAGAGTATCTGTGTGTAATAAAGGTCTATGGGTGTAGTTTTAATGTTTCTTGGTGTGTGTGGGTGTTCTGCTATGTAGTGTAGCGGGTGTGATGTGTTTGTGGTGGCTGCAGCAAGTGTTTGTGTGCCTCTCATGTCGAGGTGGTCCTTGACTTTGAGGACTTTTGTTTCATGGTGTAAATGGTCTGCAGGTGATGTATTTGTGCAGCCTGTAATTGTTTTTAGGGCTTTGTTTTGTATGATTTGAAGGGTGTTGTGGTGTGTCTCACTGAGATTAGGAGCCCATGCAGGACTCGCATAATTCATCACTGAGCGTATGCATTGTTTGTATATTGTTATATTAGTTTCTTTGTTTTGTCCAAATGTTGTTCCAGTGATTGACTTAAGTGCGTTAAGTCTAGGTGTGCATTTGTTTTTTATGTTTGTGAGGTGTTGTTTGAAAGACATGGATGTATCGTATGTTACACCAAGAATTTTCGGTGTGTTTGTGTGTGGTATTAGAGTGTTGTTGATGTAGAGATGAGGTATGTATTTGTGTTCTTTTGTCCAGTTGGTGAGAAGTGTTGCTGTAGATTTGGTTGGAGCTATTTTGAGTCTGTTTGTGATGAACCATGTGTTGAGTGTGTCAAGGTAAGGCTGGATTATTTCTGCAGCTTTGTCTGTGTTACGATGTGTGCATGTGATTGTTATGTCGTCTGCGTAGGAAGAGATTTGTATTTCTGAGGTGTCTGGCGTGGGTAAGTCATGCATGTATAGATTAAATAATGTGGGGGATAGAACTGAGCCCTGTGGTACTCCGTTCTTAATGTTTCTGATGTGCGATGATTGGCCATTATATGACACATGAGCATTCCTGCCTGCCAGATAATTGGCCAGCCATCTTTTGGTGTTATTGTGCATGTCTGTGTTATATATTTTATTTGTTTGGTTGTGGTTGAAAAGAACACACGCACAGTGAAACGTAACCATGAAATTAAGGTTGCCAGACAACGAGATCCAATCCAAATGCCTTCTTTCACCCTTACAGAACATAAAATAAGGAAAGGATAGGCCCAATTAAAAACAACGAAGATTTCATGGTAGATTCGGAGGAAAAATGAGCTAGGCGTTTAACAATTTTTTCACGGTGTTTACAAAGGAAAGGTTAGATATGGTACCTGATTGCGACCCGATTTTCAGTGGGGATGAAGAAAGTAGACTAACATCAGCTTTAGTAAGGTAGAAATAGTCAAATAGGTTAATAGACTTAAAGCTACAAAACTCCCAGGTCCAGACGAATTTTTTCTGAGAGTATTTAAAGAGTATAACTTTGAAATCTGCGACCAGTTAACGGAAATATTTAACAAGTCGGAAGACACTGGTTTTGTGCCTATTGCTTGGGGGCAGGCAAACACTGTTCTTGTTTTCAAAAAGGGAGATTAGTCGTCTATATGCTCCTAGAGGTCAATTAATTTGACATCAGTTATAAGTAAAATGCTTGAGTCAATAATAGGTCATAGAATCAGAGATCACATTGAGAGACATGATTTGATTCGTGACTCACAGTATGCATTTTCCAAGGGTAAGTCATGCGTAATTAATCTTCTATCTTTTTACACTAATGTCTACAAGGCGTCAAATAACAGTGATTGTTACAATGTTATTTACCTTGACTTTAGCAAAGCGTTCGACAAGGTGCCCAACCAGAGACTACTAAATAAAGTCAAAGCCCATGGCATAGGAGGAAAAGTGTTTGAATGGATTAGTTTGGATCAGTGACAGAAAACAGCGAGCCACATAAACGGTGTAAAATCGAGATGGAGTGCTTCTAGTGGAGTTCCCCAGGGCTCGGTTTTCGGTCCTTTATTGTTCATTATGGACAGTGGGATTAATAGTGATGGTAGTAAGTTTGTGGGAGACACTAAAATAGGACGCTTATTTAGGTCAGGAGAATGCGCCGAGATTCTGCAGGACAAATTGCTCACATGGTCGGTGAGATGGCAAACGGAATTCAATATCTCAAAGTGCAGCGTGTTAAACGTAGGTTTACACAACCCAGAAAGCAGGTATAGCTTATATAATACTTTTAGAGAAAATTTATTACGAGTTTTGGGAGTCCTAGTAAGTCCTGACTTTAAATCCTGGAAACAGTGCATTAGAGCCAGGAATAGAGGTAACAGAGCATTAGGTTTAACCCATTCAACTTATGTCAGCCGCTTGCGGTGTAGATACGAAAAACCGGATATGGTAG
>NC_134804.1:27816089-27826089 GCF_046742065.1 Oratosquilla oratoria | reverse complement strand
CTCTCCTTTTGTACAAACAATTGAGTTTGCTCTCTCTCTGTCTCTTTCTCTCTCTCTCTCTCTCTCTCTCTCTCTCTCTCGAACTAGACTCGTTTATCATATTAGAAAAATGGTTATTTGATATTTGAATAGTGTGCGAGCCCGTGTATACACACAAACTAGATCACTCTCCGATGCAGACCTTAGTACACGTAAAACAGACACGAATAAATACACACACACACACACACACACACACACACACACACACACGCACACACACACACATACACATATATAATACACACATTAGAAGGGTATATGCACAGAAACATTGATAGATCAGTTACTCTGAAAATGAGTTATTGTCCAATACACCTTGATTAATCTGGTACAGAACGATCTGTCAGCGTATTAACATGAGAAGTGTAGGTCTTGCTTATTATATATATATATATATATATATATATTCCTTAAAGGCAGTGTATCTAAAGTTATAATCTCCAGAACTACTGTGGTCATATACTCGTATAAACAGACAGACGGACGGACAAACACCAGGCTCCTCACTTTTCCACCCACAGTCTTCAAACTTTATATGAGAAATAGTTTTATATCGGGAACAGGTTCTATATATATATATCTCCCTCTCCTTGTTTACGTATCAAGCGCGAATGATATTAGGATGTAAGCTCCTGCGTGCTTCCTCAATCTCCTGAATGGACAAGATTGAGAGAACTTGGATGACGTAGTGGAGGTTCGTGAAACGACGCAATGTCCTTTGTTTGTTTGTTTGTTTTTACTTGTTTGTTTGTTTGTTTTTTGCGGTTTGAGGGGCCGGTACCCACCCGGACCTCAACCCTACAGACGGTCCGGAACTGTTAATACAAGAACGTAGGAGAGACGGTGTCCACGCTACAGCCACATCAGTGACGATATCCGGAGGAAGATGAGGTCATTTCCGAAGTGAGCAGCATTTGGGTGCCATTGTTCAGAATGGATGACCTTCCTAACCACTGCACCGTGGCCAGGACTCGAACACGTACCCAAAATCCCCACGAGGTTACCAGACATGTGCGCTAGCACTGAGCCATGGAGGGCCCGGTATCGTTTGTTCTTTTATCGGAAGAGTCTGCAAATCCCCAGAAGAAAAAAAGGAAGTCTTCAGCTTCTCGGAAGTGAGAGAGATATCCATGACAAGGAACAACATAAGAACGTAAAAACATAAGAATGGAGGAGACTGCAAGAGACCATAAGGCCTACACTAGGCAGTTCCATGTCCCTTACCACCTATCATCCTCATCTATAAAGTCATCTAACCTTCTCTTAAAACAACCAATAGTTTCAGCGCTCACTGCATGGTCACTAAATCTATTCCATCCAGTAGCCACTCTTGGTAAACCAGTTCTTGCCTATTTCTTTGTTTTATATATATACATATATATATATATATATATATATATATATATATATATATATATATATATATATATATATATTCCAAGTTCAATCGTTTACTATTAGTCCTACTTTACTGTCTTAAATGACCTTGTCAGCATGACCCTTGTTAAAACCTTTCACCCATTTGAATACCTTTGTTAGATAATTCCTCCCTTTACGTCTTTCTAGACTCGAAATTAAAGTGTCTAAGTTTGTCTTCGTAAGGACAAAAGTATCGCTCTAATCTACCGTATCGAGGGAAGACTGTCGATAGCCGCTTCGCTCCACAATGACAACAAATTAAATTATTTCATTTAAGAATGATGATAATACTCGTTTTCGTAGAGTTTCAGAGCCCAAGACTAAACACCGTTAACTATTATGGCCTTTATTTCCTATGAGCATAAGGTTGATTAGCCTGTATTAAGCCACCGTTTCAGGTCCCCAAAATGTATTTAAGAATACGGTATAAGATGGTATGGGAAGGGTATCATTTAAAACAATCACGTGAGGAACAAATGAGTTTATAATCTTTCGAAAAGTTGTCATATTTTTCTCACACAATGGTTTATAAACGACTCCACAAACTCCCCTTTCCAGATCAAGACTCGTATCTGGTCTAACTCCCCACATTTATTCATCCCTTAACTCTCATCATCATCCTTATGCTCATCCATCTCTTCCTCCTCATCCTCATCCTATTCGTTCTTATCTTCATTTTAGTTCACATCTTTATTCTCGTCATCGTCTTCATTTCCCCCCAACCCCACGTCATCTCCCCCTCCACCTCATCTTCCCTCACCCCCCGTCATCTCCCCCTTCCACCTCATCTTTACCTCATCTCCTGTCACCTCCCCTCCCACCTCGTTTTCCCTCATCCCCCGTCATCTCCCTCTACCACCTCATCTTCCCTCATCTCCGGTCATCTTCCCCTCCCACCTCATCTTCCCACATCTCCCCCTCCACCTCATCTTCCCTCATCTCCCGTCATCTCCCCCTCCCACCTCATCTTCTCTCATTTCCCCCTCCCAGCTCATCTTCCCTCATCTCCCGTCATCTCCCCCCATCGTCCCTCATCCCCCTCCCACCTCATCTTCCCTCATCCGCCGTCATCTCCCCCCCTCCCCCCTCTCCACTTCGTCCCCTCGAATGGCACCGTTGAGACTCGTGGATCAGCGCACAGTAAACAGTGGGTCGGCCGCCGCCCCCACCACCAGCCTCTGCCTCTGCCTCTCTCCTTACCTCTCTGCCTCTCTTCCGACCCTCGCTGCAGCATTCTGCCTCATCCAATCCCTTTAACTCTCTGCCTCTCATCGCTTCTGCTTCCCTACCACCCTGACTCTGTCTCTCTCTCTCTCAGCCTCTATTTGTCTTTGTCTCCCTATCTCTCTGTCTTTGTCTACCTCTTTCTGTGTCTCTCAGTCTCTATCTAAATGTATTTGTCTCTCTGTCTCTGTCTATTTATCGCTCTGTCTCTCAGTCTCTATCTAAATGTATTTGTCTCTCTGTCTCTGTCTATTTTTCTCTTTGCCTTTGTCTCCCTCTGTCTCTGTCTCCTTGTCTATCTGTCTCCCTGTCTCTCTATATCTCTGTCTTCCTGCCTGTCTCTCTGTCTTCCTGTCTCTCTTCTTCCCTGTCTCTCTCCCCGTCTCTCCGTCTCTAGGCCTTGATATCTCTTATTCCCTCATCTTTGCTTCGCCGTAATTTCGTTTCTTATTCATTTCATCCTCCTGGCGGTTCTGGACCTGTTTACCTCGTCTTGATTTCCCTCTCCTTTCTCCATGACGTCACCCTCGCTTCACCCATAATTTCTTCGTTAGGATGTTTACTCACAATACCCTTGGTCTGTCACCCTTACTCCTGTACATGGGTTCAACTCACCGTATATTCATAGTCACCCAACACCCTAATTCACCCTAACTAGATGGAAGCTTCAATCGTACACTTGGCTTTCTTTAATATTTCACCCTAGATCTCGCCTTTGTCGTCCGCTTCACCCTTCCCTCACTAAAGCTTTTGTCCTTAGTGTTAACTTCACCCTAATTTGTGATCCTTAGTTTTGTTGCTCGTACTCTCGTAATATCCTCACCCTCAGTCTCGTCCTCACTCACCCTCACCCTTCACACTAATCCTCATAGTCACCCTCGCATTCATACTTACCCTACCCTTAGTCTTCACCCTAATCCTTACCCTCACCTTTACCTTGACTTTCCCTTGCATCCTTATCCTTACCAGCACACTCACCTTCATCCTATCCCTCACCCTAACCTTCATCTTTAACCTCATCCTCAAGTTCACCCTCAATCTTACCCTCAACCTTCTCCACATCTTATCCTCATTCTTACCTTCATCCTATCCTGTCAGTTTCAACTACACCTCAACATCTCCCTTAACTTCATCCTCATACTCATCTTCACCCTCATCCTTATCTTTACATTCTCATCTTCACCTTTAACCTCACTATCATTCTCACCTATACCTCCACCCTCATCCTTCCTCTTACATTTAACCCATTTCACTCTCACTGTTATCCTAACCTCAGGCTCATCCTCAAACCCTCACCCTTCACCCTCACTCTCACCCTTCACCCTCATCTCATCATCAGCCTCACCCTTCACCCTCATCTCACCCTTACCTTCACCCTTACCATTCAACCTCATCTCATCCTCAACCGAACTATTTACCCTCATCTCATCCTCAGACTCACCCTCAACACTTACCCTTCGCCCTCATTCTCACCCTTCACCCTCATCTCATCCTCAGACTCACCCTCATCCTCACCCTCAACGCTTACCCTTCGCCCTAATTCTCACCATTCACCCTCATTCTCACCCTTCACCCTCATCTCATCCTCACCCTCATCTCATCCTCATCCTCACCCTTCACCCTCATCTCATCCTCATCCTCACCCCCACCGTTCACCTTCATCTCATCCTTAGGCTTACCATTATCCCTCAACTTCAGCCAGATCTCATCCTCACCCCCACCCTTTACTCTCATTTCATCTTCACCCTTCACCCTCATTTCATACTCTTCCTCACCCTTACCTTTCACATTCATCCTCACCCCCACCCTTCACCCTCATTTCATCCTCAGTCTCGCCCTCAGCCCTCAGCCTCACCCTCGAACTTTCATCAACCTTCACCCTCACTTCACCCTTGCTCCAACATTTCCAGCAGCCGCCCCTTTGCGTTCGTTCCCAGGCAGGCGGGCGGGCGGGCGGACGGGCGGTCCGCCGACTCCTTCAGGCTCCCAAATACATTTCCCGCCGCTCAGCAGACAAAGTCTCGCTTTTCGTCCACCTCTCAGCCTCTCCCTCCGCACGTTTCTCCTTTTCCCCTTTTTGCACCTCACAGAAAGTCCTTCTTCCTGTGCTGCCTTCCCTCTCGCTCTTCCCCCCCTTCCCCTTCGATTCTTTTCTGCGTCTTCTCTTTGTCAACCTTATTCCTCTCCTTTTCATTCTTCTCCCGTCCTTTTAGTCTTACCATTTCTCGTGGTGTTCTGCCTCTCGTCTCCCTTTTCTGCAACTCTCCTCTTCTAAGTTTTCCTTTTTTCGTTTACTTTTGATAATTCCTCGTTTTGAGTTTTATGTTCGCTTATTTTCATGCTCCTAAAGTTACTGTATATATACATTTTTCCTTTTCTCGTCTCCTATTTTGTCCAAATACTCGTGGCCCACTCGCCCCCAGTCCTCTTCTGTGTTTTGAAGACCTCTCTTGTCTCCACGACTCTCTAATCCCACTCTTTCTCCCACTCGTCCATACTCCCACTCCATCCTAATCCCAATCCTCTCTTTCCCCCTACTCCACCCTAACCCTACTTCACTGTTGCTCCCACTTAATCCCACTTTATTCTTCCTTCCGTTTCGCTTTAATATCACACCTACCTTGCTCCCACCCCAATCTATTCCTCCGCCTACTCTCACTCCCTCACACTCTCCGTTCCAGCTCTCCGCAAACCACTCTTTATTTCCAATCATAAACCTGACCGCACGGCTTTCCCAATCTCTATTTTTCCTCCCAATCGTACTTTTCAGCTGCCCACTCCTCAGATAGTCGCACTCCACTGCCAATCACCCTCTTCACCCAATCTTTCTCTCCTCCACTGCCCCCGGGGTGAGTCCGTACACACTCTTCTTCATATTCCTCCACCCTTTTCTTCCCCCCCACACACAACCTCGAGGGCTTTCCTCCCTTCCTCCCACCCCCTTCCACCAAACGCAACAGACCCACCTCACAATTCAAACCTCCTACAGAAGAACCCATCCACCCACCAAGTCCATTTTTCCAGGAACATCTTTGTAGATATTTCCTCATTCTTCTCTACGATTCTACAGCTGAAGGTAACCTTACAATCTCTCTCCTCGATGTCACTCTATAATGTTCCTCTACAGGGGTCTATCCTCTACAAAGGGTGTCTTACTGCTCTACCACATTCCTCTTCAGTTGAGATCTCTTTACTCTTCTTCAGCTAGCAAAGCCACCGTGATGTCCGGGTCATATCCTTCGACACCAGATTTCGTCATTTGGATGTGCTGCGGCAGACCTCTCCAGCTACATTCTCTTCTTCTCCATCCGTGCCTGAGGTCTCTCCTCGTTCCCTCCATACCCCTCTCAGTATCATTATCTATTATTTATCGGGCACTCTTCGTCTTCCCTCCCCTCTCCAGCTCTCGTAACCCTTCTTCTTCTTCTTCTTCTTCTTCTCCTTCTTCTTCTCCTTCTTTTCTTCTCCTTCTTCACCTTTTTCACCTTCTTCACCTTCTTTTTCACCTTCTTATTCACCTAATTTTTCTTCTTTTTCATTTCTTCTTCTTCGCACTCTTTTTCTTCTTCATTCCTCCTCCTCCTTCTCCTCCTCCTCCTCCTCCTCCTCCTCCTCCTCCTCCTCCTCCTCCTCCTCCTCCTCCTCCTCCTCCTCCTTCCCTTTACTACTTGCCCTCATTCTTGTACTCTGGTCTGCCCTTTTTCTCTCGAGTTACAGATACACTCGAACACACCTCTGGTTCTGTCTGGAACTCAAACGCATTTTCAGCTCAGTCGTACGTCAACTTGATTTTATGTTCAGTTCTTTCTTCCCTTCGGCTCTCTTTTTTCCCTCTATTTCTCTCCTACCTTTAACTCTTTTCTCCCTTTATTTCTCCCCACCTTTTAACTTTCTTCTCCCTTTATTTTTTTTCCTCCCTTTAACTCTCTCCTCCCTTTATTTCTCCCATCCCTTTAACTCTCTTTTCTTTTTCTCTCAACCCTTTCCCTTTCCTCTATTTCTCTCTCCTTTTTGCTCTCTTCTCACCTTATTTCTCTTATTCCTTTAACTCTCTTCTTCCTTTATTTCTCCTCTCTCTTAAACTCCTCCCTTTATTTCTCTAATTCTTTTAACTTTCTTCTCCCTTTATTCCTCTTATTCCTTTAACTTTCTTCTCCCTATATTTCTCTCATTCCTTTAACTTTCTTCTCCCTTTATTGCTCCCCTCACTTTACTCTTCTTTCCAATGGTCTACTCTTCTATTTTTTAAACAATTTGAAGAGTATGTATGAAGTAGATGTATGCCATGGCTGGTTACCTGCATTAGGAAGGAAAAAGCCTTTTGATACGTATATAGATAGATATTCACGCTTACCTCCCTTCTCGCACATATTCTCTTCACCTTAGATTTGTTATCTATTTTTCTTTTTCTATTCCCACTTCCTTTCACCCTTTCTTCTTAATTTCTACACTTGTTCACCCTATCCTTTCCTCACCTTTTCATTTTTTTTTCTGTGTGATTTTATTCTTTCGTTTGTTCGTTTGATCTTTTCGTCTCACCTTCTCGTTATTTTTATTTATTCATGCATTCTATCATTATTATTACTTTTATTATTACTATTATTATTATTAATATAATTATTATTATTATTAATATTCATATTGTTAACATTATTATTGTTATTAATATTATCATTATTATTAATAATATTATTATTATTAATAATATTATTATTAGTAATAACATTATTATTAATAATATTATTATTAATAATAATATTATTATTATCAATAATATTATTATTATTAATAACATTATTATAAATAATATTATTAATAATGTTATTATTATTGTCATTGTTATTATTAATATTAATTAATATTATTATTAAGATTATTATTATTATTATTATTATTATTATTATTATTATTATTATTATTATTTTTATTTATCTATTTTTTTCTATTTAGTACTTTCTTACACCAGTCATGTGGCTGAATTAATCAACCGTCACTCGAACTCAAATATCTTGTAGATTTGTTTCCAATCATCCAGTTGTGTCATCGGAAGCGTGCTGGTCTTACATTCGCTCAATTGTGGGCTCGAATCCCGCACTTCTCTCCGATTGCCATCAGTGACTGCTACCTACAGTCTGTGTACATCATATGGCAAAGGTGACGACTTTGGCCGCAGCTACTCAGCGCCTCCTGACGTAGGCTCCTCGCCATCTTCTTGTGGTTCAAACGCCATCTGGTTATCAAAGACTTTGATTATATTCCGAAGTAAAACGCTTTGACTCGAACCTAGGCTTTGGCTGTTAGCTCTCGGTTGTATGAATATTCAATTAGAATTTACTCTCGCGTCACAATAAAAAAGGATTAGTGGTTTCTGGCGACAAAGACGAAAATTGAAGAGAAATTATCGTTTCGTTTTGAAAAGATTAAGGTGGCGGCACGCTGGGCATTTCTCGCTAGCATGCTACTTGCTTTTGCTACTTCGTTTGCGTAGAAACGATTTCGGCTACGATTTTTTCTTTCTTTTAATTTCCAAATGTCAAAATAATTCTAGCATCATATATTGAGAAGCTGAATGACGAACTAAGAGAAGTTAAACCTAGAGTACGAATGTTACACATTGTTGAGACATTCTCACGGAAGTCTAGAATATTGTAACCGAAGTCGTTTCTACTCAAACAAAGTCTCAAAAGCAAGTAGCGTGCTAGCGAAAAATGCTTAGTGTGCCGACACTTTTGCACAGATTCTGAAGACGTTTCTCAAAGAGCAAAAGAATTCCGTCGTCTGCAAATGAGACCAGACGATGTACCTCTACACTTGACACTGTATCTTATACCTAATTGTAATATACGGAATAAAGGCAACGCTCGTGGGATCCCGTCTTTGTATGCACCTTCTTTCGCCCACTCGTTCTTGTTTTATCGTGTAAGGTTAATCAATTACTTCGTGCTATGTCATTTAAATTTTCTTCATGATATTGGCTTATAATAGAAGTCATTACCTTCTGCCCATATGCATTAGTTCCATCCTATACCAAATCGTCCTTTTTTAATTTTGTATTATTTCATTTTATCTTATTTTATTTATTTATTTGTTTATTTATTTGTTTGTGCGCTGATGGCGTCATCGGAAGCGTGCTGGTCTCCCATGTGCTTAGTAGTGGGTTCGAATCCCGCACTTCTCTTCAATTTCCAGCAGTGACTGGTACTTGCCCCAGTAGTCGTAGGGCATAGTAGGGCATAGTAGGGCAGAGGTGACGACTTCAGCCTGAGATACTCAGCGCCTCCTGGCGTAAGATCCTCACCATTTTTTTTTCTTTCTTTCCTTCTTCCTTTCTCCCTTTCTATCCTTTCTTTCATTCGGTCATTTATTCATTCTTTCCTTATTTTATTTTTTTTCTAATCCAACATCCGTCCACAAATGGAATTGTCTCTCTAGGATTCTCTCTCTCTCTTTCTCTCTTTCTCTCTCTTTCTCTCTTTCTCTCTTTCTCTCTCTTTCTCTCTTTCTCTCTCTTTCTCTCTCTCTCTCTCTCTCTCTCTCTCTCTCTCTCTCTCTCTCTCTCTCTCTCTCTCTCTCTCTCTCTCTCTCTCTCTCTCTCTCCCTCTCTCTCTCTTTCTCTCTCTCTCTCTCTCTCTCTCTCTCTCTCTCTCTCTCTCTCTCTCTCTCTCTCTCTCTCTCTCTCTCTCTCTCTCTCTCTCTCTCTCTCTCTCTCTCTCTCTCTTGTCATGTAATTCCTTCTTCACTCCATGCAATGGACGCCGAACACAGAACTCCATAAACTTACACCGCGTCGCCATTTATGGAGTTTCCACTCCACATGTCTCCTCCATACCTCCACAGACCTCCATCTCCGCTAACACTTCCTATCCACTCCACAATTCTGTTTACCTCCTCCACTCGCTTCACTCCAGGTCTGCACTCCACTTTCTGGAGTATTTCTCCTTTTTCCTCCACTCTCCGCTACTCCACACCCTGTCCCCTCCTCTCCACTTTCCATCTCCATTTACGCCCTCCATTCACTCCACTTTCCTTCCACCTCCATCTTCTGACCGTTCTTCAACTCCTACCTTCCTTTAATCCACACCCTAACCTTTGCTGTCCACTCCACTCCTCTCCACCTCCGTTCGCGCCCTCCACTCCCGCTCCTACACTCTCCCGACCCTCCACACGCTGTGTGGAGGTCGTTTGAAGCTCCATTCCAAAATTACTACCAACTCCATCTGTTCGCATCCTCCAATCTCCATTTTCCACTCTCCATCCTCCATCCTCCATCCTCTATCCTTTATCCTCCATCTTCCATACTCTGTCCTCTACCCTC
>NC_134804.1:27801089-27813589 GCF_046742065.1 Oratosquilla oratoria | reverse complement strand
CCCTCCTCGCTCCCCTCCTCTTCTCTCCCTCCTCGCTCCCCTCCTCTTCTCTCCCTCCTCGCTCCCCTCCTCTTCTCTCCCTCCTCGCTCCCCTCCTCTTCTCTCCCTCCTCGCTCCCCTCCTCTTCTCTCCCTCCTCGCTCCCCTCCTCTTCTCTCCCTCCTCGCTCCCCTCCTCTCTTCTCTCCCTCCTCGCTCCCCTCCTCTTCTCTCCCTCCTCGCTCCCCTCCTCTTCTCTCCCTCCTCGCTCCCCTCCTCTTCTCTCCCTCCTCGCTCCCCTCCTCTTCTCTCCCTCCTCGCTCCCCTCCTCTTCTCTCCCTCCTCGCTCCCCTCCTCTTCTCTCTCTCCTCTTCCTCCCTCTTCTCTCCCTCTTCATGCTCCTTCTCCTTCCTATCTCCTGTTTTGTCTCACTTTGCTCCTGGTCTGTTCCTTCTCATTCTCAACTTCTTCTAAATCTTTCTCCTTTTTTCGTCGTTTTTTTCTTTTTCATTCTCACTCCACGTCCCCTCCCCCTACCTTTCCATCTCGTTCGTTTTTCCCCTCTCTCTCCCTCATCTCAAAACTCTCTTCCTCGTTTTTCCTCGCCTTTCGTATATATTCGTCCTTTTGTGAAGACTCCATAAGTTTGCTTTGCTTCTTTCTCCATTCTCCTTCCTCACAGTTTTTCATCTTAAGTTTCGCCGCTTTTTTTTTTTTTCTTCTTCAACTCTTTTTTTTTTTTATCCTCCTTGTGGAGTGGAATAGGGATGGAATAGGTGGGAGTGGTTTTTATGCCTTTGTTTTGTGGCTACCTCCCTTATGAGGGGGAAAAAGCCTTTGGTATATGTATGTATGTATGTCCTTATTTCTTCTTCTTTTCCCTATTCTATACTCTTATTGTACATGGGCATGTGGCATGTTTCCCTGATGTTGTCTCCACAAGAGACAACCTTCGATGGAAGAGGAGACGAAGGGAACGTCCACAGAATCCATGGCTGGCGCAAGCTAATCGAACTTGTCCAGAGCTGTTTGGAGTGGGAAGGGAGGGCGTCTGCATGGAAGCTTGCCCGGAGAGGCCGTGAGGACTGGCACTGGTGTGTGAGTGAACTTAAACTCATGAGCAGATGGTCGTGAGCTCGATTCCTGGGACCCACTGCGGGCTTGCTGCGTTGGTTTCTGACAGCCCTAGCCAGGCGTGGAGGCAACCCAACGTCGGCCTGAAAAAAGCTCCTTGCCGCAACTGACATGGCTTTGCCCTACCTCGGGTTTCTCACTTCCCAATGAGTGGAAGAGCATGACTACAGGAGACCTTTTGGTCCATAACTAGGTCGGATACAAAAATAAAGTAAATAGATAAATAGATAATGATAATAAACAGATAAATAATAGATAATAATAGATAAAGATATAAATAATATTAATAAAAAATAATAGATAATAGATAAAGATATAAATAATATTAATAAAAAATAATAGATAAATGAATATTAGAGAATAAACAGATAAATAATGATAATTAATAATAATGAATAAATATTAATAGATAAATGAAGCAAAACAAATGGCAGTCATTACAGCATGTTGCTTAGGTGCTTATTAAAACGAATCTTAAAGCTTTGAATTGTATTACATTGCACTGCCTCTGCAGAAAGTTTATTCCACTCATTTACTACACGGCTGGAGAAATAACTTAATAAGAGAGATTTGGAAGGCTTCAGAGAATAATATATATCCATGATTAAGCCCTGAAACTTCTTCAATGAAAACCAAACGTCTTTAATATGTGTCTCAGCTTTTGGAGTCTCAGAGATGAGATATACTGAATGCGAGATATTGAGAGACATTAAGTGCATCGGTGGAGACAGAGTTGACATCTTGACGCACATCCCGTCTGCCAACGACTGGATTCTGAAAGTCTTGGGTTTATAAGATCGACTTAAGACGGCCGTTGACTTCCCTCCAGCATTAGGTCAAGGACTTTAACAAGGGCGATGCAGACAATGTCATTATATTAAGACAGCAGGGCATAGCTCGTAGTAATGGTTGTTTCAAATTGGACAAATTTGGGTTTAAGAAGGAAATAGGCAAGATCTGGTTTACCAACAGAGTGGTTAACGAATGGAATAGACTTGAGAGAAGATTAGATAACTTTATGGATATGAATGATAGTTGTTAATGGACATGGAATTGCCTAGTGTAGGCCTTAGGGTCTCTTGCAGTCTCCTTCAATCTTATGTTCTTATTTGGAGATCAGAAGCTTTCATAGACGTTACTTCGGGAAAAGACGAAATTCCCGAAGTCGCCCGGAGGGAAGGATTGGCGACTGAAGGGATCAAAGGAAGGAGGAACTTCGGCTTTTGCTCGTCACACGACCTCGGGAGCTGAGTGACCGACTTGTAGATTCTGTGACAAGAAATACAACACATATTTTACTTATTTATCTATTCATTCGTTTATTCAATTATTTATTTATTTTTGTTTGTTTATTTATCTTTTCATTTGCCTATTTATTAATCTATTTGCTTGTTTATTTCATTATTATTACTATTATCATTAACATATATATATTTTTTTTTCAGAAATGCAACCACTTCAGATGGTCTTGCTTCTTCAACATAGGTCAAAAGTAAGAAAACTAGGTCCCTTTTTTGGATTATAAAAATGTAGTGAAAAATCAAAATTATGCTAGAAAATAGAAATTTAGGCTGTGAACATGTACATGTACAACAGAAGCTTGGTCTGGCAGATTAATTTAAGTTTCTAGAAAAACAGATTTGTGGTTTAAGTTACTGTTACGATTCGTATGCGAGTTCTCAAGGTTGTGTTTGTTATGCCAGTGTATGTCTGTCTTAGGAGATGACGCTTTCTGCTTGTGTCTTGTTCTGTAGCTGTTTTGCCGCCTTCTCATATGCAACACATCTTGCAAGAATTGTCGGGATAAGGTAAAATAATGTTTTCACTTAAACACTAGAAGCGTGCTGGTCTCACGTTGGCTTAGTTTCTGGGTTCGAATCCCTCATTTCTCTCTGATTCCCAGCAATAACTGTTACCAGCCCCCAACAGTCCCTGAAGCTCATAATAGGGCAAATGTGACGGCTTTATCCGCGGCTACTCAGCGCCTCCTGGCGTAATAGGCTCCTCACCTTATCTTAGAAACAAATCCCCAACTGTTGAACTCCAGGGCACTTGTTTATTTTGTTTGGTGAACGCCATGCAATTTTATTCGACTCAAGGCAGGACCCCGACCTGAAACAGGGTCCCAGGCGACCGAGGCCCTCAAGAACCTGACCCTTGGCCGAATGAAATTGCGTGGCATTAGGCAAAAGAAGACCTACTCAGCGCCGCGACATCCAGGGTGCCTGGCTTCCAGCTCGATGGAACATTTCAGGACTTCAGCTGTTGTCATGGCTGCCGGGTCGAGCCTGATGAAATTACAACCAACACCACCACCTCTGCCACCACTATCAACGCTACTACCACTACTACCGCCACCACTATCACCACCACCAACTCTTTTACTACAACTACTACTACTACTACTACTACTACTACTACCACCACCACCACCACTACCACCTTCACCACCACCACCACCACCACCACCACACCACCACCACCACCACCACCACCCCCACCATCACCACCACCACTACCACCACCACCACCACCACCACCACCACCACACCACCACCACCACCACCACCACCACCCACCACCACCACCACCACCACCACCACCACCACTACTACTACTACTACTACTACTACCACCACCACCACCACCACTACTGGTATTACTCCTCCTCCTCCCCCTCCTCTTCCTTCTGTTCCTCCTACTACTATTATTACTACTACTATAACTAATAATATTACTACTACTATAACACTATTACTACTACTACTATCACTACTGATACTACTACTATACTACTACAACTACTGTTGCTACTGCTACCACTGTTGCTACCATTATTGTTACCACTTACTACCAATACTACTGTTACTACCGCTACTACAACCGCTATTACAACCGCTATTACAACTGCTATTACTACCGCTACTACAACCGCTACTACAACCGCTATTACTACCACGACTACCACTACTCCTGCTACCACCATCACGACTACCACCACCACGACTACCGCCACTAGTGCAACGACAACTACCACCACAGCTACAACAACCAAAGTCTCCTGGTCGTAGTGCCCAACTAGCTCTACTGCTGCCAGTGGAACTTGTGTGGAAGGACATTGAGTCTGACAGGTATCGCGACCAGCCAGCCTGAGATTGGGACACGCAGCCTCCAAATGACTTTGTCCGGCTTTCCATGCACGTTCGTTCGGGTCCAAACGCGAGAGGAGGGGTCCAAAGGCGAAAGGGGGTCCAAATGGGAGCGGGGGAAGGGTCCAGACTTCAGGGTGTGGCATCTGACTGGATGGCACTCGTCTCAAGGACGACTGCGTGATGAGGTCATTCTCGGGTGCCATTTTGTGGTTGATGTTGAGGTTTAATTCCTTGTCCCGCGGCCTACATCCCTCGGTCCATACCCCCCCCGGCCCACACACCCCCGGCCCATGCCCCCCCGGCCCACGCCCCCCCGGCCCACGCCCCCCCCGGCCCACGCCCCCCCCGGCCCACGCCCCCCCGGCCCACGCCCCCCCCGGCCCACGCCCCCCCGGCCCACGCCCCCCCGGCCCATACCCCCCGGCCCACACACACCCCGGCCCACGCCCCCCCCCCCCACACACACCCCGGCCCACGGCCCACGGCCCACGGCCCACGGCCCACGGCCCACGGCCCACGGCCCACGGCCCACGGCCCACGGCCCACGGCCCACGGCCCACGGCCCACGGCCCACGGCCCACGGCCCACGGCCCACGGCCCACGGCCCACGGCCCACGGCCCACGGCCCACGCCCCCCCACGGCCCACGCCCCCCCACGGCCCACGCCCCCCCACGGCCCACGCCCCCCCACGGCCCACGCCCCCCCACGGCCCACGCCCCCCCACGGCCCACACCCCCCCCCACGGTCCATGCTCCCCCAGCCCATACCCCCCAGCCCATACCCCCCCCCCCCGCCCCACGGGACCCCCGGGCCCCGGCCTCGGAAGTTTTATTCTGTAAATGGTTCGAGTTTTACATGCACGTGCTATCGGACCGACCGTGTCGAATAGCGTTGCTTGCGTGCAATTGGCTGCCGACACAGAAAAGAAACGCATATATCGAAAAATGGATATTTTCTTCCTCCAGCACTGTTCGAATGGTTTGTAGCGCGGGGAGGAGGGGGCCAGAGGAAAGTTGGGGGGTGAGAGAGCTCTCCGTGTGTTCCTGTCACCTGAGTGGCAACCCAACCTACTCCACCACCAAAGCGATGATCACCTTATTGGCTTCAGTTAGAACTCTGAAGAACCTCATCGCAGTGAAGGGATGAACTTTGAAGATTTATTTCTGGTTAACGCAGTTTTGTTCAGCTAAACGAGTTAAGGCTTTCCTAGTTATCCTTTTCGGTACGACTATGCCTTTATAAATTTTGTTCCAACTGACATTAAATGATTTTATTCTCCTTTGATTACAAAGGATTACAAAGGAGGAGCATGCCGACAGGAGACCTTTTGGTCCATAACTAGATCGAAAAAAAAAATTGATGGCAACCCTCACTCTCAGCATCGTTGTTGCCATATTACTGGGCGAAGATTTTTTCTTCTTCTTTCAGAGGTGTTTGAAGTTGTAGCTAATTGTGCTGCAAATATTTGTTTCTTCTTCTGCTGTACTTGTCATTCCAGGCTGTGCTGGAACTTTATTTTTCAGGTTGTTGTTTTTTCAGGGGGACTCTGTTAGTGTTGCAGAAACTGTTTTAATTTTTGTTGCTGCTGTTAAACTCGTGGTTACAAGTGTTTTTTGACGAATGCCATTACTGTTGTTGTGAGAGTTGTTGCCTATAACAATGTAATAAATGGCTAAAATCTTGTTCTTGCTGTGGCGATGCTGTTGCGTGTTTACACTGGACTACAGTTGATTACATACCAAAAGCGAATTCCGTTGCAGAGAAAAATAGATGCATAAATAGATATGCAATTAAATAAAGCACTGATATCCATAATAATACGTTGCTTAAACGTTTATCGAACTCTGTCTACCTCCGATGTTTTGTATGCAATTTTTTTTTTTTTTTTTTTTTCTTAGGTGTTTGTGATATAGTCCTTTTGCTGTATGGAGTCCGTTCAGGGTGGGGCATTAGCGGGAATTCTCCCGAGTGAGACGTTCCCAATTCGACCACCAATTCTTTATCAGTCACCTATCACCCAGTGACACATCGGCTTGGCAACATGGGGAGGGAGTGAGCGCTGTTGCCACGCGTTATAGAATCTATTCAAATCATTGTTATAATCCCAAAAGGGGATACTCATTGTGTGTGTGGCATAGAATATTCTTTGTGTGTTGTACATACGTATTTGTAATATTGTTTATTTATTATTATATATTTTATATATTATTGTGAGAACCAAGTGTTCATTTAAGCGTATATGTCCCCCCCAAGTCGGAGCTTCTTGACGTCGCTTGGCGTCGGAGTCAGTCTTAATTCCGCTTGTGTTGCGTACGCACGCTTGTCTTTGCTGTGCTAATTAATTTGAATATTTAACTCAAATTCGTTTCATTTAGCCACCCTGTACAATTGCACTGTACAGCACATAGATAGGAAATAAAGAGAGAGGCAGGCATTAAGGTTGATTTGGTAAGATGGCTCACGACGTATGCCACACCCCAAACGGACTCCTTCGAGCGCAAGGACTAGTAATGATTCATGAATAGTTGATGCAGGTGTACTCCTTCACTCATTTTTTTTTTTTTTTTTGTGCGTGTGCGTGTGTGTGTGTGATTCCTTGTCTGCTACCCGGCGGGATGATCGAATTGAGATATTAAAATGGGTCAAGGGCTTTAACACGGGTGATGTAGACAAGGTCATCATATTAAGACAGCAGGGCAGGACTCGTAGTTATGGTTTTAAACTTGACGGTTTTAGATTTAAGGAAACAGGCAAAAATTGGTTTACCAACAGAGTGGTTAACTAGTGGAATAGACTTAATAATCATGTAGTGAGCGCTGAAACTATCGGTTGTTTTAAGAGAAGATTAAAAAACTTTATGGGTGGGTTGGTAGGTGGTAATGCACATGAAACTGGCTACTGTAGGCCTTATGGTCTCTTTCAGTCTCCTTCATTCTTACTGTATGTCCTCACAGTAAGGTGCCTGATGTAGGTGGTCTAGCTACTACTGGAACTGCCTCTCCTGTTGATGCCTCTTGATAGGTGGTGATGGATATGGAAATGCCTAGTATAGGCCTTATGGTCTCTTGAAGTCTCCTTCATTCTTATGTTCTTGTAGCTGTCTGTGGCTCCTGCAGGTGCTGGAACCTGCTGCTGGAACCGCCTCTCCTGCTGGAGCCGTTTCCAGAGCAACTCATTGGCAGCTTTCCCTCTCAGTTTCTCCCCCCGAGTGCGCGCGGGCAAATGGCGGTGTGTTATTTATGAACGGTTCGTCTAGTTATTTACGCGCCTCGAGCCTCGTTATTTACGTTCCCCTGTTATTTATGTGCGGTGCGAGCAGTTGTTTACTACGAGCGCGGCGTGTCCGGTGGAGTTCGGGTCTTTCCATCCAGCTGCCGTGTTCGAGGGTGATGTGCATTCACTTTTGGGCTATTGACACGGTCAAACGGTTTGTCAAACGTGTTTGAAGCCGTGTTTGACCGTGTGAATGGGGTACTTGGTTGTCAAACATGTTTGAAAACCAAGTATCCCATTTGCACGGTCAAACTTTTGGTCAAACGAGTGTTTGAGGCTATGTTTGACCATGTGAATGGGGTTTTTGGTTGTCAAACACGTTTGTCAAGCATGTTTGACAACCAAATACCTGATTCACACGGTCAAACATCACTTCAAACACTTGTTTGACAAACCAGGTTTGACCAACAGTTTGACCGTGTCACTGGCCTTTTTAGGGATTCATACGGCTTCGGTATTTGTTTAGTTATTTGTTCAGTATTTTTCACTGAAGGGTTTTCATTGATATTGACCCTGTTAACATACCACATATCCTAGAAAATTGTCTAGAGAAAATTTAGTTGATATCAAAAGCACAAAAGAGGTCATAAAGCAATAATAAGATAACTGAGAATATCATAATTGTAAATGATTATTAAACAACTGCGTCCAGTTAAAGGTGCATGAGTGTACTTATTTAATGGTATTAGTTAAAATACCTTTGACATAACTATAATTGTCTGACCATTAATATGAATAGTGTGTCATCATCCAAGCGTAGTGCCTGTACTATAATATATGCCAAACGTTTTCATTAGTCATTTGAAGAACGTTTCTTGAATCTATGTATGATTATTAGTTTAGATAATAACATATATATATATATATATATATAATTGTGTGTGTGTGTGTGTGTGTGTGTGTGTGTGTGTGTGTGTGTGTGTGTGTGTGTGTGTGTGCGCGTGTAGATGAATATAAATACAAATGGCATCATGATATATAATGAAATATATGAAAATGTATATAAAATATACAATGATATACAATGGTATAATCATATATAAGACATATATGATAAGTAAAAATATAGATAAATAAATAAGATATTATTATTTCTTTATCTCCCCACCGGCAAATACTTCCTCTAACTTATAGAGCGATCCATTTAGGGATGCCCAGATAGAACTAAGTAAAACTGAATAGATTCTAACCCAAAAAATTCAATATCATCAATATCATTTTTTTTTCGTTCATAATAACACTATTCTGATTTTGCTGCTCCTCTTTCTCCTCCTCCTCTTTCTCCTCCTCCTCTTTCTCCTCCTCCTCCTCTTTCTCCTCCTCCCCCTCTTTCTCCTCCTCCTCCTCTTTCTCCTCCTCCTCCTCTTTCTCCTCCTCCCCCTCTTTCTCCTCCTCCCCCTCTTTCTCCTCCTCCCCCTCTTTCTCCTCCTCCTCTTTCTCCTCCTCCTCTTTCTCCTCCTCCTCTTTCTCCTCCTCCTCTTTCTCCTCCTCCTCTTTCTCCTCCTCCTCTTTCTCCTCCTCCTCCTCCTCCTCCTCCTCCTCCTCCTCCTCCTCCTCTTCTTACACCACTCCTTCCCTTCTTCCTACACTCCTCCTTCTGCTCTTCCTACTACACCTCCTCCTGCTCTTCTTCCTACTACACCTCCTCCTGCTATTCTTCCTTCTACACCTCCTGCTCTTCTTCCTACTACACCTCCTCCTGCCCTTCTTCCTACTACACCTCCTCCTGCTCTTCTTCCTACTACACCTCCTCCTGCTATTCTTCCTTCTACACCTCCTGCTCTTCTTCCTACTACACCTCCTCCTGCCCTTCTTCCTACTACACCTCCTCCTGCCCTTCTTCCTACTACACCTCCTCCTGCCCTTCTTCCTACTACACCTCCTCCTGCCCTTCTTCCTACTACACCTCCTCCTGCCCTTCTTCCTACTACACCTCCTCCTGCCCTTCTTCCTACTACACCTCCCCCTGCCCTTCTTCCTACTACACCTCCTCCTGCTCTTCTTCCTACTACACCTCCTCCTGCTCTTCTTCCTACTACACCTCCTCCTGCTCTTCTTCCTACTACACCTCCTCCTGCTCTTCTTCCTACTACACCTCCTCCTGCTCTTCTTCCTACTACACCTCCTCCTGCTCTTCTTCCTACTACACCTCCTCCTGCTCTTCTTCCTACTACACCTCCTCCTGCTCTTCTTCCTACTATACCTCCTCCTGCTCTTCTTCCTACTACACCTCCTCCTGCACTTCTTCCTACTACACCTCCTCCTGCTCTGCTTCCCACAACTCCTATTCCAGCTCCTCTTATTACAACTCCTACTCCTACTAATCCTCCTGCTGCTCCTCCTATTCCTCCTCCTCCTCCTCCTCCTCCTGCTCTTCCTCCTGCTCTTCCTATTATTACTTCATCTCCTGTTCTTCTTCCTAATACCCCTTCTCCTCCTATCATCACTTCTTCTGCTCTTCTTCCTACAGCTCCTCCTCCTGTTCCTCCTCCTGTTCCTCCTATTATTACTTCTCCTCCTGTTCTTCCTATTCATATATGTATGAATCTCTAATTAACTTAACTCTTTCAAACCCAGTGGTTCCACTTAGTTTAAAGTCTTTTGGCGTTACCTAAAACAAAATACTTAATGTACGTTATTCAACCGAAAGACTAAACTGATAATTTAGCTCCCTCAGACTTGAAGTGTGAGGTTTCTAAAAGCTGAATGAAACCGTCTATCGGTACTCAATTTTTTTTTCAGTGTAACAGGGATTTTCATGATTATCATTTATATTTATACTTTTCTCGTACCTTCGTCTGGTTTTCATTTTTCTTTTTCCCTGAGCGCTCCCCCCCCCCCCCGCCCCCCACGGTGCCAGCGTATCCATTTCATTTGCGATGATCTTCCTCCTCCGCCTCTTTAAACGCGCCAGATTCTGTCACAGTTTCCGCCAGCCTTCGTCTCTTCCCACAATGATCATAACATTATCTGTCGCTTTGCGCATCGCTCACCGGCCTAATGCATCTTAATTTCCTTCACTTTAAATCTGTGAATTTCGTTCAGCGGCCGTGAGGCGTTTTCGCAATTTTGCGTGAGAGAGAGAGACTCGTACTAGGAGAGAAGATCCTTGTTCATTCACGGTTCTCACGCCCGCCACTGGGACGCCCTTGATGTATTTTGCTCTGGCTAAGAGACGAGGGGTTTTATTCAGCTGTAGCTGTGAGCAAGAGGATAGAAGATTCTTTAGGCGCAAGTTGAGATCCTAAGATTGATACAAATATTCTCATTTTGATCAAATCAATCACGTTGATCTGGGGTAGAATTTTTCTAGGGTGGCGATCGTGTTGCATAAACACACACACACACACACACAAACACAAACACAAACACACACACACACACACACACACACACACACACACACACACACACACACACACACACACACACACACACACACACACACACACACAGTTGGATTTTGGTATCCACATGCCTTCATTGTACCTCTCTTTATTCCTCTTTATACCATAGTCACCTCTTTCCTGTAACTCTCTTTATATTTCCTTGTTTCCCTTTTTTGTCCTGCTCTTTATGATTTTTTTTTCTCTTTCTAGTTCCTCCTCTTAGCTTCCCCTTGCCGCTCTAACTACCTCCCCTCAATCTATCTTTACTTCTTCGTCTCCTTCTCCTTCTCCTTCTCTTTTCTATTCTTTTTCTTCCTCTTCTTCCTCTTTTTCTTCTTTTTCCTTTTGCTTTTCTACCTATTCCTATTCTTTCTTCTTTTTTCCTCTTCTTATTCTTCTTCTTCCCCTTCTTCCTCTTCCTCTTCCTCTTCATCCACTTTTCTTTTTCTTCCTCTTCTTCCTCCTCTTCTTCCTCTCCCACTTTATCTTCTTTTTTCTTCTTTTTCTTTCTTATTCCTCTTCCTCTTCCTCTTCCAAACTCAGCCTTCCCCTCTGTCTCTGATGAAGTCGATGTTCCAACACTATCTTTATCACGTAAATTCATTCCATCACTTCGTTGATTGTATTTTTTTCTATATTTTGAGGTGCCAAGATAAGAGGGAGGGAGGAGGGTGGAGGGAGAGTGCAATATATAGGAAATGGAATGGGTAGGAGTGGTTTCCATGCCTTTATCTTTTTGGCTACCCCCCGGGTAAGGGAAAAAAAACCTTTGGTATATGTATGTATGTATGTATGTATGTATGATTATCTGTATTCCTGATGTAGGTGATTACGTTTTTCCTTTTTTTAAGGTAATGCTTGTCAATCACATTAATATAATAACATAACGTTCAATCCTTCATTTGAACCTTATCTACTCGCCCTGATCTCCTGATCAGGGTGAAGGATCAGTCACCGGTTGTCAGCTCCCTTTTTGTGAAAACGTGGAGGAAACAGTTAAACCTAGTATAAAGGTATTTCTGCTTCCGGGCACCGAGTGCCGGCCCCTCGGGGCTGTACTTTTAGATAGATGTGAGGATGTTGATGGGTTTTGAAAATAGCAGAGAGACAATTCTAACGTAAATCAATCGGTTTTCTTAATATATTTCCTACAGTTCAAATCAACCCATCTTCAATTTTCTTTTTTTCTTGTCAACTTGCGTTCAATAACTTTTCATTCTCATACTTTCCCTCCGTAATCGCAATTCATCTTTTAAATGTACTTACATGACATGTCAGCCATTTGTACATCTACAATGAGACTAATGATGTACAAAATTAGCTTCACTTCTGCGGCTACCGTCTACTGCGATGTAGGTCGTAAATTTACGATACGATGGGACTACGAGGTCGTCAGAGGCCCATTCATGTCGTAACTCAACAAACCCAAAGATATACTTTGGATCGAAAAAGACTCTACTTCTTTTCACGGGTGAATCCCCTCCAACAGGGATCCGACACATGGTGGGCATCTATTGACCTAATGACGATATTGCCAATGACTCTTATTTACAAAAAAAAAAAAAAAAAAAAAA
>NC_134804.1:27783589-27796089 GCF_046742065.1 Oratosquilla oratoria | reverse complement strand
AATATTCACCCCTGGATGTGTGTGTGTGTGTGTGTGTGTGTGTGTGTGTGTGTGTGTGTGTGTGTGTGTGTGTGTGTGTGTGTGTGTGTGTGTGTGTGTGTGCATATAATTTATACATGTACAGAGAGAGACGTGATCTCTGGCGGTAGGACCCTGTCAAATTATGACAGACAGATGGCTCAATATCCCATTTCAATGTACTGAATGTTGGCTTTATGTACTCTTCACGTATATATCCTGCAGGTTGCTTGATTGCCCGTGACGGCCTGGGATCGTGTGTCAAAGACCAGCTGACGCCAGGCGGTTGACACCAATTCTCGAATAGAATTTGATACTAAAATGCGTTTGAGAGCGTGCCATTTTTCACAATCGCCGAAGTAATTAAATCGGTTTGATCTTCGGTTAGAAGGATTTTTTTTCTGTTGAAGTACATAATAAAATAGTTTTTTTTTCCTTTTTTTTTTTTTTAGGACAGATGCACCGGGATGGCGTTGTGTGTCGGGCACACGCCTATTTTTGGGGAAAGAGAAAAAGACGTGGACAATATTGGCGTAAATATTATGCTCCCGTTTGCGAGGGAGATTCCTCTTCAAGGCGACCGGCCCTTTCGCCCTCCCCTCCCTTCCCCCCTTCTACTCCCCTCCCCTCCCTTCCCCTCCCCTCCCCTCCCTTCCCCTCCCCTCCCCTCCCTTCCCTTCTCCTCCCCTCCAGGTCAGTGCTGACCCATATCTTCCACCGGGGAAAGTTCTTTCGCTCATCAATCCACTTTTTTTTCCACTCTGGTCATAATACGGTTGTCTATCTATTGTACGTAAAGGATTTCTAATGTTACTCACAATAAGGGATTCTTAGGAAATAATGTCTAAAATTTTGCTTCTGTTGATTTTCATATTTATACTCTATTTTCATTCTTTTTTCTTTTTCTTACTTCCTCCTTCTTCCTTATCGTCATCTTCTTCCTCTTCCACTTTTTCTTCCTCATCCATTTCTTGTTCCTCTTCTTCGTCCTCCTCTACTTCTTCTTCTTCTTTTTCTTCTTGTTCCTCATCTTCGTTATCTTCTTTTTCTTCTTTGTCTTCTTCCCCCTCTACTTCTTCCTCCTCTTCTTCGTCCTCTTCTTCTTTTTCTTCTTCTTCTTCTGGGAATAACTTTTCGCAATCCAAGTTTCTCCTAAGCAAATGAGGTCATTATTTTTCATCGGATTTCCATCCCTTGCAATCTTTATAAAAGCACTATTTTCTTCTCTCTCTCCTTCTCTCTCTCTCTCTCTCTCTCTCTCTCTCTCTCTCTCTCTCTCTCCCTGTCTCTCTCCCTGTCTCTCTCTTCCTGTCTCACTCTTCCTGTCTCACTCTTCCTGTCTCTCTCTTCCTGTCTCTCTCTCTCTCTCTTTCTCTCTCTCTATCTCTCTGTCTATCTCTCTCTCTTCCTCTATCTGTGTGTGTGCCTGTTTGTGTGTGTGTGTGTGCATGTCTGTCTGCCTGTCCGTCCGTCTGTCTCTCTCTCTCTCTCTCTCTCTCTCTCTCTCTCTCTCTCTCTCTCTCTCTCTCTCTCTCTCTCTCTCTCTCTCTCTCTCTCGCTCTCTCTGTCTATCTCTCTCTCTTCCTCTATCTGTGTGTGTGTGCCTGTTTGTGTGTGAGTGTGTATATATGTGTGTGTGTGTGTGCATGTCTGTCTGCCTGTCCGTCCATCTCTCTCTCTCTCTCTCTCTCTCTCTCTCTCTCTCTCTCTCTCTCTCTCTCTCTCTCTCTCTCTCTCTCTCTCTCTCTCTCTCTCTCTCTCTCTCTCTTTTCTTTTCTTCTTTGTCTTTCCCCGGCCCCTTGACTCGTTCTTTCCTTTCCTTCAAGACATATTTTCTCCAAATGTCTCTCTTACTGCAGTGGTAAGTGGCTGTGTGCTCTCTTCTCTCTCCCTTCTCTCCTCTTATCTCGCGCACTTTGTTCCTTCCACGTTCCTTCATCACCCTCTTTTTTATCTTAATTTTAATTCCTTTTCTTTTCTTTTCTTTTTCTCTGCGATTCTCAATGACTATTACCTGCTGCCCCAACAGTCCCCTAAAGAGGATAATAGGGCAAAGGTGACGGCTTCGGCCGCAGGTACTCAGCGCCTCCTGGCGTGGGCTCCTCACCTTCTTTACCACCCTGTATGGTACACCAGCACACAATCCATTAAAATCCTTCACTTCTTGTTATGTTTCACTGATGTGTATTTCTAAATTCAACCTCTTTCTAGAGAAGGTGTTTTCTAGTGATGGGAACATACGGTACAAAAAATTTCTAACGATTCCGATATTTTGAGTCCCGATTCTGCTCTAAATTTCCGATTCCGATACTAGTTCGATTCCGATACCAACAGCGATTATAATCCATAATTATTGTCCAGGCCCTGGTCTGGGAAACAAATACTTTAAGAACAAAGAACATTTATTAATCATTTATCGGAATCGGAAGTTTAGAGCAGTATCGGAACTTGTATCAGAATCGATGAAATTCTTGGTATCCTCCCATCACTAGCGTTTTCTGTTGATGGATATTTGTCCACACATTTTTGCAGTATTTGCTCGTCTTATTCACTCATTCTGCCTCGAACTGTCAATTCTCTTAACACTTCCAGTCCTCGCATTCCGGTCACTAGTACCGTGAAAATAATCATAGGAATGGAAGAGACTGCAAGAGACCGTAAGGCCTACACTACGCAGTTCCATGTATCTTACCACTCGTCATCCCTGTCCATAAAGTTATCTCATCTCTTAAAACAGCAAATTGTTTCGTTCAGCGCTCACTGCATGGTTACTATATCTTTCTTATTTACATCTTTGTTTTGTTTTGATTAAGGCCCACCCACTTGTACACAGTCTTAGCTTCCTATTTTTTTTTTGTATCTACAAGATACTGTGCCTTCCATCTATCTATATATACCAAGAGGTTTTTCCCCCTTACAAGGGAGGTAGCCAAATCAAAGGCACATACCCACCTCCACCCATTCCACTCCCATCCACCACCCTTTCCTCCCTCTCATCTTAGCTCCTCGTGGATGACGGGTCATCCCTGTATCCCGCCCACTGCCCTGGGTCAGAAGCAATGTAGCAAGACATAGCACATCCACAGCAAGGCCGCTTCACTTAATCGGCGACCCCATCTGTCCGTCCCCACAGCCTTTTCCTGCATCTCTTTTGATAATATGTTCTCACATCTTCCTTTTTTACTGTTTCTGTTTTTACCTATTTCATGGTAAATAGTGAAGGCAATGGTTTTAATGAAATAAGAGGGATGATAAAAAGAAAATAATGATAACGATGATGAACACCCGGAAATCAAATAACGAGCATTGCATCAGACGTCATAGAAAATATTGAAAAAACAGGTGAATGAATAACAAAGGAATGGAATATAAAAATGGAAAAAAGGAAAACAAAAGGAAAAAAGAAAAAAGAAAAAGGAAAAATGAAAAAGAAAAAGAAAAGAAAAAACAAGGGAAACAACATAAAATTAAATGAAAAAATGAAAAACTGAAAAAAGAAAGAGGAAAACAAGAAAAAAGAAAAAATGTTAGGTTCCCATTCGCCGACCGAATGGACCGGCTGTCCAAGTTGTTTCTGTTACTTGCAATGGATAGCGCTGAATAACTGGGTCGCTTTGACCAGCCCACTGGCTGGCTGACTTAATTGGCTGACTGACTGGCGGTTTGGCTGACTCCTTGGCCAGTTGTCTAACTGGCGGTTTGGCTGACTACCCGGCTAATATAACTGCAGGTTTGGCTGACTACCCGGCTAATATAACTGCAGGTTTGGCTGACTACCTAGACAGTTGTCTAACTGGTGGTTTGGCTATCTAGCCAGCTGTCTAACTAGTGGTTTGGCTGACTGCCTAGCCAGTTGTCTAACTGGTGGTTTGGCTGACTACTTAGACAGTTGTCTAACTGGCAGTTCGGCCGACTACCCGGCCAGTTGTCTGACTGGCCGCTGCTTTCCTCGGACCCAAAGTTCGTGATCAGAATGGCTTGTGGGTGCGTGTGTACACGGAGTGACAGAGCGCAGTTGTAGATATCCCCAAGTGCCATTGGGCGAGACATGTGGCCCTGGCTGGGAGGTGAGTTTGGCACTGGGAGAATAGTTATGAGTAGATGGCGCAAGGGGTTTGAATACTAAGAGAAAGTGTGGTGTTGGTATTGAAAGCGAGGCTTGGAAGGCAGTAAACTTTGGTAGAATGAGAGGTAACCCGACCAAAGGGGGGAGGCGGGGAGGCATGGATGTAAGGTAGAGGAAGACACAGAAGAGAGGGTTTAAGTAAGAACATATGTTATAGGAAGATACAGAGAGGTATACAAACAAACAGGTGGATAGACATATTTATACGCAAACAAATAAACAGACAGATAAGTAAGTAAATGAATAAATACATGAATAAATGAAAAGAGGAGGAGGGGAGAGAGGTTGTCAGGGAAATGGAAGACTATTAGTTCGACTGAGTGGGAGCTTGATGAGGCGAGAAAATCTCGTTCTGGGGAACAAGAGGAACGAAGATTACATACAGAAAGGAAAAGTGAAAACATTTGCGGAGAAATCGATTATAGAAAATAATTTCTAGCGTCAGAATCATATATACATATATATGTACATACATATGTGTATATATATATATATACTGTATATATATATGTATATATATGTATATATATATATATGTATATATATATATATGTATATATATATATGTATATATATATATATACTGTATATGTATATATGTATATATATATATGTATATATATATGTATATATATGTATATATATGTATACATATGTATATATATATGTATATATATGTATATATGTATGTATATATATGTATATATGTATATATATATGTATATATATATATATATGTATATGTATATACTGTATATATGTATATATGTATATATATATATATATATGTATATACATATATGTATATACATATATATGTATATACATATATACATATATGTATATATGTATATATATATATGTATATATATGTATATATATAAACATACATGTATATATATATATATATACACATATATATATATATATGTATATATATATATATACCTAACCAGCAAAGACATTATTTACAGAGTAAAGAAAGAGATTAGGTGGAAGTTGATGGCAGAATTGGACTCCCTGATCGTATCCTCATCTAAAGATGGAATAACGATATAAATACAAAGATTCTTAGAGAGGAAGAAAACAGCCATGAAGAAGGTTCTTCAGAACTCATTAAAGGAGAAGTAATGGGAATCCATTTCACCATGAGTATCTCTCGCTGAGATTTAAGTAGGAAACCAAAGCAAAGAATAAATGATGATGATAGGAGATGATAATCACGTGGAAGAGAAAGAGAGTGAGAGAGAGAGAGAGAGTGTGAACATAAGAACATAAGAATAATGGAGACTGCGAAAGACCATAAGGCCTACACTAGGCAGCTCCGTATCCATCACCACCTGTCATCCCCATCCATAGAGTGAGAGAGTGAGGGAGAGAGAGAGAGAGAGGGGGAGGGAATGGAGACATTGTCTTCAAAGGATGCGCGTTGCTTCACTCACACGGCGCCCTCGCTCACCGCGGTCTCTCTGATCGTCTAAGACCCTCATGCAACCACCATTCCTATTCCAAACATCTTTTGCCGGGGTCGGTTGACTTGCTCCAGCCATGATTTCTGTGAACGGCCCCTTCGTCTCCCCCACCGAGGTTTGTCTCTTACAGATATAGTCCTATAAGTAGGGTTGATCTAGAAACATCTAACATGTCCACATAACCAGGGTTAACTCTCACGAACCAACCGCTGATATCAAACAAAGCCAAACCACGATACCCCATACGTCTCCGAAGGCAATTGATATTGAAGACGTCTAAATGCCTCTTCAGTTCCTCATTTAATGTGAAGTCTAAGGCAGCTCGTACACCAACGCACCCAGTTGCTTACGGCGCCTCAGCCAATCGTATTGCGGCCGACACATTGGTTTCTTTAGAACCCCTCACATCGAGGCAACCGCAGTTTCGGTCTCCTCAATGTGAGACCAGCGTGTCAGTCGCAATACAACTGGCTGCGTTGGTGTACGAGATGCCTTAGACTCCACATGAAACGAAGAATTGAAGAGGCGTTTAGACGTCTTCAATACCAATTGCCTTCGGAAACGGATGGAGCACCGTGGTTTGGCTTCGTTTGATGGTTGGTTCGTGAGAGTTAAACCTGGTTATATGAGCACGTAGGACGCTTCTATATCAATCCTACTTATAGGACTATATCTGCAAGAGAGAGAATCCTCGGTGGGGGTGACAAAGGGGACTTAAGCGGCATGGAGAAAAACCACGCCAGTAACGGACGAGCGAGCGTCTTGCCCGGAACATTGAGCAAAGTAACACTGCAGTGATTGTTGGTGTTCTACTGGTCCCCCCTTTTCCATTTCAGATAAGGACGACCGGAACCTTTTTTCCAGTCAGAAGGAATTATACTAGATTCCCAAACGGTAGACAACACCACATGCAATCCACGGACCATGGCCTCGTTTCCTGATTTCGGCAAAATCACGCTGACATCACAGATGCCAGCCGGCTTTCCACCATTCAACTCTCTAGCCTTGCTCCGAGAAAGTGGAGATAGATAGAGAGAGAGAGAGAGGGGAGGGGGAGCGAACAAAAGAAAGATCAAGAGGAAGTGAGAGCAAAAAAGAGAAAAAATAAAAGACCAAGAGTGAGAGAAAACCAGAAGGCAAATGAGCTCAACATCAAGAGTAAGAGTGTAAAAATGAGAGGGAAAGCGAGAGTGGTTGAGTGCAAGATAGATAGAGATAGAGAGAAAATGACTGAGGGAGGGAAATATGGAGAAAGGGTGAGAGAGAGAAGTGGAGGAAGAGAGAGATATGGAGGGAGAGATGGAGAGAGGGAGAAAACGAAAGACGAGGAAGAGAGACAGAAAAAGAGAGAATGAGAGAGGGCTAACGAGCTAGCAAGAGGGAGAGAGATTGAGAGAGAGAGAGGTAGGAAGAGAGGGAGGTAGGGAGGAAGGGAGGGAGGGAGAGGGAACATGCTTCCACTGGCGTTGTCATATCACTCAACAGGGTGGATGGAAAGGACGTTTGACTACGTTCCCCTGAAGATTTCATAGTGTCATGTGCTCCGTGCTGCTGCTTGCTGAAAAGGGAGCTGAGTGGCATTCAGGCACTGGGGACATCCACTCTGCTTCGCTGAGCATCTTCCTAATGTGCCACAGGATCTCGAGGCCTTCAGATTTTGAAACATCATATTCGTGGCACTCAAAGGATCTCTTCTTGGGCAATGGGAAGCCGAGCCAAAACCAAGTTGTTCTGTCTTTTTTTTCTTCAAGACAAAATATGCATTCTTCTTCTGCAACAATAGTATGAAAATAATGTTTGTCTTTTAAGTATTAATTACTTTTACTTTACAGATACTTTATTAACAGTTACAATTACTCTGTGAGTTACTGGGTACGTGCCTTTTGAGTTTTGGCTACCTCCCTTATAAAGGAGAAAAGCCTTCGGTATATATATATATATATATATATATATATATATACACATACACACTGAATGGTTCCCAGTGATCAATATCTTTTTCAACCAAAAATCAATTTTAATTCCATGCCATCGCAATCGAGACTGAGAGTCGCTCGAAGGAGGCATCCGTTGGAAATTGGAATCCTCGGCTAAACCCACGTTTCAATTTCCAACGGATGCCTCCTTCGAGCGACTCTCAGTCTCGATTGCGATGGCATGGAATTAAAAGTGATTTGTGGTTGAAAAAAAAAAATATATATATATATATATATATATATATAGTTAGATCAGTTACTTGTTTTCGATAATTCGCAAGAAAAGGCCTTTGGGATCTCTAAGATCTATTAAAGGTCTTTTTAAGATCTCTTAGATATATCTTTGAGCTCACTTAAAACAATAAGCCTGAGAGTCCCTTAAATACCTTCGGCCAAGGAGCCACGATGCACTGAATGGAATCATCAGGCACCTCACCAGAACCTTATGGCACTAAGGTTACTGGGTCTTTATCTAATATTTTCTTAAAGGTCAGAGCCAGCCACGTTCGGTCACTGGAGATCTTTCCTACATGTTCCTGAACAAGTCGCGCCTATTTATTGAACAGGACAGAACCAGACCGGGAATTCTTATTGAGGATAACAGAACACTAAGTCCATCACAGCGTGGGCTGCATACATTGGAATGTTTGAGGAGGGGAAGAGGGAAAGGGGAAGAGGGAAAGGGACTGAGGAACATGAGAACATAATAATAGAGGAGACTGCAAGAGACCATAAGGCCTACACTAGGCAGGTCCATGTCCATTACCACCTATCATCCCGATCCATAAAGTTATCTAACCTTCTCTGAAAACAACCAATAGCTTCAGCGCTCACTATATGGTTACTAAGTCGTTAACCACTCTATTGGTGAACCAGTTCTTGCTTATTTCCTTCTTAAAACTAAATTTGTCCTGCCCTGCTGCCTTGATATGATGGCATTGTCTACATCACCCTTGTTAAACCCCTTGACCCATTTGAATACCTCTATTAGATCACCCCGCACTCTACGTCTTTTCAGAGAGTGTAAGGGAGAAGGAGGAGGAGGAGGGGGGAGAAGGAGGAGGAGGAGGAGGTAGAGGTGAAGGAGGAGGAGGTGGAGGTGAAGGAGGAGGAGGTGAAGGAGGAGGAGGAGGAGGTGAAGGACAAGGAAAGGGAATAAGAAGATGAGAACAACCTTGAAATGTTCTTCCCGTCACGGTACCCAGTCCGCCGCTAAGTCAGGCCTTCGCCATGAAACATTCAGGATAAGTCGCCAGCGGCCGGACTCAAACGGGGACCGGGGAACACAAACGGCAGCAGCTACATCAGACGGTGCCTTCGAGGCACCTTGCGTCCTCTCTCTCTGCTCTTACTTCCTTCTTCACAGTCTCTCTTGTCCCACCCCCCTTGACTCTTCCCTCCTCTCCTGTCCTTTCCTTGCCTCTTGTCTCCTCTTTACTTCTGCCTTCCTCTCCTGCAGTCTCTTTGCCTCTCCTCTCTTCTCCTCTCCTTATCTCTCCTCTTCCCATCTCTTCTGTCTTCTCCTTGTCTCGTCCCTCCTCTTCTGTCCCCTCTTTGCCTCTTCCCTCTTCTCCTGACCTTATCTCGTCTCTTCTTTTCTCTACGGTTCTCTCCTAAACTGTCTTCTTCTTACCCTTTCTATCCTAAACTTCTTGTTATTACCCTTTCTATTCTTTTCGCTCAATTCCTTTCTATAATGCGTGCGTGTGTGTGTGTGTGTGTGTGTGTGTGTGTGTGTGTGTGTGTGATTCACCATGGTCTTGGATCACGTGTCCGACTCGTGATCGACAGCTATTTCCCTCTCGGAAGAGAGCTCAGACCTCATATATGACCTATCTATGGGTAATGCACACATCCCAAACATCCCGCCCACGAGAGTTGGAGTGACGACCTGTAGCGCAGCGGTACTGAAATTATTTCAGCCCTGGGCGGGATTCGAACCCGGACCGCCGTAGTGGCAGCTAGGAATATATATATATATATAATATATATATATATATGTATGTATGTATGTATGTATGTATGTATGTATGTATGTATGTGTGTGTGTGTGAGTGAGAGAGTGACATCAAATATTTTACCCCTTTAATTACGTTCCCACTTACTCCATCATCAGTTCCACATTCCCGCGTTATTCACACACTCAATACTGTTCAATGCTGTTATTGTTATAAAGTGTAGTTTACCAGCGCCTCTATCCTTCTGGACAATCTCGTGCCGCTGTCATGCGTTACCTCATAAGTTGGTTTAGTTTGTCAGGGGAATTTTATAGTTTAGTTAATAACCATGTCCTCTATTTACCTTTATTCAATTACCATGACATGTCCACCTCTGTTGTCTTTAATATGTAATCTTTAACCTAAAACAAGGCCGTTCCATCTCCCTTCCATCCTTCCCACCTCTTCCTTTCCACATCCTCTACTTGTTCTTCCCTCCCTCCTATATCCTTCCTTCCCCATTCCTTCCTTTACTATCCTTTCTTTTCCTTTATGCCTTTCGTGACTATCACCTCAGCCCGAGTCTCTCTCATTCTCTTCCCTCCTCCATCTGTTTATGAATTTCTTATTTCCCGGCGGAGATCTCCTGAATTCCCCCTCTCCCCCTCCCCCTCCCCTTGCTCTCCCCCTCCCTCTCCCCTCCCCTTCCTCTTCCCTGTCCCCCTCCCTTCCCCCTTCCTCTTCCCTCTCCTCCTCCCCTCCCCCTCCCTTATCTTCCCCTTCCTCTCCCTTTCTCCCTCCCCTCTCCTCCCCTCCCTCATCTTCCTTCCCCCCTCCTCTCCCCCTCCCCTTCCTCTCCATCCACCCCTCCTCTCCTCCTCCCCTTCCTCTCCTCCCCCTCGCCCTCCCTCTCCTCCCCCTCGCCCTCCCTCTCCCCCTTTCCCCTCCCCCTCCCTCTCCCCCTCCTCCCACTCTTCATTTTATCCTTACCAAACAGGTCTTAGACGAATAATGAATGATACAGCCTAGAGTGGCAGCCAGAATAAACACATCTCAGTTGCGTCTCCCCCCTCGCTCACACGCCCCTACGGACCATAGTCACGCAGTGTTCTTTTAGGGTTGGAGACGAATTTCCACTCAAATAAGAATGATGATCTCTTTTGACCTCTGAATGAATGGGAGTGGAATGGGTGAATGAGAATGGAATGGGCGAATGGAAATGGAATGGGTGAATGGAAATGGAATGGACGAATGGGAGTGGAATGGGTGAATAGGAGTGGAATGGGTGAATGGGAGTGGAATGGGTGAATAGGAGTGGAATGTCTGAATGGCAGTGGAATGGGTGAATGGCAGTGTAATGAGTGAATGGCAGTGGAATGGGTGAATGGCAGTGGAATGGGTGAATGGTAGTGGAATGGGTGGATGGGAGTGGAATGAGTGAATGAGAGTGGAATGGGTGGGGATGAAACGGGTGTGAGTGGAATTACGCCTTTTGATTTTGGCTACCTCCCTAGTAAGGGGGGAAAAAGCCCTCGGTGTACGTATGTATGTATGTACGAGTATGTATGTATCCTTACTCCCTACTCTTCTCCTTCAATTTCTCCTTCTCATCTTCTGTGACTCCACATCTCTTCGGCGAGACACAAGTCCTGCCCTCCTCAACCATGACGTGCTCCTTCTCTTCCTCCTCCTCCTTCTCCTCCTCCTCCTCCTTCTCCTCCTCCTCCTCCTCTTCCTTCTCTTCATTCTCTCCTCTCCCTCCTCTTCCTTCTCTTTCTTTTCCACCTCCTCTTCCTTTCTTTTTCTCCACCTCCTCTTCCTTCTCTTCCTCCTCCACCTCGTTTTCCATTTCTTTCTTCTCCACCTCTTCTTCCTTCTCTTCCTCCTCTACCTCCTCTTCCTTATCTACCTCTTCTTTCCTCTTTTCCGTCTCCACCTCCTCTTTCTCCTTTTCCGTCTCCACCACCTCTTCCTCCTCTCCTCCTCTTCCTCCACTTTCTTCCCCACCTCCTCTTCCTTCTCTACCCCCTCTTCTTCCTTTCCCCTCTCTCTCTTCTTCTCCACTCCTCTTCCTTCTCCATCTCCTCTTCTTCCTCTTCCCTCTCCATCTCCTCCTCCTTCTCTTCCTTCTCCACCTCTTCTTATTTTTTCCTTTTCCTCCCTCACTTTTCCTTCCCCTCTCTCTTCTTCCCTCCCCTTTCCACTCCCCCTTCCTCCTCCTTGCCTTCCATCTTCTCTTACTCCTCTCCTCCTCTTCATTCTCCACCTTCTCTTCCTTCTCCCCCTCCTCTTCCTCCTCTTTTTATACATCCTCTTCCTCCCTCACTTTTCCTTCCTCTCTCCTACCCCTTCTCTCTTTTCTCCCCCTCCTCCTTCCACTTCCAGTTCCTCCTCCCTCTTCTACCCGTCTTCCTCCTCGTTCGCCTCATCCTTCTTCCCCCTCTTTTACTTCCCCTTTCATTCTTCTCCTTGCCCTCATTCCCTGTCTCATTCCTCTTTACTTCCACTCCTTCCACACCCCTCTTCCCCCTTCCCCTTCCCCTCTTTCCCGTCCCCTTCCCCTCTCATTCCTCTCCTCACCCTCCTTCTCTGTCTTATTCCTCTTCCCTTCTACTCCTTCCTCACCCCTCTTCCCCCTTCCCCTCTTCCTCTTCCCCTCGAAACCCCTCCCCGTCCCCTCTTCCCCCTCTTTTACTTCCCCTTCTTTTCCCTCCCTTCACCCTCCTTCCCTGTCTCATTCCTCTTCCCTTCCACTCCTTCCTCACCCCTCTTCCCCCTTCCCCCTTCCCCCTCCCCTCTTCCACTTCCCCTCTTCCCCCTCCTCCTCCACCCAGAGAACCTTTGACGGGGATTCCTACCAATAGTGTTCCGAGCCACTCGTGGCCTTCGCCATCTTGCCTGCCCCGGATGTGTTCCGGGGGGAGGGGCAACTGCACGCTTACCGTAACTCCCTGACTCTTTATGGGGATTA
>NC_134804.1:27768589-27781089 GCF_046742065.1 Oratosquilla oratoria | reverse complement strand
ATAGGCAAGGGAAGAGGAAGTGAAGGGAAAAAAAGAAGAGGAGGCAGTAGAAAGGCAGAAACTTGAGAATAACAACTAGAAAATGAAAAGGAAAGGAATAAGAGCTAAGACCAGGAGGAAGGAGGAAAAGATGGAGGAGGAGGAGGAGGAAGAGGAGGAGAAGGAATAGCCAAGGGAAGAGGAAGTGAAGGGAAAAAAGAAGAACAGGAGGCAGTAGAGAGCCAGGAACTGGATAATAGCAAGAAGGAAATGAAAAGAAAAGGAAAGAGAGCCAAGACTAGGAGGGAGAAGGAAGAAAAGAAAAGAGGATGGAAGAGCTGAAGACGGAGATAGGAAAAGAAATTGCAGAGAGAAAAGACGCAGAGCTGAAGCAAGAGGTCGAAGAAGGAACAATGAAGGAGTGAGAGTAAAGGAGGTAAAGGAAGAGGAGGAAGAGAAGTGGAAGAAGAAGGAAGAAAAGGTGTAGGAATAGGCAGTTCTGATAGTAGTGATGACTGTGGTAGTGGGGTGATAGTAGTAGTAGTAGTAGTAGTAGTAACTGTGGTAGTGATAGCGGTTGTGATTGTGGTAGTTGTAGAGACTATGGTAACCGTAATGACTGTGGTAGTAGTGACTGTAATGGTGGTGTGACTGTAGTAGTGGTAGCGTGTGTGTGGTAATGTTTGTGGAGTGATTGTATTAGTTGTAGAGACTATGGTAGTGGTAGTGACTGTGATGGTGGTATGACTGTGGTAGTAGTAGTGTTTATGGTTGTGGTAGTATTAGTGGAGTGATTGTAGTAATTCCAAAGAATATGGTAGTGGTAGTCACTATGTTAGTAGTAGTAACTGTGATGGTAGTATGACTATGATCGTGGTAGCATTTTTCAATTGTGGTAATGTTAATGGAGTGATTGTGGTAGCTCTAGAGACTAAGGAAGTGGTAGTGACTGTGGTGATGGTATGACTGTGGTAGTGGTAGCAGTTGTGGTTGTGGTAGTATTAGTGGAGTGATTGTGGTAGTTGTAGAGACTAAGGTAGTGGTAGTGACTGGTAGTAGTAGTGACTGTGGTGGTGGTATGACTGTGATCGTGGTAGTATTTGTGGTTGTGGTAGTATTAGTGGAGTAATTGTGGTAGCTCTAGAGATTAACGTAGTGGTAGTAGTAGTGACTGTGGTAATAGTAGCAGTTGTGGTTGTGGTAGTATTAGTGGAGTGATTGTGGTAGTTCTAGAGACTAAGGCAGTGGTAGTGACAGTGGTATTAGCAGTGACTCCGGTGGTGGTATGACTAGTGGTAGTTGTGGCTGTGGTATTATTAGTGGAGTGACTGTGGTAGTTGTAGAGACTACGGTAGTGGTAGGGGTTGAGGTAATGTCAGTGACTGTGATGGTGGTATGACTGTGGTAGTGGTAGCGTTTGTGATTGTGGTAATGTTTGTGGAGTGATTGTAGCAATGTTTGTGGAGTGATTGTGGTAGTGGAAGGGACTGAGGTAATGTCAGTGACTGGTATACGGATAAGGAAACTATGTAAAGAGAATCATTCAAAGGAAGAACACGCAGGAGAGGAGGAGAAAGGCAAGGGAAAGAAAACGGATCGAGGTGAAACGGAAGAGATATAGAGAATAGAAAGGACGAAGAGAAAAAATGATAAAAGAAGAAGAACGGAGAAGAGGAGCCGTGAAGCGAGGAGCGGAAGATTGAGGGAGAAAGGGAAGGGGAAGAAAGGGGGCCGATGGCGAAGATGGAAGATAAGAATTGAATCTAAGAGTAAACGCGTGAGAGGGGAAGAAGGGGAAAAGCGGGAGGAGGAGGAGGAGTGAAGAGAAGAGAGGAATGAAAAGGAGGAAGAGAAGAGAGGAAAGAGGAGAGGTGAGGAAAGAAGAGGAGAGGAAAGAAGAGGAGAGAGGAGAGGAAAGGAAAGCGAAAGGAGGAGGAGGAGTGAAGAGAAGAGAGGAGTGAAAAGGAGGAAGAGAAGAGAGGAAAGAGGAGAGGTGAGAAAAGGAGAGGAGGAGGAGGAGGAGAGAGGAGAGAAAAGGAAAGGAGATGAAAAGGAAAGAGGAGAGGAGAGAAAAGGAAAGGAAAGGAGAGGAGGAGGAGAGAGGAAAGAGGAGAGGAGAGGAGGGGAGAGAAAGAGAGGAGAGTAGAGGAGAGGAGGAGAGAATGAAACGGGAAAGACTGAGATTGAGAGTGAATAGATAAATGGGGAAGAAGAAAGTCGGAGGGACAAAAGGGGTGATGAAATCCATTTAATGCGATTCCCTTTGCTGTGATTGAGGGACCACCACCTTTGCCTTATGTGCTTAGACGTTCAGAAAGAGGTCGAAGGCATTCACGAGCAAAACTTTGTCCCAGCCCAGAGCTTTTCATGGTACGAAATTCGAAATATTTGTCTTAACAACTTTTTTCGGTCTAAGAAAATTACCTAACTGTAAGTTAAATTTTACATAGGGTATTATATAATGTACTCGACAAGAAAAAAGTCATTATGACGTTGTGAGTATTGTTGCGTAGTTCAAAGCTTTTGTTCGTGACTGTACCTGCCGGATTCGAACACGAGTCCTTGTCATGCTGAACGCGGTTGAAACCAATTCACCACTCGGCACTACTCTGTCTGAAGATGTCAAACGCTGAGACATTACTGTTGTTGTTATAAGCCATAGTTTACCAGCGCTTCTATCCTTCTGGATGATCTCACGCTGCTGTCGTCTGATCGAATATGTGTTCAAGAATGATGATATGGTTTGACGTCACAAACTCCCCCCTATCGGAAGGCTAGGACGGTGCCCCTCACAGAGGACTTTGTACCGTAGAATTTAATAAACATTGCCCGTGGTTCAACTTCGCCGGTGGCAGGGTTCGAACCGCCATTGCCTCGAACTCAGCTGCAAATAACAACGCCCTAACCCACTCAGCCAGCGAGTTTCCTCCAAGAAAGAATAGATCGTAGAATATAGTATTAGAATTAAAATTAATTAAAGAAGATATACAAAATAGAAAAAAGTGAGATAACAATGAAGAAAATTTTAAATTAAGGGAGAGACTAAATTTTCGAAAAAGAGACGAAATCACGAAATGAGTAGATTCTATGTTTACAAAAGATTATAGTGAAAGGATCGATGAATGGCTAGCTACATCATTAGACGACATAATTGGCAGATGGGGCTGAAATGTAAACTGGATAGAACCAATAGCCGCAGTGAAATTGGAAAATAGATGAATTTGCTTTAGTTGTGAATAGATCAACTGGCCGGGAAACTATGTATTTACCGTTGGCACTATGCTTTCCTCCCGTGTGTGTGTGTGTGTGTGTGTGTGTGTGTGTGTGTGTGTGTGTGTGTGTGTGTGTGTGTGTGTGTGTGTGTGTGTGTGTGTGTGTGTGTGTGTGTGTGTGTGTGTGTGTGTGTGTGTGTGTGTGTGTGTGTGTGTGTGTGTGTAAATGAGTGAATGAGAGATTCACCATGGTCTTGGATCACGTGCTGGACTCGCGATCGACAGCTATTTCCCTCCCGGAAGAGAATTCAGAGATCATATGTGACCGATCTATGGGTAATACGCAAACACCCCCAACTCCCCGCCCACGAGAGTTGGAGTAACAACCCGCAGCCCAGCGATACTGAAGTTATTTTAGCCCTGGGCGGGATTCGAACCCAGACCGCCGTAGTGACGGCCGGGAACTCTAACCACTGCGCCATCGAGTGTGTGTGTGTGTGTGTGTGTGTGTGTGTGTGTGTGTGTGTGTGTGTGTGTGTGTGTGTGTGTGTGTCTGTGTGTGTGCATACGTGCACCTCTTTATGTCCATACGCCCCCTTATGTATGTGTACGTGTGTGCATATTTGTACTTCTATCTCAGTATGTATGCTTGTGCCTTTGAATCAATAGTGCGTACATGCCAGATTCAGATAGTAAACGGACAGCGAGGCAGACATGCCGGGTGACCTCGCTATGACCTCGCTTGTCCCGGTGAATAGAGGTCAAACAATCAAAAAAACAAACGAGACTCAAGAGGGGCGGATGGCTGACCAAATAGGCGGGAATGTTTGTCCTCTCTCATACGCTCCCCCCTCTTCCACTCCCCCCCTCAACTCCCCCTTCCCCCCTCAACTCCCCCTTCCCCCCTCACCTCCTCGCCTTCGCTGCTGTAGTCAACAATCATCAATTATTTCAACTTTTCCTCTTGTAAATAGAGCACCACGAAGCCTGGGGATTAAACCATCGCTTTAAAGGCACGTTTTGCTCATTGCGATTGTTACGATTATTTTATCGCTCCACGTATTAATATTTAACGATTATCGCTGCACGATAATAGAGGGTGTAAATGCGGTGCCCCAAACTCCCCCACATGAGCTTGTACGCAGTACTTTGGCTTAAAGTATCGTTGTTGCAGTACGTGGGTGGAGAAGGAATTGTTATGTTGTGTAGAAATCGCTGGCTTTCGGTCTTGCATCACTAATGTGTAGGTTTAGGCCATATCGCACCTGTACTACATGCATTTGTACCCATATGAAAGCACAATTTCAGTAGATACCCAGCCATTTTCTGTGCGCCCTTTCATAGGCTACTTTTCGGTATTCAACGGTTGTATATATACAGTCCAGTCGGGTCGGTACGAGCACTTTTGAGGATCCAACTTGTAACCCGTCTAGGCACCAGAGCCCGAATTTATACAAGGTCCTAACACCTAAGTCTAGACATAAATCTTCAAAATGGCGGAGATTTGACCTAAATCAGCTATAACGTCGAGGTTATGTCTAGACATAAGCATTTAGGTCGCCGACATAATAGGGATTTAGGTAAAATCTCCGCCATTAAGCGGCCCATACACGATCAATTATATTGCGCAATTTCATTGTCAATACTCTGAATTGACAATTAAATTGACCGTGTATGGGCGATATATCGCCCATACACGGTCAACTTAATTGTCAATTCAGAGTATTGACAATGAAATTGCGCAATATAATTGATCGTGTATGGGCCGCTTTAGGGTTAGGACCTTTTATAAATCCAGCCTCTCGGAGCGACCGACCCGACCTTCTAAGACGGACGCTGTCGCCTTCACCATAATAAAGCCAATAAACCAACCAGAACTTTATTCACTCCCTGGGCACCATGTGCGATTTTCGAGGAGACAGATTATCTTTTTCTTACCATCCACGTGGCGAAAGTGGTAGCGATTAAAGCTAATAGAAGTAGAAGGTTGTTGGTTAAATATCTTGTAGTCTTCTAGCTATCAGCCGTGCGACTATTCGGAGCTAACGATGATCGTTAGCGACTCTAGCGACAGGCGCTCGAAGCAAAACAGCTCTATCATTCAAAAACAAAAAATTAGCGCTCTAGATAGTCGTTTGACGATCATCGTTGAGCCATGAACGATCATCGTTGAGCTATTATTGCACCGAGCACAACGTAGCGAAAAGATGATTCGATCAACCTCAGCAAGGTATTCCTAGAATCAGTTTTCTTCTCCCGACACCATGGCTGTGCGGCAGGTACAACCTAAGTGGCTGACGAGGTAAGGTTTGGTTTGGTTAGGTCAGGTTAGGTTAGATTTAATTCAGTTAGGTTAGGTCAGGTTAGGTTGGGTTTGATTAGGATTGGTTAGATTTAATTCATTTAGGTCAGGTTATTTTGGGTTTGGTTAGGTTTGGTTTGGTTAGGATAGGTTAGATTTAACTCGGTTAGTTCAGGTTAGGTTAGGTTATGTTAGATTAGGCTCAGTTCACTTCTGTTCTGACAGGTTTGGTTAGATTAGGTTAGGTTAAGTTCGGTTAGGCCAAGTTAGGTTAAGTTAGATTAGGTCAGAAGTAAAGTTAGGTTAAGTTAACCTAAGCTCTGAAAAAATAATGAAAAGATACAGGAAAAATGATGTCGGTAAAACCAAAATGATCCGATTTCCATTCTGAGTTAATGTAATCACTTGGCATTAACTAAACCGAAGTCCATAAATGAAAGGATTTAATCACTTTACCACAAACTTTCGTATATTTACTGAATAAATTCGTCTGGCTTCTCGAGAGAAAGGGATATAGGGGCTAATAAATTTTTTATCATATTGACAAGACACAGAAACAACGCCACGTTGAGTACGAAAGAGAATGAATTACATGTTAATAAACACCGAAAGCAAATTGTTGGATCCCAAGTATTAGCCAGTAAGGGAAAGGCCACCTGACGTTTATATCAATATTGTAAAAGATTTGAAACGTTTACAAATAACGTTTAGTTTCATCGATTGCAGAAGCGAGGACGATACGGGAAACTTCAGCTGAAAGGAAAACGAAACACGTAAAACTAGAAAATGGGAATATTTAGAAAATGGATCGTGAGTCTGAAGGAACGAAAAGAAAATGGGAAGGAAGGGGAGGTTGGTCGAGATTTGATTGATTCAGGACGAAAGGTTAATGTAAAGGGTTTGTCTTTACTCCATAAATACATACATACATATATACATACATACGTACATACATACATACATACATACATAAATACATATATACACACATACGTGCATACATACACACGTTCATACATACGCACATATATACATACATGCACACGTGCATACATACATACATACGCACATACATTGTATATATATATATATATATATATATATATATATATATATATATATATATATGTGTATATACATATATATATATATATATATATATATATATATATATATATATATATATATGCATGCATACGTACGCACGTACATACATACAAACATGCATGCATACATACGCACGTACATACATACATACATATGCACATACATACGCACATACGTACATACATACATACATACGCACATACATACATACATACATACATATATACATACAGATAATAAAAGTTAACTGTGATGAGCATTAATCTGTCAATGAAGAATAATCCCCACACATAAAAGACTGTTACGTGCCTCTGGGCAGTAGGGGTTTTATGAAACTCAGTTGATATAAGGCAAAACTTAAAGATGTTAATGGTGTCGACTATAAAATAAAGAAATTGATAAAAAAGACATCTAAATCGTTTGATTGTAACAAACATTTTTTTTATTTCTATTAATCATATTGATTTCCTTTTTGATTACTTGTCTATTTATTTAAGAATTAATTGGTTAATATTTATTTACCCATTTATTTATATATCTATATATTTATCTATTTGATTTTGTTTTATATATATATAATCGTTTATCTGTTCGTTTATCTATTTATTCATTTATCTTTATTTATTTGCTTATTCATTTATTCGTTTGTTTATTAAACTATTTACTTAATGATTTATTAATCACTTATAATTATAAACTTCTTTGTCATTAATTTCCTGTTCATGTATTTATTTACTTGGTTTTTTTTTTAGCTGTTTATTTGGTTGCCAATTATCATTTATCCTTTATTTCCATTAATTCTTGTATTCACTTATTCATGTATTTATTTCGTTTGTTTTCTGTATTGGCATATTTCTTGGTTCATATTTTTCCACAATTAATCGTCCTTTAGCAAACTCTGTTGCGAAAGAAGGTGCAACGCACTCGGCTGATGAACGAAAATATAAGAGTTTGAACGAAACGTAATTTGAATTGATTTAATTTCAGATACTCGGAGGGAAATAGAAATTGACAAAAGGGGAGTTTGCAGGGATGAGACGCTCATTCAGGTTTCCAATGATGATTTATGCATGTGCGCGCGCGCAAGCACACACACACACACACACACACACACACACACACACACATACAAACGCACACATACAAACGCACACATACACATACGCACACATACACTTACAAACACATACACACATACAAACACACATACAAACATACACACATACAAACACACATGCAAACACACACACACACACACACACACACACACACACACACACACACACACACACACACGAGTCCAACACGCGATCCAAAGACCAAGGTGAATACACACACACACACACACACACACACACACACACACACACACACACACACACACACACACACACACACACACACACACACATACACTATATGCACTAGACATGTCAAGTACATCAATATATGTAAAGACAAATGACCCTTTGACAGCCACAACAAGTCATAACTCCTCAGTAACCGATATAGCATTCAAGAAATGGTGTGACTCAAATTTTTAGAGAACTAAAAAATAAATAGATAAATAAAGAATAAACATAGATAAATGAATAAACAAACTAACAAATCAAAGAACCACAAACTAACTTTTTAGAAAACACGATAAATATGGGAAGAAAGTGTATTTTCAACATACGATCTAAAACAAAATTAACAGTAATCTAATGGTGGACTTGTACGAGAAGAGGATGATGGGAGGCAGTTTGAAATATGAAAATAAAAGGAATTAAAATGAAAAAAGAATGATTCCGAGCTGCAAGATTCAAATGTGGAAGAGAGCGTTCGCTAGAGAAAACGGTGTGAAAATGGTGATATCAGGTCAAGGCTAAAGAAAACGGGCGAAATGATGTCGACGCAAAGAAAATGGGGACAGCGTGAAATGAACAAGGAAGAGCGACAATTTCAAGAAAAAAGAGAGGAAGAAAGAAAAAACAGCAAGTTTGACAAGAAAAATGTACAAAGTAAAGAAATTATTTTAGAATAAATATAAAGAGAAAGAAGATAGAAGGAGAGTGAGGTAGTGGAGCAGATTGATTAAAGATTAATTATCGAGAAATACGCGAAGAAAGAAAATGGGAAGAGGAAGACAAAGACGAGGAAAAAAAAAAAAAGGGACGTTACCAAAATGTGGATGAAGAAAAATGAAGTCACAGAGAAACAGATATTAGTAAAAGAGAACTAAAAGATAAAATAACATAAATGGAAATAAATATGTAGACAACGAAAACAAAAGAAACAGAAATGAGTGTTGGTGAGAGAGAACTGGGACAAATATATATATATATATATATATATATATATATATATATATATATTTGTGTGTGTGTGTGTGTGTGTGTGTGTGTGTGTGTGTGTGTGTGTGTGTGTGTATTGTGAGAGCATGCATGCAAGATAGACTGTAGAATGGTGGGAGAAGGAAAAAGAGGAAGGGGGAGATGGCGAGGGAATGCATGTATGGTAGATTGTAGAATGGAGAGAGGAGGAAGAAGAGGAGATGGAAGAAGAGGGAGAGAAAGAGGGGAGGAGGAGGAGGAGGAGGAGGAAAAGAGGAGGAGGAGGAAAAGAAGAGGAGGAGGATGAAGAGAAAGAAGAGGATGGGTGAGGAGGAGGAGGATGAAGAGAAAGGAGGAAGAAGAGGGGGAGGAGGAAGAAGAGGAGGAGTAGGAAGAAAAGGAGGAGGAGGAGGAAAGGAAGAAGGAGGTGGGTGAGAGATGTTGAAGGCTGTAGAGGTCTTGGAGCGAAGTTTCACTAATGATGCATTGTCTTCGTCGCGTCGTCCGTGTCTTTGTGTCGCCTCCAGTTTGTCCTTCCAGCTCTTCGTCTTCCTCCACTCTCTCTCTCTCTCCATCCATTTCAGGTCTAAACTCGTACATCTTAATTATCATTTCTTTCCTTTACTTCGTCTTCTAACTGTTTTTGTCTCTCTGTTTTCTCTTCAGTCCACACATGAGTGTATTATATATACTGTATATATATATATATATATATATATATATATATATATATATATAGATATATATATATATATGCATAAGGCTATTAGCTTTTATAGAAATAAATCTTAAGCTTAAGTCTTAAGCTATGCTCTTAGTTAACATTCTCATGTGTTCCTTTTGGGTTCCAGTATGTATTATGTGGCCTCGCGTAATTCGGTCAAATTCTTCCTTGGGAGCCGGGCATAAAAGCCTTCTGGCAGACTCTCTTACCTTGAATACCGCTTTAACGTCTGCGCTCATTTTCTTAATAAGGGAATATAACGGTGCCCTCATCAAAAGAAGAAAAAAAATCCAAAATATGTATAAGGCAGCGCTGGCAAGATAGTTTCTCAGCCACAGAGGCCCAATATATGTCACTTTTCGCGGCTGTCCCAGCACACAGGGCAAAGGTAATGCTATTCAGCAGGTTAAACATCAGTTACTACAAACGTGTGTTTGTGTGTGTGTGTGTATGTGTGCGTGCGTGCGTGCGTGCGTGCGTGTATGTTTTGGTGTATGTGTGTGTGTTTGCGTGTGTGTACGTGTGTGTGTTTTGTGTTTGTGGATGTATTGTGTATGTGGATGCGTAGGTGTGTGTGCATGATTGTGTGGAGGGGAAGGTAGGTAAGTTTTTGGATGAATGTGGATGTGAATTTACCCAATTATATTCACCTAACTGCAGTGCACATGAAATGAGTAACACTCATTGGGTCCTGTCTCTTACTTCCCATGCTTTTGTGTGTGTGTGTGTGTGCGTGTGTGTGTGTGCGCGCGCACGCGTGTGTGTGAATACATGTATCTTCGTATATACAATGTTAGAAGTGTTTTGGATGGTCGAGGTGAGGTTCGACTATTAAGTGTCAACAACGCTTAAAAAGAAGAAAAAAAAAAATCTCTGCGCCTCTTGAGAACCGCTGCCAACTCGCCCCGGATCCAATAACGTTGCACAGACCACTGGACGACGGAAACAGTGTCGTCCCACAACAATTACTTCCTTGTGTCATACCAGTTAACCCCTTACGTACCGGGTGATACTCCTTTTCATGTGCCTTCTGTCGCCTCGATGCTTTATTCAGACCCGTGGGACTCCTTCAGTAGCAGTTCGAATTGAAACAAAGAAATTCAATTTTCGCAACATCCCTTCTACATCAAGAGGCTCAATTTCTGTTACACCAAAACAGAGAGAGAGAAATAGATAGAAAGAAAGAGAAAAAAGAGAGAGAGATTTTATTTTATAGACTCCATTAGCTTCCGTGTGTCCGTCCTGAAATGTAAAAGAGTTTCCCCCAAGAGTCAAAAATGTTTTGACGAATAGAAGACTTGACTGAAATTACAAAAAAAAAAAAAAAAAAAATCGTAGAAAACGATTGAAGGACTTCGAAAACCATCGAAGAAGAAAAACAAATCACATTTTCATATGCAGAAACATGGGTGTGTGTTTTGTTTTGTAGATACCACGCATACCGTGGTGCGCAATTATCCCTAATTACATTGGATTGGGTCAACGTCGGGTCACTCTGTCACACTGACCTGCAGGTGTGTGCTCAGGTCGCAGCGCGTCCTTTTTTATGTATACCACGTGATCAATACAATGCGTGCGTGTAAGGAGCTCCCCACGTGGTATCTATAATTTGATCATGTACAATTTACATTTATGTTTATATACGTCGATGCTTTCCGTTTTTCTACGCTCCGATAAAAACGAATAAATAAATAAATAAAAACAAGTAAATAATTTTTTCTTTGATATAATAAGTATTGTTTGTACGAGTCCAAGCTTTATTTCATTGACCCATCTCTGATTAATAGGAGTGTCAGGAAGCTTCTAACAAGGTGAGAAGTCTACGCCAGGAGGCACTGAGTAACTGCGGCCGAAGGCTTCACCTTTACCCTATGCGATTGGACTGTTGGGACAGCAGGTAACAGTCACTGCTGGGTGTCGAAGAGGAGTGCGGGTTTCGAACCCACAACTAAGTGAATGTGAGGCCAGCACGCTTCCGATTACGCCATCTTAGTGCTTACAAAGGTACAAGAGTAATACAACAGTTCCATAATCTGTAATAGATTTACAAGGATTCCGTCAGTGGGGAACAGAGAGACATTTTTCATTTTCAGTCGCGACCTGGAGGATGAATTAAGTTGACATCGTTCCAAGAGACTTGAGACTATCTATGAAAGTGGAATCGGGGAGGGTTATTGTGGAGTAGTTAGGGGGAATAAAGGGGAAGGGGAGGATAGTGTGAAGAATAAGGGGGAAGGGGGATGAGGGAGTATAGGGTGAGAAATAAAGGGCAAAGGGGGGATGGAGAAGATAGGGTGAAGAATAAAGGGGGGAATTGAGAAGATAGGGTGAAAAATAAGGGGGGAAGTGGAGGATAGTGTGAGGAATAAGGGTGTAATGGAGAGAACAGGGTGAGGAATAAAGGAGGAAGGGGGTGATAGGGTGAACAATAACGGGGGGAGATGGAGAGGATATAGGGGTTGGGAGAGGGGGTTGAAATAGCTTCCTACATCCTTATTTGGGAAGAGTGGGGTTGTTAGGGTGAGGAATGAAGGGGAGGGGGTGATAAGGGGGTTAGCGAAGCCGGAATGGCTTCCTACAGCCATCGTGTAGGACAGAAGTCTCGACTCCCTCCTGAAGTTTATGCAAATGTAATTTTCGTTGTTGGGCATATTATTCTTCACACATGGGCTGCCATACAAGAAAGAGGGATTTTTTTTTTTTTTTTGTAAATAAAACTTTGTTAATGAACAAGGAAGTACCCACAGGTTACAGAGTCATATTTGAATAAAAAAGAGAAGAGAGAGTCTGACTTCTTGTTCGGAATCCACACCACCGCCAACGTCCACACAAGATTTTCGTCACTAAAGAAAATCATATCG
>NC_134804.1:27761089-27766089 GCF_046742065.1 Oratosquilla oratoria | reverse complement strand
TTTCCACCTTTCATCAGGAGCCCCCAAAAACCACCTAAGAACTGAACATGGCATAGCCCTGACAGGAAACATGCTAGAAGAAAATACGGGTATTTTGGGTATATGTACGGACAATAAACGCCTCACAATCTTAGAGGTATTATATATCAGAGTTGAGCCCAATATTAAACTTACAAGCAGAGGACCTTAAGGCCATCCCAAGCATGCGAATAACCGCCGCTAAACCAAGCACGCAACAAACCACCACAAACCAAAGCATGGGACAAAACACCATAAACCCAAGTATTGGACAAAACGTCGGAAAACCAAGCACGCGACATTTCGTCACAACCCGAAGCCGAAGGCACTCCCAAGCTTACGACAAACCGCCACTACCCGAGCACCCGGTAACCTCCCGCAGTGAAGAGCAAATATAAACGCAAGCATATAAAACGTAATATCACCACTCCATTCTTCGGAACATTCTTCCCAAACCACGAAGTAAGAATATCCCAAGCTACTGGAGAAGTCTTGTACCCGAAATCGCGTTCTAGCTATAGTGACTACTTACTGTGAATCATAAACCTCCTTTCAAAGGAAAACAAGTCCATAGTAAGACATATGGAAAATACTCTTAAGAAAATAAAAAGTGCACAACTAGCCATCATTTTCAATTATATATATGTATATACGAGTATGTGTGTGTGCGTGTATGTATGTATGTATGGGTGGATGTATGTATAAAACACTTTTTAAAGGGACAGGTTGTTGAGAATTGAGGTTCTCTGAGGATGACTCGACTTGAGATGATTATTGGTGGAAGCGCAAAACCAGTTAGGTGGGAGAGAGGCAGAGTGAAAGTTGACCTACGGGTGAATTTCGCTTTGAGAATAGAGGACTCAACTGAAGAAGATAATGTTTGAAGTAGAGTCTGAGTGTTGGGAAGGTGAGATGGCATGGGAGACAGTTCTCGTGGGAGGGAAATGATAACATGGAATTTGCAGTTACTGACAAATGTGTCAAAAGAAATATGTCAGGACGGAGCAGCCTTTATTAGTACGACGTTTCGTTTGTTAGACCTTTTATCAAGTACTTGATAAACTTGTAACAAGCGAAGCGTTGTACCAATAAAGGCTCCATCCATATATGGTGTTTATTTTGATAGGAAATGACAATATATGAGAACATAAGAATGGAGGAGACTTTAAGAGACCATAAGGCCTAAACTAGACAGTTCCATGTCCTTTACCGCCTTTCATCCCTAACCATAGAGTTATGTAATCAACCGATAGTTGCAGAGCTCACAAAATGGTTACTATGGTAGAGGAACTGGGAGAGAGTGGAAGGTGAGACTAAGACATAGTCTTGGAGACCAGAGGTCTAGTGTACAGGACTCCGATTGGTCAATTTGTAAGGGGGACAGCCGTCAGAGAGTGGAGGGACGGAGAAAGAGGGAGAGTTGGATTGAGAGAGGGAGGGAGGGACGGAGGAAGAGGGAGAGTGGGAGAGAGGAAGGGAGGGAGAATGAGAGGGAGAGTGGGAGAGAGAGAATGAGAGGGAGAATGGGAGAGAGGGAGGGAGAGAGAATTAGAGGGAGAATGGGAGAGAGGGAGGGAGAATGAGAGGGAGAGAAGGAGAGAGGGAGGGAGAGTGGGTAAGGGAGAGGGAAAGGGAAATAGGGAATAAGAGGGAGAGTTGAAGAGAGAGGGAGGGAGAGAGAGAGAGAGAGAGAGAGAGAGAGAGAGAGAGAGAGAGAGAGAGAGAGAGAGAGAGAGAGAGAGAGAGAGGGGGGGGGGAAATGGTTTGAGTCTGATTAAGGAAGGTGATTCAGGGGAAGCAGGGGAAAGAGAGAGGGGAAAGGAGGGGACAAATAAATGGAAACGAGGGGAGAAAAGGTGAGAAAGATGAGAATGAGGAAACAAATGGTAGGAAGGTAAGTGGGAAGAGAAAAGTAGAGGGTAGTGGGAAGGAAAGTGGAAGGTAGAGGGAAAGTGGAAGGGAGAGGGGAAGTGGAAGGGAGAAGGAAAGTGGAAGGTAGAAGAAAAGTGGAAGGGAGAAGGAAAGTGGAAGGGAGAGGGGAAGTGGAAGGGAGAAGGAAAGTGGAAGGGAGACGGAAAGTGGAAGGGAGAGAGGAAATGGAAGGGAGAGAGGAAATGGAAGGGAGAAGGAAAGTGGAAGGAAGAGGGGAAGTGGAAGGGAGAGGGGAGAAAGAGAAGGACTCGAGGACAGACACGGGAAGGTGAAAGATAGAAGGAAAGGAATTGGAAGAGAGTGTTCATTAAAATAATAAATAAAATAAATAGATAAAAATGAGTTATTGGGAAAGCCAACACCCCGCCCCCGCCAGCTTCTCTTCGTTTGCTTTTTCAAATGGAACGTCTCCTATATACATGTAATGTACATATGTATGTTTATGCTGGGACATTGTGACAAGTTGATGAAGGTGGAAAATGAAGCATAGAGCGAAACCGGTCTGGAATAAACTCAAAAACTCGGAACCAGACCCGTGACTTCTCTTTCCACCTTCATCATATATATATAATCTGTGTGTGTGTGTGTGTGTGTGTGTGTGTGTGTGTGTGTGTGTGTGTGTGTGTGTGTCTGTGTCTGTGTCTGTGTCTGTGTCTGTGTGTGTAAAGTATGCATGGATGTATGAATTTAGATATCCTTATACATATACTGTACATAAGTATACTTTGCATCATGTATTGTGTATTTTTCGTTGTACTCCTCTTTCTCTTCCTCTGTTTTCTTCTCATCCTCCTTCTCCAACTCCTTTTCTTTCTCTTCCACTTCCTTCTTTTCCTTCTCTTCCTTCTCCTCCTCATTTTCCTCCTCCTACTCTCACTCCTATTCCTCTTCATCCTCTTCCTGTTCCTCTTCCTTTACCTTCTCTTCCTACTCCTGTTTTTCCTCCTCCTCTTATTTCTTTTCCTCATCTTCCTTCTCCCCTCCTACCTCCTCCCCTCCTCCTCTTCCTCCTCCTCTTTTTATTCACTGGTAAGGAGGAACGAGCTCTGGTACCTAATGGTCTTGAGCCTCCACCACCTCCCGCGCTCCCGCCTGCTACGTAGTACTCAAACTTGAAACGACGTGTTTTTCTTAAACTTTCACAGCGAACTGCTCTGCGTTGACTAACGAGTTTCTGTTTGTTTGAATGGGGTGTCTGAATCTATACAAAACCTCCTCCTCCTCCTCCTCCTCCTCCTCCTCCTCCTCCTCCTCCTCCTCCTCCTCCTCTTCCTCCTCTTCATAATCATCCTCCTCCTCTTCATCCTCCTCCTCCTCTTCCCTCCTCCTCCTCCTCCCTCTTCCTTCTCTTCATCTTCCTCCTCCTCTTCACCATCATCCTCCTCTTCATCATCATCATCCTCTTCCCTCCTCCTCCTCTTCCTCCTTCTCCCTCCTCTTCCTTCACCTCCCTCCTCTTCCTTCTCCTCCCTCCTCTTCCTTCTCCTCCCTCCTCTTCTCTTCCTCCACATACTACTTCTCTTTTCCTATTCTTCCTGGTCCTCTCTTTCCTCTTCCTTTATTTCCTCTTCTTTCTCCTAATTCCACCCATACGCCTTCTTTTTCTCCTCTTCCACCTCGCACGTCTTTTCTTGCTCTTCCTCCTATTCTCACTCCTCCTCCTCCTCCTCTTCATCCTCTTCCTCCTCCCCCTCCTCCTCCTTCATCCTCTTCATCAACATTTTTTACTCTATCCCTTCTCCTTCTGTACTACTGCCCTAATCCTCTTCTATCTCTTTTTTGCCCCCTCGTTATCTCTCTCCTCCTCCTCCTCCTCCTCCTCCTCCTCCACCTCTTCCTTCATCCTCATCCTCCACATTCTTTACTCTTTCCCTTCTCCTTCTGTACTACTGCCCTAATCCTCTTCTATCTCTTCTTTGTCCCCTAATTATCTCTCCTCCTCCTTCTCCTCTTCTTTCTCCTCTTCCTCCTCCATCCCTCTTCGAATACCTTTTATCCCGCCCTTAGTCACCCACCATATAAAACTTTTGAGCAACTTCACAATTCCTCTTCTGCTACTTTCCCCCAATGGCTTCCATCTAGAAATCTCCAAGTTCCGTTCCTTCCCTCTTTGACCTTCCTCCTACCCCTTCCCTCCCCAGCACACCATCCGTAATCATCTCGCATGTGCATCCCATTTTCTTTACCCTTCCCCAGACCTCAACGAGGGTGTTTACCTCATACAACCCCCCCCCCCAACCTCCCACCCCCATCCCCCCGTATCTGGCTCTCTCTTCATTTCCTTACTCTTGTCCCAAGGGTCCATCCATTTCATTCTCAGATTATCCTACTCTGCCCTAATATGAAGGGGAGGCGGGAATTGGTGTCAGAGGAAGGAAGGGGGAAGGGAAGGGAGAGGGGAAGGGGAAAGGGGAAGGGGAAGAGAGAAGGTATGAAGAAGGGGAATGGGAAAGGGGAGAGGAAGTGGAAAGGGGAGGAGAAGGGTAACGGGAAGGTAAAGGAAGGGTATGGGGAAGGGGGAAAAGAAAGGAAAGGGGAAAGGGAAAGATAAGGGGAAAGGGAGAGGGTAATGGGAAGGGAGATGGATAGTCACGGCACCTACCTCCCTAGTCAACCACCTACCTACCCATCCATTCACCCATCACTTAAATAACCCAACAATCTACTCACCCATTCACCCATCACTTCACTATTTCGCCTCCATATTCACACTCCACCCATCCACTCATCCACCCATTAACTCATCCACCCATCAACTCATCCACCTATCAACTCATCCACCCATTAACTCATCCACCCATTAACTCATCCACCCAGTCTTCATTACCTGCCAACCTCCCTTCGCCCCCACCACCCCGACCCACCTCCGCCTTCAGGAGGGCGTGTGTGTCTAAGTCGTTTCCACGACCGCCGCCCGGCCGGCGCTCGGAGAGCTATAATGAGTTTCCTGGTGTTCCCTGAGCAAGGAAGGGCGGCAGTGGGGCGGGGGAAGGTGGGCGGGCGGGCGTGGGTGATGGGCCTGATGAGAGAGAAGTGAGGAGGTGAAGGGA
>NC_134804.1:27753589-27758589 GCF_046742065.1 Oratosquilla oratoria | reverse complement strand
CCGGGGATTTGGAGTAGAGGGAATGGCAAGGAATCATATTTTACAAAATCCTCCGGACTCCTGGAGAGGTCTCCGGGTCCCACAAGGAAGTTCACGTTACGGGGTTTGGGGTTCAAGACCCTCCCCACCCCCCAACTCCCCACCCACAGAGAGCCGGAATCGAACGGAATCTGCCGCTGTCGTATGAATGTATGGGATCGCTAAAATTCACAAACTGAAAAAAACTCTTGAACACTTTAAGAATTTTGGAAGCATAGAAAAAGAAGGAATCAAGGTGAAAAGCAGAGAAATCTAGTTGTGCACGCCGAAAGCCCAGCCCAGCTGGAAGGTCTCCATGGCCAAGAACCCAAAGGCGAACCGAAGAAAAACCGAAAGACGAGGAGAGCTTGAAGCGCAATATTGAGATATTTGTCAGAGGGCAGCCTCTGTAATCCTCACCCTCCTGACGCACTTCTTTTACTTTACCCTTGCACTTTCTCCTCCTGTCCCTCCTCTTTTTCTTCCTCTTTTTACTTCTCTTATGTTTACTCCTCCTCCTCTTTTTACTCTTTCTATTTCTCCTCTTCTTTTTTCTTCTATTTCTCCTTCCTTTTCCTCCTCGTCCTTTTCTTTCTCTTCTTCCTCCACTTCTTTTTCCTCCTTTTTCTCCTTCACTTCTTTTCCTCCTTTTTACTCCTCTTTTTACTCTTTCTATTTCTCCTCTTCTTTTTTCTCCTATTTCTCCTTCCTTTTCTTCCTCGTCCTTTTTCTTCCTTTCCTTTTTTTCCTCCTATTTCTCCTTTCTTTTCCTCCTCTTCTTCCTCCTCATCCTTCTCTTCGTCCTCTTCTTTCTCCTCCTTCTCTTCCACCTCCTTGCATCTCCATCTCCTCCTTCACTTTCTCCTCCTACCCCTCTTTATTCTCCTTTTTCTCCTCGTCTTTCTCCTTCGTTCTCCTCGTCCTTTTCTTCCTCTTCTTCCTCCTCCTTCTCTTTCCCTTCCTCCCCCTCGTTCTTCTCCTTTTCCTCCTCCACCTTCTCCTCCTTTTCCTCCTCCACCTTCTCCTCCTTTTCCTCCTCCACCTACTCCTCCTCATCCTCATTTTTCTACTTCTATTTACTCCTAGTCCTATTCTTCCTCTTTTTCCTCCTCCTCGTCATTGCCTTCCTCTTTTTCCCCTTTTTTCTTTCTCCTCCTTTTCCTTTTCCGCCTCCTAATCTTCTCTCTTCTCTTCTCCTTCTCCCATTTCTTTCTCCTCCTCCTCTTCTTTCCCTCCCTTTAACTCTTTCTCTTCCTTTTGATCCTTCCTTCCCACTTCCTCCTCCTTTTCTTCCTACTCCTATTCTTCCATCCCTCTTTTCATTCCCTTCCTATTCTTCTTTCCTCATATTCCTCCCCTCCCCCATTTTCCCCTCTTCCTCCTCCCCCTCTCCTCTTCCTTTCCCCCCCTAGTGGAGACCACGAGGCTACGGAATGATTGATTATTATTTTCTTTAATTGGGAACTCCCACCTGGAGACGTTTAACTGTGCCCGAGGTCGGCACCATTTCCCTACGTGCTCCGACTTCCAGCTGTTGAGTTCGAATGCAATCCGTGTCGTGTGAACCCCAAACCTACTTTTTTTTTTTAAGGACATTAGTTTTCGGTTTTGTGGACTAAGGAAAAATTGTGGCCTCCCTCCCATAAGGGCGCCCCCCTCCCCCACACACCCCACATCCCTAAGGTGAAACCCCACCTCTATATTCTCGTGAATTGATCTTTCTCCTTTTCCTTCTCCCTTGCACTCCTCTCCGCTTCCTTCATACGTCCTTCCTGCTCCATTTTTCTCTCTCATTTTTTTCGCCTCATTCCCAAATAGTCTCTCTTATCTGTTACCCCTCTCCTGTTTTCTTTCCTTTTGTATATTCTATCCCAAAAGGATGCTAGCTGGCCGAGCGGGTTAGAGCGCCGCGACTTGCGGCGGAAGTTGAGGTGACGTCAGTTCGAATTCTGCCGCCAGCGAGTTGAACCAAGGGCATGATTCATTAATTTCCATTCTCTACAAAATCCTCTATAGGGGTTACAGTCCTAGCCTCCTGACAAGGGGGGGGGGTCGACGACGAACCGGAAGCCAGTTGTAGTTAGTGAACCTGACCATTCTGTTCAGTGTTGAAGTCGTCTTCCCCAGGAGGATGAAGAACAAAACATAGGCGGGTTGAAAAAGCTCGGCCTAGGTCGCACTCTGGCAGGCGCCTCTCATCCGCTCCTCCTCCTCCTCCTCCTCCTCCTCCTCCTCCTCCTCCTCCTCTCCAGTGACGTCATCATTCGGAGGTTCCTTCCTCTTTCGTGTCTGTCATTTGTCTTTGCTACATTCGAGTGTTTTTTTTTTTTTTATTACTTTTGGTGTTAGGCCTTCGCTATTTTCTTTATATTATCATTATCATTTTTATTCGATTATTATTATTATTATTATTATTATTATCATTATTATTATTATCATTATCATTATTATTATTATTATTATTATTATTATTATTATTACTATTATTATTATTATTATTATTATTATTTAAGATTTTGTTTTCTTCATTTTTTGGTCAGGTTCATGCGAATGGTCCTGCATTATTGTCATCGTCGTCGTCGTTGTCATCATCATCATCATCATCATTATCATCATCACCATTATCGTCTTCATCGTTATCATCGTCGTCATCATCACCATCATTACACCGTCACCATCATCGTCATCACCGTCATCATCACCATCATCGTTATCATCGTCGCCATCATCACCATCATCGTTTTCATTGTCGTCATCATCACCATTATCGTCATCAAGGTCATCACCACCATTATCGTCAACATCGTCATCATTATCACCATCGTCATCACCACCATCACTATTATAGTCATCATTGCCATCATCATCATCACTATTATAGTTATCATCATCATCATCATCATCATCATCATCATCATCATCATCATCATCATCATCATCATCATCATCATCATCATCATCATCATCATCATCATCATCATCATCATCATCATCATCATCATCATCATCATCATCATCATCATCATCATCATCATCATCATCATCATCATCATCATCATCATCATAACAACAACAACAACTATAATTTACCTTTATTTTTTCTTTCTTTCCTTTCTTAAACCGCGAATGTTTCAATTATTTATATTTGATTACTCTTACCCCTCACTTAACCCTCAGTACCACCGTAATCATTACCTTTATCTTTACCTACTATCATAATGAAACCATTGTGGCTTTCCATGGCTCTAGTGTTTGCAGGAGACGTACAGGAGCACTGACGAAACAGAAAAGAAGTCTGAAGTGTGGGGAGAATATGAAACAAGTTTATCGATGAAAGCTCAAGAGTAAGTATGAGAATGAGAGGACCAAATTCGTTGGAGCTTATCCTTGGAGGCGTTTGGTTACTGCCAAACCCGTCACCTTTCCCCTATATTCTCGGACAGCCTGGTAGTTGTTGGGTTCGAATCTGGGCTTACATGCTTGTGAGGTCATGTCGCAGACCAGCATGCCACATCAACACTCGAAAACCAAGGCCAAGTCCGAATGATGAAGGAAAAAGAAGATGAGGATCCTTCGCCAGGAGGCACTTAGTACCTGCGGCCGAAGCCGTCACCTTTGCCCTATACGCTTGCGCTGTTGGGGCAGGTAACTAACAGACATTTACTGAGAATCGGAGAGGAGTGTGTGATTCGAACCCATAACTAAGTGAATGCGAGCTATGAGGGATTCTGTTATTGACAAACATACTATTGTTATTATTGTTGTTGTTGCTTTTGTTTATGTAGTTGTTGTTGTTATTGTTGTTACGGAGGGACCTGATCACCCCTTCTGGCTCCAAACGGACCACCTCCACCTAGATTATGTTGTTGTTGTTCCTGTGTGTCATCAGAGCTAAACAGTTTGTAACTCTCCTCCATTTTTTAACCTGAAAATGTTGGACTACCCTATGCTGAATACGATGCCCCAAAGCTGACTTGCCCGTATATGTGGGTCAAGAATTGGGCTCTACAGGCATCGTTGCTGACATCAGCGCCAAAAACTACAGCGTCACCACTCAGCTTCATTCAATACATCACACTTCACCGGAACACTGACGTCATCGATCACCGATGGACTGCCATGATAATAACAACAATGGGTTCCGAGGTTGGAAACTGTTGAGAAACTGACGTATTTCAGCTTCAGACCTGAAAATGGAAGAAAATAGACAATGAACGGATAACCAACATTTGAAGGATTTTACTTTCGCTGATATTTCTTGGTTTCGGTTTTCACTATATTGTTTCCCCATTTTCTTTTCTATTTTTCTTATTTTGTCTTTTTGAGTCGCTTAACTTTCCTCTTCTTGCATATTCTGTTTTCCGTTTTGTCTTTGTTAGTTGGTGTTGCTTGTTTCGTTATGCTCGTCTCTCTCCTCTTCCTCCTCGTCTCCCTCTTCCTCATCTTTCTCTTCCTCCTCCTCGCTTTCTTGTCTCTTTTTCTCTCTACTTCGTCCTTGTTTTCTTGTCTCTTTTTTCTCTTCCTCCTCCTCGTTTTCTTGTGTCTTTTTTTCTCTTCCTCCTCCTCATCTTCCTTCTTCTCTTTCTTTTCCTTCTCTTCGTCTTCTTCCTCCTCATCTTCCTTTTTCCCCTTTCCCATTTTCTCCTCTTCATTTTCTTTCTCCTCGTCTTCCTCTTTTTCCTCTTCCTCTTTCTTCTCGACTTCTTCTTTCTCTTCATCCTCTTCTTTGTCCTTCTCGTCTTCCTCCTCATCGTCTTCCTTCTCATCATTTTCTTGTTTCTCCTTTTCCTCTTCCTCCTCGTCTTCCTCCTTTTCCTGATCCTCGTTTTCCTCCTCTTTCTTCCTGCCTTCCTCTTTCTCCACTCCCTCTTCTTCCTCTTCCTTCTCGTCTACCTCCTCCATCTCTTCCTCTTTCTCACTCTGTACCAATACTCGAAAATGATGCTGGAAAAAGATTTCCAAAATACTTTTGGGAATATTCC
>NC_134804.1:27726089-27743589 GCF_046742065.1 Oratosquilla oratoria | reverse complement strand
GCAGTATTTTTTTTTCTTTTTTCCCTGTCATTGCATTCCACAAATGCTACTCTTCAGATGATTAAACTCGTCTGGGGTAAGCCAATATCAAATATCTAAAGAAGACACAGCAGATCTTTAATAACTTAAGCGAGACTGAAGCCAGAGGAAGATGGATAGAGAGAAGGGCCATGTCTTTGTTGGGAGGGAAAGAGAAGAAGGTCGAGAGGCAGGCATGGGTTTTCCTTTGCCGTTCGCATGAACGAAACATAAAGAAAATGAACGAAACATAGAGAAAATGAGAACACCCCCTCCCCCCCCTGTTCTGGAGGTGTAGGATCGAAGAAAAATAATCTTCCCTCTCATTACTGATACAAAGAAAGTGGGAGGAAGAGGAGAGGGACCATTTGAAGATGATGTAAGGGAGAGTTGTGCTTATCCTATAGTAGTTCAGTCGCGAAGAAACGCAGCACTTTCCTCCGATTCGGGAACTGATATGAACCATACCCAAGCTGACAGAGTCGTCAGGTTTGGGGCCGGGGGGCCGTGGGGGTGGGAGTGGGGACACTCTTCTTGGAGTTGTGGTGGTGGGAGTGGAGGGGGGGCTTTTAGCACACTCCCCCAGCCGCTTGGAAGGAAAGATTAAACAGCCTTTTATTCTTGGGGGGGAAAAGAGTTCTCGGAAAGCACCACTACTCCTGAGTGGTCTGAAATGTTCATCGTGAAGCACTCCAGGCCTGGCTGGAGTGGCGTAGGAAGCAAACTCCCCGGCTATTGGGAGTAAAGGGAAAAGAAAATGGCTGACCGAGGGTTGGGTTCTTGTAATGGAGTTTACCCTCATCCCTCCCTCCTTCCCTCCCTCCTTCCCTCCCTCCCTCCCTCCCTCCTTGTTTCCCTCCTTCTCGCTTTCCTTCCTTCCCTGATTCCTTCCCTCCCTCCCTTCTTGCTTCCCTCCTTCTCTTCTTCCTTCCCTCCTTGCTTCCCTCTCTCCTTCTTTCCCTCCTTCCATTCCTCCCTCTTTCCTTCCCTCCTTCCTTTCCTCCTTGCTTCCCTCCCTCACTCCCTAAATCTTTTCTTCCCTCCTTCCTTCCTTCCTCCTATCCCTCCTTTCCTCCCCTCTCCTCCCCTCCTTCCTTCCCTCCCTCCGTTCTCCCTCCCTCCCTCCCTCCTTTCCTCCTTCTCTCTCTCCTTCCCTCCTTCTTTCCCTCCTTCTTTTCCTCCTTCTTTCCATCCTTCACTCCTTCCCTCCAACCCTCCCTCCTTTCATCCCTCTTCCCCTCTTTCCTTCCTTCAATCCCTCCCTCCCTCCTTCAACCCCTCCTTCCCTCAATCACTCCCTCCCTCTTTCCCTCCTTTCCTCCCTCTTCCCCTCTTTCACTCCTTAACTCCTTCCCTTCCTCCCTCCCTCCCTCCCTCCTTCCCTCCCTCCCTCCCTCCTTCCCTCCCTCCCTCCTTCCCTCCCTCCCTCCCTCCTTCCCTCCCTCCCTCCTTCCCTCCCTCCCTCCTTCCCTCCCTCCCTCCCTCCTTCCCTCCCTCCTTCCCTCCCTCCTTCCCTCCCTCCCTCCTTTCCTCCCTCTTCCCCTCTTTCCCTCCTTCACTCCCTCCCTCTCTCCTTTCCTCCCTCTTTCCATCCTTCACTCCATAACTCCTTAACTCCCACCCTCCCTCCTTCCCTCTCTCCCCCCTTTCCTCCCTCTTCCCCTCTTTCCCTCCTTCACTCCCTCGCTCCCTCTTTCCCTCCTTTCCTCCTTCTTTCCCTCCTTCACTCCTTAACTCCTTCCCTCCCACCCTCCTTCCCTCCCTCCCTTTCTCCTTTCCCCCTTTACTCCCTCCCTCCTGCCCTCATTCCTTCCCTCCGTCCTCTATCCCTCCTTCCTCTCCCTCCTCCCCCCTCCTCTCCCTCCTCCCTCCCTCCTCTCCCTCCTCCCTCCCTCCTCTCCCTCCTTCCATCTTCTACCACCTCCCAGACGCCCCTTCAAATGAAATCAGCTCTTCCTCTGGCACAGCCCGAGAGCGTCTTTGGTGAGTTCAGAAGCTTCCGCTTCCAGAGGCAATAAGAGTAATGTGTCTTTGTCGCCAGGCGCCGTAAACCAAGAGACCAAGATGAAGGGGAAAGGTCTTGACTTTATTCTGAGGTAAAGAGGATCACTTAGACAAACCTCAGGCAATTGCTTGGTTAGGTGAGGTGGAGAGAATTAGCCTTGCCCCCCCCCCCACACCATACCCCCCCCCCGAAAAAGAAAAAATGGAATAAATAAATAGATATATCCATATTTCCTTCTTCCGTCCCCTCGTTCTTTTCGCTCATCCCCACATCCTCTCCCCCAACCCCCAAAATGTCTTCTTCTTTTTATAATTGGTTCTTCTAAAGCCCTTCTCACACATGTAGCGCTCGTCGGTAAGAAAGCCCGTACCGCTAAGTACCCGAAGACGACGACGACGACGACGATAAAGACGGAAACGACGACGACGACGACGACGACGACGACGACGATAAAGACGGAAACGACGACGACGACGACGAAGACAAAGTTAACAGTCCCTCGGAGACGACGCCGAGGATGGTGAAGGTCTCTTGGCATCTCTGCAAGATAGGAGAGAGACTCTTCGCGTCCTCTTTGCTGGCTCCTCTCCAGTGCCTTTCTTTCCTTCTTGCGTAGCGCTGCCACTGTCGTAATAAAGATGACAGGATCATCTTAATGGAAAAATGGAGGGAGAGGGAACAAGAGGAATGGTGACCGTGGCTGTGGTGCTGGTGGGGGGGGGGATATAGAGTCCGTGGTGTTAGGAGACATGATGATAGTGGTGGGGATTTATTCAATGGTGTCAGCAAGGATGACGGTGGCGGTGGTGATGGTGATTATGGTGATAGTGGCAATGTTGATGGTGACAGAGTAAGTGCTAGCCGTGGCGCTGGAGGCAGTAGTGTTGGTAGGGATGGTGGAAATGCTGGTGATAGTAGTGATGGTGGTAGTGTTCCTGTTGTTAGTGTTTTAGTGCTATTGTTGTTATAGTGGTGGTGACAGTTCTTGTTATGGTGGTGTTAGTGGTGACGATAGCGGATTTAGTGTTATCAGGAATATCAGTGGTGATGGTGATGGTAACGAAGAAGGATGTCCTATGAAGTACAAGGATGAAAAATAAGGCGAAGAAAATTATGATGATATTTTAACGATGGTGACGATGGTGCTGATGATGATGACTATGTTGTTGATGATGGTGATGATGATGATGATGATCATCATGCATCATCATCATAGTCATCGTCATTATCATCATCGTCGCCATCATGATCATGATGATGACGATGACGATGATGGTGATCATGATATGATGATGATGATGATGATGATCATTATGACGATGATGATCATAATGATAATGACGATGATAGTAGGAATTGTAACGAGAGAAAAACAAGGTCCGTTTATGGAAACAACGTAAGTATAATGTAAATAGTACTTTTATGCAAATATATAGTTCAGATGGATCACAAACAAAACACATCACAGCAGTGGCATCCTGGCAGCAGTCGGATCGCCTTAGTTGCAGCCAGGAACCGAGTGATAAGTTTACGGGCGTGACCCCTGTCCAGACTTTTTCTAAGCGACTTTCCTTTTACCTCCACCGAAGGAGATTCCTCGAACTCTTCAGCGGCGAAGTATCACCCTAAAGGAAAGAAAACTCGAAGACGGCTTGGCCATGTCACACAGGAAGGAGGAGGCGAAGGCGAAGGAGGAGAAGCGGAAAGAATAGCAGTAGAGGTTCGACCTAGGAGGAGGAGAAAGGAGGAGGAAGAAGAAGGTGGAGGGGGGAGAAGGAGGAGGATGGAGAAGGAGAAGAAGGGAGAAGGAAGAGGAGAAGAAAGAAGGAGAAAGGAGAAGGAGGAGAAGAGGAAGGAGAAGAAGAGTAATGACTAGGAAAAGTGAGGGGAGGAAGAAGAAGGAGAAGAAGGAAAAGGAGAATTAGAAAAAGGAAAAGAAGAAGAATGAGGTAGAGTAGAAAGAGGAGGAGGAGGAATAAGAAGGTAGAAATAAGAAGAAGAAAAGAAAAGCAGCACGATGGTCGAGGCCTCAGACTCTTCCTGAAGAAACCAAAATCGAAAACTCTTCTTGAAGAAACCAGAAATCAAAAACTCTTCTCGAGGAAACCAAAATCGAAAACTCCTCTCCAAGAAACCAAAATCGAAAACTCTTTTTAAAGAAACCAAAATCGAAAACTCTTCTTGAAGAAACCAGAAATCAAAAACTCTTCTCGAGGAAACCAAAATCGAAAACTCCTCTCCAAGAAACCAAAATCGAACGACAAGATCCCAGTGACATCGTCCATGAAATGGCTCACTAATTCCTCCTCCTCCGGTCAATTTGGAGTTGAACAGGAACCAGTAGAAAGCGAATCCAAACCAAATAAACGAGTAATGGTGGGGAGCAATTTTGTAAAGGGAAAGAATAAAAAGTCGGGGAGGAATCGTGCTGACGTCAGGGGAAGGGAGGCGTCACTGGGGCCAGGCAGGGCCGTTCTGAGCCGAACAGGGGGTCTTGGCTTTGAGGTCGAACCTTCGACGGTTCTCTTAGGGGCTATTGGCTTTGTGTGTGTGTGTGTGTGTGTGTGTGTGTGTGTGTGTGTGTGTGTGTGTGATTCCCCATGGTCTTGGATCACGTGTTGGACTCGTGATCGACAGCTATTTCCCTCCCGGAAGAGAGCTCAGGGCTCATATATTGCCTGTGTGTGTGTGTGTGTGTGTGTGTGTGTGTGTGTGTGTGTGTGTGTGTGTGTGTGTTTGTGTGTGTGTGTGTGTGATTCACCACGGTCTTGGATCACGTGTTGGACTCGTGATCGACAGCTATTTCCCTCCCGGAAGAGAGCTCAGAGCTCATATATGATATGTGTGTGTGTGTGTGTGTGTGTGTGTGTGTGTGTGTGTGTGTGTGTGTGTGTGTGTGTGCGCTCGTGCGTGTGTGTTTGCGCGTGCTTCAGATATCACTGTACACTAGTGATTAATACCACTTTCAGATGTGATTTTGAATGTCAAACTTAACCTTAGGTTATTGGTGAAGAAACGTAGATGATAACTGCCTGGAAACTTGTGGAGAGAACCCAATAACTGTGATGAGATGTCGACAACAAGAACTGTATACACTGTATATGATTACTTAAAAGTAGCAAAATCCTTCTTCCCCCTAAAGACAAGAACGAGTAAACTCAGAAATGAAAAAAGAACATAAGGATGGAGGAGACTGCAAGAGACCATAGGGCTTACGCTAGGTAGTTCCATGTCCATTACCATCTATCATCCCTATTTATAAAGTTACCTGACCTTCTCTTAAAACAGCCAATAGTTTCAGCGCTCACTACATGGTCACTAAGTCTATTCCATACTTTAGCCACTCTATTTGTAAATCAGTTCTTGAAATCAAAACTCAGACATTTGTTTTTAAATCTTGAGCGATGCAGAGGGACTGTAACGGTGGTATTCTAAAAAAAAAATCCTTGTATAAATTTTTCCCAACACAAATCTTATATAAATCCTTGGAAGGGAAAGAATTGCTTTAAGAATAGCACCGTAAGAATCTTACGGCGGTATTCTTAAAAAAAATCTTTCCATATATAAATCTTTCCTTACACAAATATTTCCTTACATAAATCTTATATAAATCCTTGGAAGGGAAATTTTTTTTTTAAGAATACCACCGTAAGAATCTTTCGGTGGTATTCTTAAAAAATCTTTCCATATATAAAGCTTTCCTTATATAAGTCTTTCCTTACATAAATCTTTCCTTACATAAATCTTTCCTTATATAAATCTTATATAAATCCTTGGAAGGGAAAGAATTTCTTTAAGAATACCACAGTTAGTCTGCATAAGAACCAGGAAATCAAATTGAGGAAAAGAAAGGGCTGAGTAAGAATTAAAGTGTCAACCTATATGGAAGAATTTGATGACTTGGCTAAATGTGGAGACTGTGGGGAGCCAGCGCAACAAGAACATGGTATGCTAAGAATTTTTGTGATGCACTATACCACTATACCACTCTTGATCACTGTTTTTCATATTAACGTTATATGATATCTAGTATTTATATTATATTATTTTTATTTAATATGCATTTTATTTTATCTATTTATTAGTTTAGTTTATTCATTTATTTGTTTTATTTTTATTTATTCATTCATTTATTTATTTATTTATTAAGTTACTTTTATTTATCTATTTATTTATTTATTTATTTTTATTTATTTATTTATCTATTTTACTGTGGCTCCTACTGAAGGTAAAGAAGGAATATTCCCTTTGTGAAAAGTGGAAAACTGAACTGAATGAGAAGGACGGACCTCCCCTTTCGGGAGTAAAATACCGAGCGTATTGACTGCGAAACTCGTGAAGACCAATGAAGAGATCGAAGATAAATCGAAAAAAAAAAAAAAAATGGTCTCGTCTCGGCGTCTTCAAGAAAAGAAATTGAACACCTTTCTTGAAGAAGAAAAAAAGGGAGAGAGGTTTTGAATCAGAGAGGCGTGAGAAATAAAAAAAAAAGAGAGGAAGAGTAAAGGAAAGCGAGAGGAAAAGGAAGAGGATGAGAAAAAGAGAGGAAGAAGAAAAGAGAGCAAAAGAAAAAAGAGAGTAAGAGGGAAAGAGGAAGAGTAAGGGAAGGTGAAATAGAGGAAAAGGAAGAGATAGAGAGGAAGAGTAAAGGGAAGCGAAAGAGAGGAAAACAAAGAGAAATAGAGAGGAAGAGGAAGATGAAAAGAGAGGAAAAGGAAGAGAAAGAAGAATAGGAAGAGGAAAAGGAAAAGAAAAAGAGGAAAAGGAAGAGAAAGAAAGGAAGTGTTAGAGGAAGCGAAAGAGAGGAAAAGGAAGAGGAATAGAAAGAGAGAAAAAGTAGAGGAAAAAGAGAAAAAGGAAGAGAAAGAGAGGAAGTGTCAGGGGAAGTGAAAGAGAGGAAAAGGAACAGGAATAGAAAGAGAAGAAGAGTAAGAGAAAAAGAAAGAGGAAGAGGAAGTGAAAGAGAGGAAAAGGATGAGGAAGAGAGGAAGAGAAAAAGAGTAGAACTGTTCAAGGTATCGGTCAAAGTTCCCCAAAGAAAAAAGATATATATATTTTGGGGAATTTTATTTTGGTCCTTCCTTGAGAAAAAATTACTCTGGATCAAGGGCGGTGGCGACGGGGGTCGAGGACCGAGGGATGGGGGGTTAAAATGTTCCTCGAACAGATAACGTGATTCTGGGGTCATGGACGTAAACCACGTTAAGGAAGGAGTGACAGGGTTAGTGAGACTTTTTTCCTAAAAAAATAAAATAAAAAATAAAAAATAAATAAATAAAAATAAAAGTAAAAGTAAAGCTGACGGCCCAGAGGGGAGGGGAAGGGTGCGTCAAGGTTAAGCATTTGTAAAAATGAATAAATAAATAAATAAAAATAATTATTATAATAAAAACGAAAGTGGAGTTCAAGAGGCAAACATCAATTCTGCTCTGAAGCTGATACATAGGAACATGTTTTTGAATCAGAAAAAAAGAAATATTGAGAGATCGTTCTTTTCCACCAAAATGGTTGTTGGTATGTTGCCTGGAATATTTTTATTACTTTCTTTTTAGATGTTTACCTGAATAGAATACCATGTTTTTTTATATTAAGATGTGTGCTTGTTTGTGCGTTCATGTGTGTCTCTGCATGTATATATGTGTGTGCGCGTGCGTGTGCGTATGTGTATGCATGTATGTGTGTGTGTGTGTGTGTGTGTGTGTGTGTGTGTGTGTGTGTGTGTGTGTGTGTGCGTGTGTGTGTTTGTGTGCGTGAGGATACTGAAGGATAAAGACTGTAGAACGAGAGAAAAAGCTGAAGGAAGGTTAGAAGGACTTATTTCTCTGGGATCCAGATGTGTGGAAGAGGATGAAGGATTGGAATCTATGGAAGAGGAACAAGAAGAGGGGAAAGAGGAAGGAGACACTAAAGAAGAGGAAGGAAAGGGAAGGATAAAGAGGAAGGAGGAGAAAGGAATGGGGAGAAGGTAGAAATAGAGAAGAATGATGATGTGAAAGGAGAGGATAAGAAAGAACATAAGAACAAGTTGATAACAAAGAAGGAGAAGGAATAGGAGGGTGGGCAGTGGTGGTGGTGGTGATGGTGATGGTGGTAGTGGTGGTGTTAGTGGTGGTGGTGGTAGTGGTGGTAGAAGCTCGAGGAGAGGCGTGTGGGTATGCTTAGCGCGCCTAGAAAAGTTGGAAAAGATTGAAGGTGCAAGAATGGAGGTGTCAAAATGTGGAGGAAAATGGCACAGCGCGTGTGTGAGAGAGGGAGAGAGAAAAAGAGAGAGAGAGGGTGAGGGAGGGAGGGAGGGAGGGGGTGAGGGAGTGAGACAGAGAGAGAGGGAGAGACAGAAGAAGAAAGAGAGAGAAGAAGGAAGAGAGAGAGGGAAGAAGAAGAGAGGGATGGAGAAAAAGAGAGAGGGAGAGAGAGAGAGAGAGTGAGTGAGTGAGTGAGTGAGTGAGTGAGTGATTGTGAGAGTGAGTGAGACAGTAAATGAGAGGATGAGTGAGAGAGTGAGTGAGTGAGTGAGTGAGTGAGAGAGAGAGTAGGGTGAGGAGAGGGAGTGAAGAATATAGAGATAAAAAACTATCTAACTGGTAAAATAAAAAATAAAAAGAAGATAACGGAGGAAGAGGAGGAGGAGGAGGAGGCGGCGGAGGTGGAGGAGGAGGAGGGGAGGAAGTGAAGGAGGAGGAGGAAGAGGACTTTGGTAGAAGTAGAAGAGCAAAAAGACGTTAATGAATGTGAAGAAGTTTGTCTCTTCGTAAGAGATATAGTAAAAGTTTTTGACACTATATATCCGTGAATATAAATGTACTATCCTAGGGCCATGCTTTTTGTGTGTGTGTGTACGCGTGTGCGCGTGTGTGTGGTATACGTTTGTGCGTGTGTATGTCTATATATATATATATATATATGTATATATATATATATACATATATATAATTGTGTGTGAGAGTGAGTGTGTGCGCGTGTGTGTGTGTGCACATGTATATAAACACAACCATGTAATATGAGCACGCACGATGCACGCACACATACACCTGCACATACTCGCGCATGGACACACACACACACACACACACACACACACACACACACACACACACACACACACACACACACCTGACACATGAATAACAAAAACCTGACTACGCGTATTTTTTTCAGAGCACACACACGCGCCTCTTTATATTCATTACATAAACGAGACCTTGCACCTGTCTATTTACCAACAGGTCCCCTGTGGCGGTCGAAGCGTGGAGAAAAGGACTCAACTTTCCTTACCTTTCCAAAGAAAAATCTCACTTTCTCTCCTGTGTACACAAATCCCGCCATATTTCCAAACACTCGTGTGTACACAGAGGTGAGGGAAGGTAGGGGGGTGAGGACCTGTGTTGTGATAAACACACACTGTAGAGACAACAAATGCATAGGGAGGGAAACAAAAACACTCCCCCCTTCGTAAACAAAAGACGGTGACCATGCGTGAGGAGGGTCTTGTGGTGTTGTCGAGAACCTCCCAATGAATCGTTGTCAAAGAGTCTGCAACGAGAAAACCTCCCAATGGATAGTTGTCAAAGAGTCTGCAACGAGAGAACCTCCTAATGGATAGTTGTCAAAGAGTCTGCAACGAGAGAACCTCCCAGTGGATCGTTGTGAAAGAATCTGTAACGAGAGAACCTCCCAATGGATCGTTGTCAAAGAGTCTGCAACGAGAGAACCTCCCAATGGAATGGTTGTCAAAGAGTCTGCAACGAGAGAACCTCCCAATGGGTCCTTGTCAGAGTCTGCAACGAGAGAACCTCCCAATGGATCGTTGTCAAAGAGTCGGCAACGAGAGAACCCTTCAATGGATCGCACAGTCTGACGAAGAATCATCAACGAAGGGACTAAAGCCCCAGAAGATGGGCGTGCCCCGGGAGGCGCCCCAGAGACGTCACGCTCGACATCATCGACGTCAGCAACAGGATCCGAAGTTGTACAAAACTTATTCCAGTGCGACATCTGAGTTCTGCTTGTCCAGAATTGGCCTACACAGCTACGGCAGAACTCATGAACAGTAATTACCTATCACCATATCATCAGTAGCGAATGAGTCATCGTCGATCACTACGGACGTCCAAGAAGAAGCAATTGGCAAAGAGCAACGGAAAATTGTTGGGCAGGGAAGGACGTATAAATAAAAATTAGTAAATAAATTAATAAATAATTGAATGGAAATGAAAATAGAAAATTGGAAATAAAAGATAAAATAGAGAAATACCGATCGATTATACATGAGAAAAAAGAATACAAAAACAGGATATTGGTATATATGTATATATATGTATATATATATAAATATATATATATATATATATATATATACATTTTATATACAGTATATAAACGATTGTATATATACTGTATATACACATATCAAGAGACTAATATTGATAGACTGACAGATAAACACACACACACACACACACATACACATACACGTACTGAAATGAGAAGCATAGAGAAGTACAGAAGACAGAAGAGGTGAAAGAAAACGAAGACGAAAGATAGCATTTTACATTACAGAAATGAAGGAAGTAAATCTAGAATTTCAACCAAATGATTTAGTGTGCATCCACTAAAAAAAATGTAAAACTATATTTGAGTGTAAAGTGATATATGCAAACAAGAGACAAACTATATTTGAGGTTAAAGTGATATATGCAGACAAGAAACATGGATGATGTGTGTTCAGGTGTACAAGAGTGACCGCTATAATTACATCCTCAATGTTAAAGTCAACATGTATTTATACGAAATCATCATTCAATTTTCCTTTCCTTGTGGTCACTTTTGTGCACAGTGGTCTATGTATGATTATGCATTTGTATATGCATGTATGTGTTTATGAATGATTATGAATTTGTATATATATCTATGTGTATATGTATGATAATGCATTTGTATATGCATGTATGTATATTTGATTATGTAATTATATGCATGTATGTGTATATGCATGTATGATAATGCATTTGTATATGCATGTGTGTATGTTTGATTATACGTTTTATATGCATATATGTGTGAATACATGTATAATTATGCATTTGTTTATGTGTATATGTATGTGTTATGCATTTTTATATGCATGTAGTATGTGTGTATGTATGATTATGAATTTGAATATACATGTATGTATGTATGTATCATTATGCATTTGTATATGCATGTATGTGTGTATATATGTATGTGTGAATGTATGTATTTATGTGTGTGTGTGTACGTTTATATAGGAGAGACGCCAAGAACAGCCTACAGCAATACAGAAGACCCACATGAAAGGTACAGAGAATAAAAATTCCCTCTGGTGGGCAAAGACGAAACGATAAGAAAAAAAATCGTAAAAGCCATTACATTTAACTAACTTGGGAGGGGGAGAGAGGTAAAAATATAAAAGAATAGCTAACATGAAAAGGCGTTCTATGGAAAAATACACCGAGAGGGGATAAAAAAAGAATGGGGGGGGAGAAAAAATAAAGTAAAAAAGTGTTACGCCATGGCCAGTAATATAGAGGGGAAACATCAATGGCAGAGAGACGCATCAGTGGAGATTAAGCCCATTGTACCCGAGCGAGCGAGGGAAGCGGGTTAAAAGATATGACCTAAGGTCACTTGACCTGTGAGGAAAGGTCACGTGTCAAGTGTGGAGGGAAGAGGTAGAGGGCCATGGGATAGCAGCCCACGGTGCTTCCTGTATCGAGAGGGGTCGAGTGGAGAAGTAGCGTTATATTGACTTACTTGTATTTAGTTGTTATGTGGTTCTTGGAAACCGAGCCTCTTGCCCTTTGTTAGACTTCCACGGAGAGGAAATAAAGTACACATATTGGAGGTCACAGATGAGAGGTGGTCGTAAGGGAGGAGGAAAGGAGAACTGGATCTAAAGCCAGCACAAGGGTTTTTCGCTTCGGAGAAAGCCTTCAAGAGAACAATTGCAGTCTTCTTTCAGACTCTATCGTCACCCCCCCAGTGGCGTGCAGAAGTCTTGTGATGGCCCTCGGGGCCAACTCCTTGTTGTTATGGCCCAAAGATTCAAGTATAAGACCTCATAGTACTGGGAATATTATGAGAAAGGTATTTTGAACATGTAAACACAAATGAAACTTAAACAATTTAATCCATTTGAATATGAACCAACCAAACTTATCAAGCTCTTTCCCCAAAATGATCTGATTCGATGCCCCTCCCATTTGGATGTCAGGAGCCACCGTTCCTTCGGCCCAGAGTTCCCTCTGCACCGCCACCGCGTCACCCAAAGACCCTTGGGGTCATTGAAGAGTCTCTGTTTTGCTTCCTGAGTCCGCAAAGAACTTTCGAAGTAGCCTGGAGAGCCGAGGTTCTTGGTACTCTCTCTCTTTGCAACAAAGCTCCCCAGGAGGAGTCCGGGACGAATGGGACCCGCGGAAGCGAGATGAAAGGTAAACAAATCAGAAGGGGGGAAGAAAAGGGAGAATAATAAATGATCTGAGGTGTCATAGCTGGATTCAGAGACGAAGGAGATCGAAGGAGGGGAAGCAAGAGGAAAACGACAGCAAGGGGGCAATAGAAAAAAAAAATTGTGTGTGTGTGTGTGTGTGTGTGTGTGTGTGTGTGTGTGTGTGTGTGTGTGTGTGTGTGTGTGTGTGTGTGTGTGTGTGTGTGTTTGTATATGTATGTGTTTGTATATGTATGTGTGTGTACATGTATGTGTGTGTTTATGTATGTGCGTGTGTGTTTGCATATGTATGTGTGTGTATATGTATGTGTGTGTTTATGTATGTGTGTGTGTGTGTGTGTATTTATGTATGTTTGCATGCATGCATGTGTGTGTGTGTGTGTGTGTGTGTGTGTGTGTGTGTGTGTGTGTGTGTGTGTGTGTGTGTGTGTGTGTGTGTGCCCGCGCTCGTGCGTCCTATAAATTTAGTTAAGAATGAGTGGGCGAGTCAACCGACAAGAATATGTATTGTATGTACTATTAGATTGTAAATGAAGTCTAAGAAGAGATTAAATATATTAAGTTTTTATACATACACAGACAACGGAGGGGCAGGTAATGTACATGGAAGAAAAGAACCAGATAAAGCAAGAATAAGGAACACGTAAAGAGAGTAAGTATATAAAAAAGAAAGTAATTGGGGTAGTAGTCTCATTAAAGGAGGATCACATAGTCAGTGATAGATAGGAGCCTCCGTAATGAAGCGCAGGATAGTGTCATAGGTGTAATCAAAGTCCATGAAGAGAGAGGCATTTGCGCGTACTTGACAAATCTCCGAAGAGGCAACATGAACAAAGGCAGTGGAAAGGACAAATGAAGGTTTACGAAATTAAAAAGGTAGGGAAGACCCCGGGGGACAAAGAAAATGTAAGAAAAATGAGGGGAGGGAGGGATGCGGGCTGTTCGTGTATGAATGCAGATAATATAACTAAGGGGCGAGGGCTAGTGAGAAAGGCGCGTGCGTGCAAACAAAGACAGAGGGGGGCAGCGCGCTTGAGACAGACAGACAGACAGACAGACAGAGAGACAGACAAGCAAAGAGACAGAGACAGACGGAGACAGAGAGAGACAGAAAGATACACATACAGAGACAGACAGACGGGCAAAGGGACAGAGAAACAGAGGCAGACGGAGACAGAGACAGACAGAAAGATACAGACAGAGACAGACAGAAAGATACAGACAGAGAGAGAAAGAGAGAAATGACTGACACTGAGTGTAGTATTCTCAAAGAAAGCGAGAAGACGAAAGGAAGAGGAAACAGAGAAGAATAAAGAAATATATGAGAATAAAGAAATACAGGAGACGAATGAAACGCAGAAGAAGGAAGAAGAATAGAAAGAGACACGGGAAGACAAAAACACAAAGGAAGGAAGAAACACACTAGAAGAGATTCTGCGGAAAGGGAGGTAGAATAGACAATAAATCAATCGAAATGGAGGGGGAAAGGGGGTGAAGGAGAGAATGTGGAAGAGAGAATAGATAAACGGGACTTAGGAGCAAAGAGAAGAGAGAAGAGAAGCACAAGAAAATGAGAAGGGGAATGAAAGGAAGGATGGATAATTACAGAAAGCTAAAAAGGAAGGGAGAGAGAATGAAGAACGAGGGAACAAGGCTCCCAAGACGTGGGGATAAATACGAGTTGAAGACCTGCAAAGAAGTGACAAAGGGAAGGAGAGGGAGGGCAAGGGGAGTGAGCAAGTCTGGAGAAAAGAAATATTGTTTTCATTTATTTATATAGTTTCTTATCAGCTTTATCCTGCCGTTTTCTCCATCTTTTCTTTTAACTTGATCTCCTTCCTCTTGCCCCTTTCATGTACGTGAATGAAAATACACATTTATGAACATATGTATGCAAACATCCATATACACTTACATACATACATTCAAATATACAAACGTACATACATACATACATTCAAATATACAAACGTCCATACATACATACATACATACATACATACATACATACATTCATATATACAAACATACAAACACACATACATATATATATATACATATATATATATATATATATATATATATATATATATATAGATAGATAGATATATAGATAGATACATGCTAATAAATCACAAAAACACGTTATTAACAAAATGTGTAATAAAATCACTTGGAAAATAAAATGAAAGGGTGACCGAACATTTTCTTCTATTTAAGACATTTTCAAAAAATTTCTTAAATAGACGAAAACGTTCGGTCACCTTTCATTTTATTTTCCAAGTAGTTTTATTACACATATAGATACAAACATACATTAATGCATGCATGCCTAGATGTACACATGCATACATTAATGCATACATGGAAATAACATGAAAAATAAAAGAGGAGTGAAATTGAGAGACTTGACTAACAAGTGAGGAGGGTTGAATAATAGACAAAGAAGACAAGAACTGAGAAAAGGAAGATGGGGAAGATGAAGAATGTAGGTGGAGTATATAGGAAAGAGGAAGATGAAGAGGAAAGGGAATACAAAGAGGAGGAAGAGGAAAAGGGGATTGAGGAGGAGGAGGAAGAAGAGGAGGAGGGAAACAAGGTTATTGAGGTATAGCAGAAAGGGAAGAAGTAAAACTAGATGGAAATGGAAGATAAAGAGGAGAAAGTGGAAAAGACGAGAAAACAAGAGAAAAGAGAGAAGAGAGGGGAGGGTAATGAAGATGAAGAAGATTAGGAAGGGAAGAGGTAATAGGACGAGAATAAGAATGGATGGATAAAGAAGGAGGAAGGGGAGAGTAGGAGAGGAAATGTTGAAATAGAGAAGACGAAGGAAAAGCAGAAAGATAAAGATAAAAGAGAGAAGAGAAACGAAGAAAGCGAAGGAGAGAAGGAAATACGAAGATGCGGAGGAAGAGGAAAGGAAAGGAAAGGAGGAGAAAGAAAATGAGTATGGAGAAAGCGATGATGCGGAGGGAGGAAGGATGAAGGAAAGGATGGGGATGATGAATAGGATAAGGAGGAAAAAGGTAAAGAAGAGGGGTAGGAGAAGCATTAGATCAGGAGGAGGAGGAGGAGGAGGAGGAGGGGTAGGAGAAGCAATAGAGTAGGAGGAGGAGGAAGATAAAGAGGAGGGGTTGGAGAAACAACAGAGAATGAGAAGGAGGAGGAGGAGGAGGAAGAAGACAATAGACAGGAGGGGGAGGAGCAGTAGAGGAGGAGGAAGTAGATAAAGAGGAGGGGTAGGAGAAGCAATAGAGGAGAAAGAGAAGGAGGAAGAAAATAAAGAGTAGAATAGAAGAAGCAATAGAGGAGGAGGAGGGATAGGAGAAGCAATAGAAGAGGAGGAAGGATAGGGGAAGTAATAGAGGAGGAGGAGTAGTGATAGGAGAAGCAATAGAGGAGGAGGAGGGATAGGAGAAGCAATAGAGGAGGAGGGGGAGGAGCAGAAGCAATAGAGGAGGAGGAGCAAGAGGAGGGGTAGGAAAAGCAATAGATGAGGAGGAGGAAGAGGTGGAAGAGGAGGAGGAGGAGGAGGAGGAGGAAGAAGAAGATGATAAAGAGGAGGAGTAGGAGAAACAATAGTGGAGGAGGAGGAGGACAAGTGTGATTTCTGTTTTGTGGAAGGGGCGACTGAATATTGTTGGGAAAAGTGAGTCAAAGTTTGTGATACGCTACCAGACCCTTGTTGAGCTCTGATTCCTCCTCCTCCTTTCCCTTCCCCTCCTCGTTCTCCTCTTCCTCCCGCTCCTCCTCATCTTCCTCTCCCTTTTCCCTTCCTCTCCCTCCTCCCCTTCCTCCCCATCTCCCCTTCCTCCCCACCTCCTCATCTTCCTCCTTCCGCTTCTCCTCATCTTCCTCCCCCTTTTCCCTTCCTCTCCTTCTCCCCTTCCTCCCTACCTCCCCATCTTCCTCATCACCATCTTCCTTCTCCACGTCTTATTTGCCCTCCTCCCCATCTTCTCCACCTTCCCCCTTTATCCCCCTCTTTCCCTCCTCCTCTTCTTCCTCTTCCTTTTCCTCCTCACCGCTGCTCCCGTCATCGTCGTCGTCGTCGTTGTCGTCATCATCGTCGTCGTCGTTGTCATCGTCGTCGTTGTCGTCAACTTCTCCCTCTTATACTCATTTCCCACCTGTTTATTGTTCTACTACCCCTCTTCTTCACCTTTTTCATAAATGGAGTAAAATCTAGGGGGGCAATGTTACTAGTGGAGTCCCCCAGGGCTCGGTTTTGGGTCCCTTGTTGTTCATTATGTACATAAACGACTTAGACGATGGGATAAATAGTGATGTTAGTAAGTTTGCGGACAACACTAAAATAGGACGCCTAATTAGATCAGGAGACGACGCAGAGATTCTGCAGGATGATCTTAACAAATTGTTCACATGGTCGGTGAAATGGCAAATGAACTTCAATATCTCTAAGTGTAGCGTGTTAAACGTAGGGCTACACAACCCCGAAAATAGATACAGCCTAGATAACACGTTTTTAGAGAAAACTGAGTACGAGACTTGGGAGCTCTAATGAGTCCGGACCTTAAAATCAAGAAACAGTGCATTAGCGCCAGGAATAAAGCTAACAGAGCATTAGGTTTCATTGCTAGGACGGTAACGAATAGAAGTGCAGAGGTAATTATCAAACTCTATCTAGCGATAGTTAGACCCATCCTTGACTATGCGGTACAGTTTTGGTCTCCGTCCTATAGAATGGACATCAATTCACTAGAATCAGTACAGAGAAGAATGACCAAAATGATACATGGACTCAGAAATTTGCCTTACGAAGAGAGGCTTAGGCACCTTAACTTACACTCTCTGGAAAGACGCAGAGTGCGGGGTGACCTAATAGAGGTGTTCAAGTGGATCAAAGGCTTTAACAAGGGTGATGCAAACAAGGTCATCATATTAAAACAACAGGGCAGGACTCGCAGTAATGGTTTTAAACTGGATAAATTTAGATGTAAGAAGGAAATAGGCAAAAATTGGTTTACTAATAGGGTGGTCGACGAATGGAA
>NC_134804.1:27718589-27721089 GCF_046742065.1 Oratosquilla oratoria | reverse complement strand
GGCCTACACTAGGCAGTTCCATGCCCCTTACCACCTTTCATCCCTATCCATAAAGTTATCTCATCTCTTAAAACAACAAATTGTTTCAGAACTCACTACATAGTGATTAAGTCTATTTCATTCATTAACCACTCTGTTGGTAAACCGGTTCTTGCCTATTTCCTTCTTAAATCTAAATTAGGGAAGGGGAGTATTGATGCCGTGAATGAAATACAAAATACAAGAATACAAAGGCCTGGAACTGCCATAAGGAATATGGTAACTGGCAACAAAGGAACAGAAGTGCCAAGCACTGGCCACGGGATAAAACTGCCTCTGTAATAGTACTGCCATCTTTGGGGATCGTTAGTAAGCATAGTATCACGTGATTATATACTATTAATTTCTACTTATAGGTAATACCGATATCCCCACGCTAATTGGCATTGCACTAATTAACATCTATGAGTACGAGCAAACAACATGTGCAGGAATAGAGTGATATATTGTACATATGAATTTTAACCTGATCTCTCTCTCTCTCTCTTTCTTTCTTTCTCTGTGTATCTGTCTGTCTTTCTGGCTCTTCCTCTCCATCTCCCTCTCTCTCTCTCTCTAATCATTCTCTTTCTGCCTCGGAGAATGCACGTAGGATATGTTTATATATATATATATATATATATATATATATATATATATATATATATATATATATATATATATATATATATAATTATCCTATCGGCATTCTTTATCACTGTATCTTATGGTAACTGTCATTGTAGGCACGCGCACACACACACACACACACACACACACACACACACACACACACACATACACACACACACATACACACGCACACATACACACGCACATCGGACCATGTATGAGCTCTGAGCTCTCATCTTGGAATATAATAGTTGTCGAACACGAGTCCAACACGTGATCCTTGACCGTGATGAATCACACACACACACACACACACACACACACAGAGAGAGAGAGAGAGAGAGAGAGAGAGAGAGAGATTGAGAGATAGTGAGATATAGTGAGATATAGTGAGAGATAGAGAAAGAGAGAGAGAAAGAGAGGAAGAAAGGGAGAAAGAAAGAGAGAGAGAGGAACGAGGACATACACTTTCCAGCGCGCTTCCTCCCGGAAGCCATCGTCGCATGGAAACTCAGGATTCCGATTCCAGAGTCTCCCTTTGGGAAATCGGCCTCAGGGTTCGGCTCCGATATGGAAGACGCCGTAACTGTCGGCGGATGCAGCCATAACACAAATGGCACTGTAACTGTCGCCACACATCGTATCACACAGTGAGCTGAACCCCGCAAAGGCGAGGGAGTATCAAGGCGCCGTGGAATGAAGAGACCATTGGCGATGATTATTGAGGGTCGGTGAATTTCCGCTCGGCGTTCGGCCGGGGGGTGGGGGGTGGGGGATGGTTATGGAAGGGAAGGTAGCCTACAGCCACGACCAAAAGTTCCGAAAAAAAAAAAAAAAAAAAAATCCGCGACACAAAATCCAAATTCTTTATCTGACATCTTTCTTCTTCATCTTTTCAAGGAAATGACGTAACTGTCAAGTGAATATCACATGGGGGGAAATATATCAAATACTCGATAAAAAAAAATCATATTGACGATGTGGGAACTGTATCGTGGGTCATAACTTTTGTCCGTGACTGTACCTGCGCTTGAAGCCCTCGAGTTGTTGGACTTTTGGGAAGTTGAGGGGAATGGCAGGTCTGAAGAGAGCTTGCATGCATGCATGCATGCAAAGGTATTTTTCGCACGCGCTTGTATACATTCCCATATACAGAGTTAGATTATCTAGTATGTGTATCAACGTGAATTCACACACAAATGCACACATTCACAAGCACGAACAAGATCACGCTCACGCACACACACATACACACATACATGCATACATACACACATATATACATACATACTTACATACACAACACACACACACACACACATATATATATATACACACTCACACACACGCACATACATACACACATACACACAACATATACACACGCACATACACATACATACACACATACACACACACATATACACACGGCCCGGTGGCGGATTGGTAAGGCACTGGCCTCACAAGCCGGAGAACCGGGGTTCGATTCCCCGGCCGGGCGGAGACAAGTTGGGTTTGTCTCCTTTCACGTGTAGCCCCTGTTCACCTAGCAGCGAGTAGGTACGGGACGTTAGTCAAGGAGTTGTGACCTTGCATTACCGGTGTGTGGAGTGTGAGTGGTCTCAGACCTACCCAGAGATCTGCTAATAATGAGCTCTGAGCTCACTGCCGTAGGGTGGTGTCTGGCTGTCTCGAAAAGAGGCTGCAGCAGATCCGAGGTGAATATACACAGCGTTTCCAAAATACATTTCATTATAGATTGGTCTAGTAAATCTATTTCTTCTTCTTCACGTGACCTTAAAATTTCTACTTCCCTATTTAATTCACAGGTACACATCGCTTTACTTAA
>NC_134804.1:27703589-27708589 GCF_046742065.1 Oratosquilla oratoria | reverse complement strand
GTGGGCGGGGAATTGTGTGTGTGTGTGTGTGTGTGTGTGTGTGTGTGTGTGTGTGTGTGTGTGTGTGTGTGTGTGTGTGTGTGTGTGTGTGTGTGTGTGTGTGTGTGTAAGGTCATAGCATTACCCATAGATCGGTCATACGAGCTCTGAGCTCTCTTCTGGGAGAGAAATAGCTGTCGATCACGAGTCCAACACGTGATCCAAAGACCAAGGTGAACACACACACACACACACACACACACACACACACACACACACACACACACACACACACACACACACACACACACACACACCGTTATGGGCTCAGAGCTTTCATAAGGGAGAGTAAGAGGTCTCGATCATAAGTCCAACACGTGATCCAAGACCGTGGTAAAACACACGCACAAGCACACACACACACTATTCTTTCTTCGTTTTTTTTTCTGACTCATAGCCTGGGGACGTTTTTTGAATGCTGTATCTTCAGAATTCTTCATCCATTGATATTACAAGACCTTTTTCATGTAAGGCCGTAGCCTGATAATGGCATACTTAGACAAGTAACTTACCTTATCTAGTGTATAGAGTGATTTTTGATAACTGCAAGGCATTTTTAAAATACAGATCGTCATAATTTCCCATTCATTTATTTATCTATTTATTTATTTATTTATCTTTTTTTATATATGCATTCTAAGCATTTTTTGATATGTATGTGTTTACACTAATTGTTCACATATTCTCTCTTAGATGTCCTTCGAGGGAACATTGGCCCACTATCTAATGGACTTGTGATATGTGCTGGTGGCGTGATCGGAAACGTGCTGGTCTCGCACTCTCTTAGTCGTGGGTTCGAATCCCGCGCTTCTCTCCGATTCCCGGCAGTGACTGTTGTCTGACCCAACAGTCCCTAAAGTGCATAGGACAAAGATGATGGCTTCGGCCGCAGCTACTCAGCGCCTCCTGGTGTAGTCTCCTCACTCATCAACTTATGGATAGAGGTGAGTGAATCTTTTATTCATTCCTATTATGAAGATAAATCGAAGAAAACACAATTTCATTATGTAAATGTATTTGATGAGGACTCTTCGAGGTACAGAAACGGAGGTGGAGCGGTTGAGAGTCTGATGAAGCCAAAGCTTCTGGAAGAGACGCTGAAGGCAGAGCGAGTTCATTGCGTGTGTAATACAAAACTGATAGGACAGAGAAACCCCAAGACAGCGTCCTTGGGACCAAGGTGGGGGAGTCCGGGTACGGAGACGGAAAAGGGGGGATCATGGAAAGGGGGGGAAAGCGGGGAAGGTCGCTGGGTAGTTAGATAGCAAGGGGGAAGGAGCCCACGTGTAACCGGAGACACTAGGGTTAGGGAGAAGAAGGGAGAGGAGACGGAGGGGAGGAAGGGAGGAAGAAAGGGAGTGAGGGAGGAGGAAAGGGAGAGAGGGAGGAAGAAAGGAAGAAAGGAGAAGATGGTGTGAGGGGGAGAATATTGAGACTGAAGACCAATTTGAGGAGGATAGGGTAAGGAAATGAGAGTTATGTGTTAAGGCCCATTTACACTATCAAACTGTTTGTCAAACCCGGTTTGTCAAACAAATGTTTGAAGTTATTTTTGATCGTGTGAATGCTGTATTTGGTTGTCAAACACGTTTGACAAACGTGTTTGATAACCAAATACCCCATTCACACGGTCAAACATCACTTCAAACGCTTGTTTGACGAACCGGGTTTGACAAACCGTTTGACCGTGTAAATGGACCTTTAGATGGACGACAAACGAATAGGTGAGAGAGTCTTCTGTGGTGAGACGATGGAGTGTTGTGGTTAAGAGGATGGGAGACAACTAAGGGGGGAAATAAGATTGGATGAGAAATTATGCAAAATATTTCACACGCACGCACACACACACACACACACACACACACACACACACACACAGATGCCTTTTCCTACTCATAAGGTCATAGCTTACACACACACACACACATACACACACACACACACACACACACACTCACACACTCACACAAACATATACACAGATGGCCTTTCCTACTTATAAGGTTCTGTAGCTGTCATAGCTCACACACACACAGACACACACACACACACACACACACACACACACACACACACACACACACACACACACACACACACACTATTTTGTACACCTCCCATGTTAGCACCTCGTGGATAAGGGGTCGCCCTTGTCTCCCGCCACGCTCCTCGGGTCAAATACAACTGAAACGAGGCACAGCATACTAATCAACTGAAGATAGGACTATGGGAGGCTGAGAGGACAAACAGTATACCTGAGTTCAAGAATAGAGTTCTTTTAGTTGTGTATAAGTTTGGGTTTATTGAGCCATGCGGGTGCTGAAACTGATCTACGAAAGTGAGAGAGAATGAGCAGTGATGAAAATCTTTCAACGTCGCGAACTCCTTCTGTTAGGAGGCCGGGACGGTGCCCCTTACAAAGAACTTCGTAGCGTGGAATTTGATGAACCATGCCTTTGGTCCAACTCGCTCGTGGCAAAACTCGAACCGCTGTCACCTCGACCTCTGCCGCAAGTAGCGACGCTCTAGTCCTCTCGGGCAGCGAACATCTTTCTCAGAGGTACTAAATGGATTTATCAGATATTAGACAAAATTTATTCTGTAACTAGCTTTAGTGTAGCAAAAGGATTAACTAAGGTTTAATCTCTTTACCACGTGGCCTTACGTTGAGAGGGATAAAATCACCCTTTAACCAGAATAAAACCAACAAAGAGACTCCTCCTAGCGATCAATCGTGGAGTCAGAAGTCCAATAACCAACTAATTAACTAATCACTAATTAAGCCATCAAGTATCTGATGTGAGACTACGAACTTTTCTCTCCCCTTGTATCAAAGGTCTTAATAAACGGCTTTGACTTTGAAGCAGAAGTCGAGTTCGGGAGCGGTCTCGACTTTGAGACGCGTTCGCCCGAAGTCGCCTTCAAGAAATTTTCGCAGCGAACGTAAACATGGCGGGCCGCGCGGTAGCCCAGTAACTACCGTGTCGAACTTATGATTAATGGTCGTAAGTTCGATTCCCGGGACCCGGTACAGGCTATGTCGCGTTGGGTCCCGACGACATTGGCCGGGCGGGGAGGCGAACCAAATATCGGCCTTGAAAAAATGATAATTATAAATAGATCAAATAAAATAAAAAATAAAAAACAGCGGTTTACCGCTACTGATAGGGCTTGCCCTAGCAGGGGTTTCTCACTTCCCACTTTGTGGGAAGGAGATGGTGAGATAACATAAACATGGCGTCTTTATAAACCTCAGCAATTATGCGTCTGAGGATCATCGAGGTAGTTTAACGTCGCGAAAGTCTCCCTATCAAGAGGCTAGATCGGTGCCCCTCACAGAGGACTTTGTAGCATGGAACTTAATGATCCATACCCTTGGTCCAACTCGCTTTGAATGCTCACTGGTCGAGCAGGTTGGAGCGTCGCTCCTTGCGGCGGAGGTCGAGGTGACGGCAGTTCGAACCCTGCCGGCAGCGAGTTGGACCAAGGATCATCGAGAGAGTATAAGGAAATCAATCTGTAACCAGCTAGGGAAGAGGGTAGGGGAGGGGTACGTGGGGAAGCGTGTCTTCGACTGAATAAAATCATCTGGCGGCAACTAGAAAAATGTATTTAAGAACCGTTCACTCCGACCATGGGGAAGAAAAGGAGGTTCTCTTCATCGGAGTGAATTCGCCAAAGAAGAAAGAAGAAGAGGAGGAGGAGGAGGGGGAGGAGGAAGGGAAGGAGAAGAGGAGAGATGTAAGAAAAGATAGAGCAGAAGTGAGCGTAGGAAGAGGAAGAGAAGAAGGAGGAGGGGAAGGAGAATTATTGTAAGGAAAGGTAAAGCAGAAATGAGCGTAGGAAGAAAAGAAAGAGGAGGAAAGGAGAAGGAGAGGAGGGGAAAGGAGGATGAGGAGAGGAGAGGAGTGGAGAGGGAGAGGAAAGGAGGAGGAGGAGAGGGAGAGGAGGAGGAGGAGGAGAGGGGGAAGTTGGATGAAGAGAGGAGTGGAGAAGAGGAGGAAAGGAGGAGGGGAAGAGGAAAGGAGGAGGAGGAGGGGAGGAGAAGGAGGGGAGGAGAGGAGGAGGAGGAGGAGGAGGGGTCGGGGAATTAGGAAAGAGGATTGTAGGAAATTCATCTTCCGGTTACGAAATCGCGGGACTAAATGGGAAGAAGAGCCTGTCTAATCGTCGTACTTAGTGGCGAGGGAAGGTGGGGGGATTAAAAAATCCCAGGGATTATGTTGGAGTGGGATGAGGTTTCCGTCCCCTTTCATGTGGGGTGGGATTAGGGGAAGAATGATTCCCACACTCCCACTTCTTCTTCTTCTTCTTCTTCTTCTTCTTCTTCTTCTTCTTCTTCTTCTTCTTCTTCTTCTTCTTCTTCTTCTTCTTCTTCTTCTTCTTCTTCTTCTTCTTCTTCTTCTTCTTCTTCTTCTTCTTCTTCTTCTTCTTCTTCTTCTTCTTCTTCTTCTTCTTCTTCTTCTTCTTCTTCTTCTTCTTCTTCTTCTCTTCTTCTTCTTCTTCTTCTTCTCTTCTTCTTCTTCTTCTTCTTCTTCTTCTTCTTCTTCTTCTTCTTCTTCTTCTTCTTCTTCTTCTTCTTCTTCTTCTTCTTCTTCTTCTTCTTCTTCTTTTCTTCTTCTTCTTCTTCTTCTTCTTCTTCTTCTTCTTCTTCTTCTTCTTCTTCTTCTTCTTCTTCTTCTTCTTCTTCTTCTTCTTCTTCGTCTTCTTCTTCTTCTTCTTCTTCTTCTTCTTCTTCTTCTTTAGCAGAAGTCGTTTCTGAAACTGGTCGTGATTTTCTTTTCCTCATGTCCATCTACTCTCAAAGATCATATTCTCTTAAACCGATCTCTCCACGTTATCCACATTTATTGAGAAATATTTTTCATGACATACACATATTCTGCAGAGGGAATCTGCTGTCTTACATAGGCATCCTTTGTTGTGAAGTAAACAGTTTCAACTTAGTTACACAGTTCTGT
>NC_134804.1:27693589-27698589 GCF_046742065.1 Oratosquilla oratoria | reverse complement strand
AAGCTCGTCTTCGGAGAGGTTCCCCCTTCTTCGTGTGACAGACAGACACCTCCGTCCGTCCTTCTGCCAGAAAATGATTAATCTTCCTAGTAGTGTCTCCAAAAGGCCTAAGGGTCAGGAAGAGCTCGAGAGGAAATGAACACGGGATGATAAAGTCCCTCATTTGATTCATTCGGGTTGTTAGGTTAGAGTGGATTAATGTTAGGAAGTGGATTGGGGAAGGTGGAGGAATTGTCGTTCTTCAAGAGTTCCTCCAACGTCCAACTTCGGTGAGCAGAGACTAAGACAGGAAATCCTGAATTAACAAATAACTAAACAGATGAAAATAGAGAAATAAATAATACAATAATGATAATAGTTTGATAAATAAATGAATAGATAAATACGTACATGAAGACAAATTAATTATCACAGTTCTGTCCAGAACCAAAAATGTATTTTCTCATTCCCTTAATCATCTATTCCCCCACAACCCACCCCTAAGCACATCTTACTCTTGTTGTCGGGAAACGATTCTTTTCAACTTACTGAGCTCACGTGATCAAGGGAATTCATTTATGTCCCTTACTCTCTTCTCTTCTTCTGTCCTTCCCTCACTCCCTCAATCCCTTTGTGATCACTCCTAACTCCCAACTCCCTTCTCTTTTCTCATTCCCATCATGTACTACAACCGGTGGCAGATCCAGAGAGGGGGGGATGTCTGAGGGGGCTGGAGCCCCCCCCCCCAACCGAAATTTGTTTTTTTATTACCTCATTGCAGAGGTCGAGACACCTGCCTCGTCTACACCGATACGTGGCAGAAAGCAGCAATACAGTGGCAGAATTTTTCCCTGCATTTAATAAAAACCTTAGATTGGAATAATTTGAAGGATATTCAAAATATTATTGAGGATGAATATTAAAAAGTGTAAAATTAAGTATTACTTTTGCCCAGTAATTTGAAAGAATTTAAATCATGTGAGAACATATACTTCAATTTACATTCAAAGTCATCGTATTCGTGCAACAAGTACATCTGTTTATAAGTGTCATTTATATTTACAAATTCATATTAGCCCCCCTAAAGCGTTATCTACATTTACATAAGTCAGATAATCACCCCCAGAGCGTCATTTATAGTCACAAAATTCAGGATGTGCCAGTGCACAGCAACTGTGCAAGATTGTCCATATAGATACAAGCACTGATAACCTGCATTCCATGATAATATATATAGTATTCCACCTCTTCCTCTCACTATTCACCCCCAAAGATAGAAGAGCTGGTTAAACTAATTTGATGACACTACGTCTATGACTTCAACTCTTAGACGTGTTATTGACCCCAAGGACAGAAATGTTGGTTTAGCGTCAACGAAATGATACGGTTTAACGTCGCGAACCCCTCCTATCAGGGGTCTAGGATGGTGCCCCTTACAGAGGACTTTGTATCGTGGAATTTAATGAACCATGTCCTTGGTCCAACTCGCTAGCGGCAGGGTTCGAACTGCAGGAGGTAATGATGCTCTAACTCGTCGCCAAGGAAATACTGATATTTTTCTTTGTTGTCGTTGTTGTGACTTGGTGGAATTATGTCCGTCGGAGATGGGGAAGCCAGTTCACCCGGATACCCATCTCCGCCCTGCCTTAGTTCCACGATGATCGCAAGAGCTCAGAAAGATCCTTTTTTTTTCATCCTGGAAAAATATCTCCTTTGCATTTCTTTGTGCTCAGAATTGTCTGTATAGACTCCAGTTTCTATGAATACAGAATACCCCGCGAGAAGACTTAAGGCCATTTTCCCAAACGAAATTTTCCGAGTCCCGGGTAAAAATAGCACACGGGATCGTCAGCCTTATGCTCCGGAGGAATAAGGGTCATAGTTACAAAGGCGACAGGCTCAGGCTCGTAGTTCTTTATCCTAATCTCTGACAAGAAACAGACTTAACTGCCTCATCCTTGGTCACCTCATGGTGGATGTCCTGCGTTATTCAATTTTTGCTTTCGAGTTGAGTGAAAGAAGTTTTTATCATTATTATTATTTTTTTGTTTTGTCGAACGCTAGTGTCTCGAGGCTTCCTTAAGGTGAATAAAATCACCTGACGGCAGAGAGAATAAATTATTTGAACAGCAACGTTCGTCATTGTAAAAGACATCAAGATGCTTATCCGATGCATTGACTTGTTTGGAAGACCTTATGTATTGTAACAACCCTTTCAACACACACGTCATTGTCAATTTTCATTTTGGTTAATACCGAACGATTTTATTCATCTGAAGAGATGACTAGGAAGAAAACGGGATGTTTGATCCATAAAATACATGCACGTTCATGTGATTGGTGCCCTGGACACTCAAAATTTCTTCAAGACGACAAACCAAAAAAGAACTCGAGGATAAAAAAAATTCGGGTTTCTGGAACAGTTTGAAGACCTAAATTATATTTTTTCTGGCTTTTGTGAGGCGATTTATTTTATTTTATTTTATTTGTTTATTTATGTATTTATCTATTTATTTATTTATTTATTTATTTATTTTAGTGAAAGTGAGAATGACCTTCGAAATACAAACCATCAGGTCGAGATCATCTTCCGGCATGACCTCTGAAACTGCAACAACTCCATCGAGAACCTTCTTCCGTAGTAAAGCTATCAGCAATTTCTCCTCCTCCTCCTCCTCCTCCTCCTCCTCCTCCTCCTCCTCCTCCTCCTCTTCCTCTTTCTTCTCTTCTTCCTTCTCTTCTTTCTCCTCTTTCTATTCCTTTTCATCCTCCTCATCTTTCCACTTCTTCCTCCTCCAATTTCTCTTCCTCCTCCTCCTCCTCCTCCTAACATACCCCTTTTCTTCCCCCTCCTCCTCCTATTCCTCGTCCTCTCTCTCCACCATCTACTCTTCCTCCACCTCCTTCTTCTCCTCCTTGTCCTCTTCCTCCGCCTCCTCTTATTCCTCTTTTTCCTCTTCTATGCCTCCCCCTCCACTCCTACTCCTCTTCCTCCTTTTTCTCTCCTCTTCCCCCTCCTCCTCCTCCTTTTTCTCTCCTCCTCCTACTCCTCCTCCTCTTTCATCTCTCTTCCCTCCTCCCTCCCCTTCTTCACATCTTTCCTCCTCAATCTCTCGTCATCTTCTTTCCTTCCACTTTGTCCTCATCTTCCTCTCCTCATCCTCCTTTTCTTCCTTTCTCTCCTCTTCTTCTCCTTCATTTCTCTTCCCTCCTCCATCTCCTTCAACTCTCTCCTCCTCAATCTCCTATCCCTTTCTTTCATTCCACCTCGGTCTCCTCTCTCCTCCTCCTATTCCTCTTCCTATTCCTCTTCCTCTCCTCTTTTTTCTTCTTCATCTCTTCCTCCACTCCTTCTCCTTCATCTTTCTTCCCTCCTCCTTGACCTCTTTCCTCCTCAATCTCCCATTCCCCTCTCTCCTCGCACTTCATCATCCTCTCCCTCTCCTCCTCCTCTCACTCTTCTCCCCGCTCCTCTCCTCCTCTTCATCTTCCTTCCCTCATCTTTCTCCTTCACCATCCCCTTCTATCCTCCCACTTCTTCGTCTTCCTCTTCCTCTCCTCCTCTTCATCTCTCTTCCCTCACCTTTCTCCTTCACCCTCCCCTTCTATCCTCCCACTTCTTCGTCTTCCTCTTCCTCTCCTCCTCTTCATCTCTCTTCCCTCACCTTTCTCCTTCACCATCCCCTTCTATCCTCCCACTTCTTCGTCTTCCTCTTCCTCTCCTCCTTCGTCTCTCTTCCCTCCTCCTCCTCCTTCTCCTCCCTGGTCCACAGGTCCTTGAGAGAGCTTCTCCCGCTCCTTCTGCCTCTCCATTATTTACACTCCGCCGGCGGGCGAGTACACACACACGAGCGCGCGCGCGCGCGGTAGCAGACTTTCCCAACTCCCACCCTTACAAAGGAGGAGTAACTACTCCTTCTCTTCCGCCTTCTGACCTCACTCTTCCTCCCCTCCTCACTCCTTCCTTCTTACTCTCCTACTCCTCTTATCCCTCCTCTTCCTATTCCTCCTCTTCCTATTCCTTCTCTTCCTCCTCTTCTTTTTTTTTGTCTCCACCTTTACTCCTCCTCTTCCTCCTCCTGATCTCTTCCTCGTCCTCCTCCTCCTCCTCCTCCTCCTCCTCTTCTCATCCTCTTCTCATCCTCGTCTCCTATCGTCCTCATCCTCTTCTCCTCCTATTTCCATCTTTTCCTTTCTTCTTTATCTTCTCTTCTTTTTCCTCTTCCTGCTCTTCTTTCTCCTCTTACTACTCCTCCTCCTGCTCTTACTCTTTCTCCTCGTGGTGCTCCTACTTTTACTAATATTCCTCTTCCACCTTCACCTTCCCATCCTCCTCCTCTTCCTCCTCCTCCTGCTCTTCCTCTTGCTCCTCTTCTTCCTCCTGCTCTTCCTCCTCCTCCTCCTCCTCCTCCTCCTCCTACTACTACTACTACTACTACTACTACTACTACTACTACTACTACTACTACTATTACTAACACTGCTAGTAATACCATTAGTAATACTGCTAGTACATTTTTAAACGACCTCCATCTTTACTACTTATACTTCTAGTACTACTAATCCTGTTAGTAATACGAGTACTACTACTTATGCTGCCAGTGCTGCTGCTACTACTTTTACTACTACTACTACTACTAGTAGTAGTAGTAGTAGTAGTAGTAGTAGTAATACTCTCCCCATTTTCTCATTTACTTATAGACTGGTCCAATACAGTCTCTCTCTCTCTCTCTCTCTCTCTCTCTCTCTCTCTCTCTCTCTCTCTCTCTCTCTCTCTCTCTCTCTCTCTCTCTCTCTCTCTCTCTCTTTCTTTCTCTCCTATCTCCCTCCTTCCCTCCCTCCCTCCTTCCCTCTCTTTTTCCTTTTCTCCTCTCTCTCTCTCTCTCTCTCTCTCTCTCTCTCTCTCTCTCTCTCTCTCTCTCTCTCTCTCTCTCTCTCTCTCTCTCTCTTTCTCTCTCTCTCCTATCTTCCTCCTATCTTCCTCCCTCCCTCCCTCCCTCACTTTTTCATTCTCTCTCTCT
>NC_134804.1:27678589-27686089 GCF_046742065.1 Oratosquilla oratoria | reverse complement strand
AACGCCTTCAAATTCCGCGAGAGGCCTCGCCTTCCTCAACTTCGAGAAAGAAAGAAAGAAAGAAAAAAGAAAAAAAAAAAGAGAGAGGACGCGGATTGCATTATGCCTGGAAAACCAACACTGGGATCGGGTTTCCAAAACCCATCCGGATTTTCTGGGCCATTTCCCGCATCTCGAGCGCCCGGCGGCCCTGTTGTGCGAAGCGTTTCATTGCCTGATAAAGTCTTCAGTCACACCGAACGCCGACTTCGGGGACACACCGAGAGTTCCTCCGAACTTCGAAGGTTTCCAGTAATCTAATACAGGCATTCAAATGGGCCAAGGGCTTTAACAAGGGAGATGCAGGCAAGGTCATCATACTAAGGCAACTCGTAGTAATGGATTTAAATTGGACAAATTTAGGTTTAAGAAGGAAATAGGCACGAATTGGCTTACCAACAGGGTGGTTAACAAAAGGAATAGACTTAATAACCAATTAGTGAGCGCTAAAACAATTGGTTGTTTTAAGAGAAGATGAAACAACTTTATAAATAGGGATGACAGGTGATAAGAGACAGGGAACTATCTCTATCTTTATCTCTATTTCTGCCTCTGTCTCTATCTCTTCCTGTACTTCTATCCCTATTCCTATCTCTATATGTCTGTCACTCTGTCTCTATCTCTATTTCTACATTTACCTCTATTTCTGTCTCTCTCTGTTTCTATCTCTATCTTTATCCCAATATCTATCTCTTTCTCTATCCCTTTCTCTATATCTATCTCTATCTCTATCCCTGTCTCTGTCTCTATCAATATCTCTCTATCTCTGTCTTTATCTCTATCCATATTATTGTGTCTGTCTCTATCCTTATCTCTATCTCTATCCTTATCTCTATCTCTATATCTGTCTCAATCTCTGTATTTATCTCTGTCTCTATCCCTATCTCTGTCTCTCTTCAACCTGCCTCTTACTTGACAATGTCGAGCGACGCGTAAGTCGGAGTTCGTTTCACGACAAAGCCCAGCCAGCCTCTTGTGTCTGCGATTTCGCTTTTTCCACCTTCGTCAAAATCACAGGGAAAAAAAAAATCCTTTGTATAAGCTGCTCACTACGCTCAATCTCCAGCTTTTGTTCCGTGACTTCGTTACTCCCTGGAAAGAGTTTTTTTCCAGAAAGAAATTGGCTTTCTTCATTTCGAAGAGAATGAGGTCTCTTGCTAGCTACTCCAGACGCAAACCCGTCGATCTGGAAGGTGTACTTCACTGGAAACCTTCTGAGTTCGCCAAGCCATTTCATTTAGGTTCAAGAAGGATACAGGTAAGATCGCAATAGTTAGACACATCCTTGACTATGCGGTACATTTTCGGTCTCCGTCCTATAGAATGGATATTGATTTCACTAGAATCAGTACAGAGGAGAATGGCCAAAATGATACACGAGCTAAAAAACTTACCTTCTCCTCCTTCCCCTCTCTTCCTTTCCTCTCTCCTCTCTTCCCCTCCTCTCCCCTCCCCATACTTCCTTCTACGCCTTAACCCTTCCCTTACCGACGTAATTTGGATTATTTACTGAAACAACTAGAACACTTCCAAATTCCACCTCGGTTACCTACTTTATTTGATCCATCTTGAAGTAGACAATTCTATGCGGCTAATGGGGCGACCTCTGGTCTGAAAGCGGCCTTGATAGACCGACACCCTTTCGGGGAGGGCCACGTGTTGGGGGTTTTAGTATCCCTGATGGACAACTGCCCCAGATGATGGTCTAGATGCGCGCCACCCAAAAGGGAGATCGAGAGGTGGGGGGAATATTAGGTTGAAGAGGGTCGAGGGGGGAGGGGGACTCGAGGGTGGGGGGTGTCTAGGAAGAGTGGGCCCAAAACCTCTTCCTTCCTGGCAGACACGATTCGCAGAAGACGTTATTTGCATCAGAGTCTGTCAATCGCAAGAGGACTAGCTTTCTCCTTCCTCCTCCTCCTCCTCCTCCTCCTCCTCCTCCTCCTCCTCCTCCTCCTCCTCCTCCTCCTCCTCCTCCTCCTCCTCCTCTTCCTCCACTCTCTCCCCTCCACCCTCTCCCCTCCCCCTCTCGCCTCTCCCCTCCTCCCCTTCCCTTTCCCTCACACTCTTCCCTCTCCACTTCCCCTTCCTCTTCCACCTTCCCCCTTCAGCAATTAGAATCCTTGATGACATCCAACTCTGTAAGAAGAAGAGGAAGGAAGGGTGCTGGTGGAAGGGAGTGGGAGGAGCAGAGGAGGTGGATGCCAGGAGGGGAAGGGGAGGATAGGGATGATAAATGCCCCCACCATAGCCTTCACGGGGACATAAGAAATATCACCCCAAAGGAAAATTCTTCTTCCATGAACTTCATTCTTTCCTTCCCTTCTTTCCCTCTTTCCTTCCCTTCTTTACCTCCTTCACTGCTTCCTTCCCTCCCTTCCTTCCCTCCCTCTTTCCTCAGTCACTGCTTCTTTCCCTCTTTCACTGCTCCCCTCCCTCCCTCTTTCCCTCCTTCCCTCCCTCTTTCCTCAGTCACTGCTTCTTTCCCTCTTTCACTGCTCCCCTCCCTCCCTCTTTCCCTCCTTCACTGCTCCCCTCCCTCCTTATTTCCCTTCTTCACTTCTTCCTTCCCTCCCTCTTTCCCTCCTTCACCGCCTCCTTCCCTCCCTCGTTCCCTCAGTCACTGCTTCTTTCCCTCTTTCACTGCTTCCTTTCCTCCCTCTTTCCCTCCTTCACTGCTTCCCTCCCTCCCTCTTTCCCTCCTTCAGTGCTTCCTTCCCTCCCTCTTTCCATCCTTCACTGCCCCCTTCCTTCCCTCCCTCTTTCCATCCTTCACTGCCCCCTTCCTTCCCCCCTCTTTCCCTTCTTCCCTGCTTCCCTCCCTCCTCTTTCCCTTCTTCACTGCTCCCCTCCCTCTCTTTCCCTTTTTCACTTCCTCTTTCGCTCCCACCTTCCTTCCCTCTTTCCCTTTCTCTTTCCCCTCTTTATTTGCCTTCTTCCCTCCCTTCCTCTTTCCCTCCTCCCTTCCCTGATTCACTCTTCTTTCTCTTCCTCTTTTCCTCTCTCTCTCTCTCTCTCCCTCTCCCCTCCTCCTTTCCTCTTTCCCACTCCTGATCATAAGAACATAAGAATGGAGGAGACTACAAGAGACCATAAGGCTTATACTAGGTACTTCCATGTCCATTACCGCCTGTCACCCCTATTCATAAAGTTGTCTAACCTTTTCTTCAAACAACCGATAGTTTCAGCGCTTACTACATGGTTAGTAAGTCTATTCTATTCTTGAATCACACCTCTGTACTTCATCTATCCTCTTTTCCTTTTCCTTTCCATTCTCTTTTTCTTTCGTCTCCTTTTCCTTTTTTTCTCTGTTTTTTCTTCCTTTTTCCTCGTCTTTTTATATCTCTCTTTCCTTCTACCTCTATTCTTCTTCCTATCCCTCCTCTACATCCTCATTTTCATTCTCCTTTCCTTTCGTCTCCTTTTCCTTCTTCTTTTTTATCCTATCTTTTCTTCCCTTCCCCTCGTCTTCCTATATCTCTTGTTCTTTCTACCTCTATTCTTCCTTCTACCCCTCCTCTACTTCCTCCTTTTCTTCCTCTCTCTTCCATCTCCACATTTTTCTCATTCTCCCTTTCCTTCGTTTCCTCTTTTCTTCCTTTTCTTCCTCCTCTTCTCCGTCCTTGTCTTGCTCTTCCTCCTCCTCGCACATCTTTTCCTCCTCCTCCTCTTTCCTCTCCTCCTCTTCACCTCCTCTTCCCCCTTCACCTCTTTTTCCCACTCCTGTTCCTTCTCTTCCCCCTCCTCCTCCTCTTCTTCTTTCTCCTCAACCTCCTCATCTTCAGCTGTACGTATTCCTTATAGAGTGATCCTCCCCTTCCTCCTCCTTTTCCTTGTCCTCTTCTTCCTCCTCTCCTTCCTCCTTATCTTGCTACTCCTACTCCTCTTCCTCCTTGTCTTCCTCCTCCCTCCTCTTCCTTTTCCCCTCGTACGTCTCTTCCTGCTACTCCTCCTCCTCCTCTTCCTCCTCCTCCTCCTCCTGTTCGTATTCCTTTTAGAATGAGGCCTGTCCAGGAGGAGGACAGCGGCGGCGCTCTAAATTCCAGTCGTGGCCGAATCTGGCGAAGGTCCAGACTAAGTGCAGAAGTATGGGAAACTGTACTCGGAATGATAATGGCTCTAGGCTAAGGAGGGTCAGGAAGAGGAGGAGAAGGAGGAGGAGGAGGAGGAGGAGGAGGAGGAGGGAGAGGAGGAGGAGAAGGGAGAGGAGGAGGAGGAGGAGGAGGAGGAATGAGAAGTATAAGAGTACAAGGAACTACTGCGATCCCAACCATTACAACCACCACAACCACCACGACAACCATCACCTCCACGTCCAAAACCACCACAAGCACTACCACAACCATCTCTTCTACCATTACCACCACAACAATCACCACAACCATCACCTCTACCACTGCCACCACCACAGCCACCACCTCTACCACTACCACCACCACAACCGTCAAATCTACCACCACTACAACCATCACCTATACCACTACCACCACCACAACCACTACCTCTACCACCACCACAATCACTTCAACCACTACCACCACCACAACCATCACCTCTACCACCACCACCACAAACACTACCTATACCACCATCACAACCACTACCTATACCACCACCACAACCACTACCTATACCACCACCACAACCACTACCTATACCACCACCACAACCACTACCTATACCACCACCACAACCATCCCTCGAACAACTATCACCACAACCACCAGTACCCACAACCACCACCTCCACCCCACAACCACCACCTCTACCCCAACCCCCGACCACCAGAAACCAGAAGCCATTCTTCTTGATTCCCAATGTATTGTCTTCCGTCCCTGGGCCTCGAATGGACGTATTGAGCGCTCCGGAGTCCGTTTAGTTCGGCGGCGAGACGGGACCCATCGCCGTCTCGGCCGATATAAAAGCTTCTTTTTCCCCGGCGCCAGGTCTACTAAAGCCTCGCTATAAACACTCTAATGTCTATAATAAACCCAAATACTTTCCCCGGAATGACCCGAGGGCCAGGTTTAAAACCCGGCCAGGGCGCTCAAACCCGTCAGGCTACTTCTCTTCCACCTCTTCTTCTTCCTCTTCCTCCTCCTCCTCCTCCTCCTCCTCCTCCTACTCCTCCTCCTCCTCCTCCTACTCCTCCTCCTACTCCTCACCTTTCTCTTCTTCTTCCTCCACCTCCTTCTCCTCCTCTTCCTTCTCCTTCTCTTTCTTCTCTGCTTCATTGTCTTCCTCCTCCTCCTCCTCTTCTTCCTTCTACTTCTTTCCCTTTTCTTCCTCCTCTTCATCTTCTTAGTATTCCTCTTCCTCCTCCTTTTCCTCCTCCTCCTCGTCTTCCTCCCCTCCTTTTCCATCTCCTCCTTTTCCTTCTCCTCCATCTTCATTTTCCGTCCTCTTCGTCTTCCTCCCATCCTCCTCCCCTTTGTTCCCCTCCATTTTCTCATTCCTGCTTATCCCATTTCTTCCTCCTCTCTTTTTCTTCGTTTTCTCTCTCTTCCTAATTGACCATCTCCTCATCCCCCGTTTCCCCTCGTCGTCTTCATTTTTTCTTCCTCCTTCTCTTCGCTCTCCTCTACTTTCTCCTTCCTCCTCATCCTACTTCTTCCTCGTCCTCCTCATCGTCCTCATCGTATACTTCCTTCTCCTCGTCATCCTATTTCTTCCTCTTCCTCGTCCTCCTCATCGTCCTCATCGTATACTTCCTTCTCCTCGCCCTCCTCCTCCTGCTCCTCGTCTTCGTCCTGTTCCTCATCCTTCTTCTCGACTTCCTCCTGTTCCTCCTTCTGCTCCTCCTCTTCCTCCTGTTCCTCTTCCTAGTTATCCTCCTCTTCCTCCTTCCTCCTCGTCCTCCTCCTCCTGCTCTTCATCTTCCTCCTGTTCTTCCTTCTGCCCCTCGTCTTCCTAATGATCCTCCTCTTAGTTATCCTCCTCTCCCTCCTGCTCCTGGTCTTCCTCCTGTTCCTTCTCTTAGTTATCCTCCTCTTCCTCCTTCCTCCTCTGCCTCCTCCTCCTCTTCCTCCTTCCTGTCCTCACCCTCTTCCTACTGTTATTGTCTAACCAACGCGGGACATTGGTATTCAGTTCCGGTCACGAATGGGTTATTGATTCCTTCGCCTCAGGCTCGATGTTGTTCTTTAGCTCGTTCTTTATTCACATAAGGAATATTCCTCCAATTATGTGAACGTTTCGGCAAAAGTGTTGATTCTGCAGTAAATAGATTAAGCCAATTATCCTTGGACGTATCTCTTCGTTCGATGTATCCAGTGCTTAGTAAGCTCCTTTTTTTTCATCTTTTTCATTTTGTTTTATGTCACCTTATCTTATTCATCTGTTTATTCATTTTCTGATTTTTTTTATATTATTTTATTTTTTGTTTCATTTAATTTTATTCTATATATTTGTTTTCATATTTTATTCCTTGTTTCATTTAAATTTATTTTATCTTAGTTGTTTTTCTTTTATTTGTTTTATAATTAATAATTCTTATTACGAAGAGAAGTAGAACGGACAACTGATGTAATAGAAACGACTAGATAGCATGGGACCCTTCTTGAAAGAAAAAAGAAGAATATCCAGACTTAGGAGCCGATTTTTAACACTCGCTCCACCCTTCTCATACTGACCTAACCTTACGCTACGCTCATGTACTCTGAAGTCCGTATATATACTACGCGCATGTGCAAACACAAGTATACCTGTATCTCCGCATTTGCGCATACGGGTGCACATACACCCAAACGATTACGTTTATGTATATACATCCTTACTGGCAAACTCACATACACACATGTACACACACTCACGTGCATTGACATGTGGACGCACACATACACACACACACACACACACACACACACACACACACACACACACACACACACACACACAGAAAGAGAGAGGAAGAGAGAGAGAGAGAGAGAGAGAGAGAGAGAGAGAGAGAGAGAGAGAGAGAGAGAAAGAGAGAGAAAGAGAGGGTTAATAAAGCTGCCTGAGATCTCATGGTTTGGGACGAGAGGGACGAGGTAGTAAAGAGACGGAAGTGTAGTTCTTACACTGGATAATGCAATTTTGTAAATGCAGTTAGTTAAACATAGATCTGTACACACACATACACGTTCGCGCACACACACACACACACACACACACACACACACACACACACACACACACACACACACACACACACACACACACATTCACATAAACGAGCGGGTGCACATATAAACACTATACATACACATACATATATGCACGCTCATACCCATGTACATGTTCAAACACAGGCACATTCATATATCTTCTCTAAACATCTTCTCCACACATATCCCTCGACTCTCCTCCACTCCACCATCCCTACCACTCTCGAATACTCCTCAACACTCCCCAACACAGACACCCCAACCCAGAGTCCATCACTCCCACAATAGCTTGCGAGGCGGATGGATTCTTGAAAAA
>NC_134804.1:27641089-27673589 GCF_046742065.1 Oratosquilla oratoria | reverse complement strand
CAACTAGGGGACTTGTCCTTATAAACCTACGAATAAAATCACATACAATTAAAAAATTTTAGGTGATCAACAAGGGTTTCAAGAATCAACCCTTCTCTACCATACGGTACCTTACATTTTATCGCGGCTGCCGCCAGACGATTTCATTCACCTCTGTTCCGCTCTCTCTCCACCCCCCCTCCCCCCTCTCTTCCCTCTTGAGCCAAAGGATTTAAAAGATATGATTATAGGGCCGCGCGGTAGCCCAATGGATACTCTGTGGAACTCTTGAACAGGTGGTCGTGAGTTCGATTCCCGGGACCCTCTCTGTCCTTCTTGCGTTGGTTTCCGACAGCCCTGGCAAGGCGTGGAGGCGACCCAAAACGTCGACCTTGAAGAGAGAAAAAAAAAACAAAAAAAGAGGTTTCTCACTTCCCACTTCGCGAGAGTGGAATGGTGAGTTTATTTATTCCAGTTTCTTGTTCCAGAGTCACTGGAAACTAATCCTTTCCTTCGTCTATTCTGGAATGGGAATCTTGCGTCCCCTGTCAGGGGTCTACCCCTTCCTCACAGTGACACACTTTGTAGACTTTATTCTGGCTGAGAATAAATTATTTTATTCAACTTAGGCGAGGACTCTGAACTGAAGGAAGTGCCTGTAGGTCGCAACCCTTTCTTAGGCCGGAGCTAGCTACCCACCTGCTGAATTAAATCGCCTGTCTTGAGGAGAAATGAAGAGCATAGAAAACGTACCCGTGTTGAAAGTATGAGAGCTTTCGTGACATGGGGGACTTGCCATCAAAGAGACATTGAGCTCATTCCATGCCAGACGATTTACTTCAGTTCTCGGGTGGGTCGGGGGGAGAGGTTTGTCCAGCCATTGAAGATGTTCAGATAAAACCGAATAGGATCGATTGGTGCCAATCAGAAGAAATCATTAAGGGAAATAGTATGTAGAGACCGATGACTTTTAAGAGAACATCCAACAAGCGAAAGAAATCGCTTGGCGAAGCTTAGAAAAGAGAGCGTAAATATACATCATTAGACATGTGTGTACGTGTGTGTGTATTCACCTTGATCTTTGGATCACGTGCTGGACTCGTGATCGGCAGCTATTTCCCTCCCGTAGGAGAGCTCAGAGCTCCTATGACCGATCTATGGGTAATGCTCTGTGTGTGTGTGTGTGTGTGTGTGTGTGTGTGTGTGTGTGTGTGTGTGTGTGTGTGTGTGTGTGTGTGTGTGTGTGTGTGTGTGTGTGTGTGTGTGTGTACTTGCCCATGCATGTAATGTTTACACAATAATGATAAACAGGATAAAATATATGCTTATGAGTCCCGTGTGTGTGTGTGTGTGTGTGTGTGTGTGTTTGCGTGTGTGTGTGTGTATGTATGTGTGTGTGTGTGTGTGTGTGCGTGCGCACGCTCATATACAAGTGAGTTTGTATGTTCAGGGCCAAGTGTGTATGTGCCCTTGAACATGAAATGATTTACTCTTTAGTGAACAATGGCTCAAACATCAGAAGGACAATAGCTAGCAAAGAAGTCAGGTATTTAGGGAAGTCTTGAATGGGAAAACACATAAAAGTGATGCTGTTTACAAAAGATTTTTTCTTCAAAAATTCGAAACTACAATGTAGAAAACGAAATTGAGACTTGGTGAGGTGCTCTTGGAGGCCGACAGTCTCGGGTAGAGTTTTCCGAATTTCAATAAAGCCTTCCCCCCCTACCCCTCCCCTCCCCCTACCCTTCCCCCCACGCCCGCTGGCTCTTTCTTCCCCTGTTTGATCCCTCTACTCTCTCCTCGCCTCTCCTCTCTCCTCTCCTCTCCTCTCTCCTCTCCTGTCCTCGCCTCTCCCCACCTCTCCTTTCCTCTCTTCTCTTCTCTTCTCCTCTCTTTTCCTCTCCTCCTATCTCTTCTCTTCTCTTCTCTTCTTTTTTCTTCTTTCCAATCCTCTCCTCTCTTCCCCTCCCCTCTTCTCTCTTCTCCTCTCCTCTCCTGTCTTCTCTCCTCTCCCCTTCCCTCTCTTTTCCTCTGTTCTCATTTCTCTCTTCTCTTCTCTCCTTTCTTCTCCTTTCCTTTCCTCTCCTCTCTTCTTCTCTCCTCTCCTCTCTTCTCCTCTCCTCTCCTTTGCTCTCTCTCCTCCCCTTCTCTCTCCTCTCCTCTCTTTTCCTCTCCCCTCCCCTCTCCTCTCTTCTTCCTTCCCCTCCCTTTCCCTCTCCTCTCCTGTCCCTCCCCTCCTCCCCTCTCCTCTCTTCTCTCTCCTCTCCCTCCCCCTCCCTCCCTCCCTCCCTCCCCCACTCCCTCCTCCCCTCCACGCTAGTGTGAACAGGCCCATATATTCCTCCAGAAACCATCCTTTGTCTTGTTGCTGTCCTCCAAACCCCGAACCCCTTAACCCTTTCCAAACTCCTTTCCCCTCTCTCCCCTTTCCCCTCTCTGTCCCCTTTCCCCATTTCCCCTTCCCGACCCCACATCTCTCCAAACCACTGAATAAGGAAGGGGAAGTGAATAGAAGGATTCCAACTTCCCTTCAACCGAAGAAAGGGCATCGGCACTTCCCCTCTATACCCCTTTCCCCTCTCTGTCCCCTTTCCCCTCTCTCTTCCCTTTCTCCTTTCACTATCCCTTTTCCCCTCTGCCTCCCCTTTCCCTTCTCCCCTTTCTCTTCCCCTTCCCCTCTCTCTCCCCCTTTCCCCTCTCTCTCCCCCTTTCCTCTCTCTCTCCCCCAGCCCCTCTCTCTCCCCCAGCCCCTCTCTCTCCCCCAGCCCACTCTCTCCCCTTTCCCCTCTCTCTCCCCTTTCCCCCCGTCCCCCTCCCAGCATCGGCCCCACCTGGTATACTAAAGATCTATTTGTTCCAACACTTGAACCGCTCAGGCTTGGCTATGAATAAAACAAAGAGAAGCGACGAGGGCGAGAGGGACATTCCATGACGACTAAACAAAGATGAAAGAAAACGGAGATGATGCTGACGTCACTTGTCAACATTGTCGACATTTTGGAGTATTTGAGAGCGACTGACTGGGCGCTGACCATTTGCTGACGACTTTACAAAGAGAAATAACAAAATGGAAAACATGGCAGGAAATCTAGAAAAGACAAACTAGAAAAAAAGCAAAACGGAATGTCAATAACAAGGAGGGAGGAGAGACAGTGTTGGATTACAACGCATCGTGTAAGATTGGAACGACGCAAATAATTTAATTTGATCAATAAGAAATCCCTAACTTTCATGAATGGGACAGGTAACTATTGCACCAATGTCAGCGTCATATTGGGAGGTTTATCTTTAACCTTTTATGTCGTATTGCGTCGGTGTGAGTACATTAAGTAATCTATTCTATCTAACGTTAGACGGTTTTATTGAGCTTTGGGAAATTTGAGACAAAAAAGGGATTTAGTAATGAAGAGAAAGATCTCTTTACTAGAATGATGTAGTTGATTGTATTTTTCCTGAATAAAATCGTTTGGTATCCATTATATATTTATATATATATATTATATATATATATATATATATATATTATATATATATTCATATATATTATATATATATATTCATATATATTATATATATATATATATATATATATATATATTTATATATATATATATATATATATATATATATATATATATATATATATATATATATATATATATATATAGTATACTTGGGGCGTAGGTTCTCTTTAATATAAAATGAATTGAACACTACGGCATTATTACAATTATTAAAAAAAAAATCAGTTTTCTAGCGAGGAAGATTGAAAATATTAAAAAGAAAATGAATAATTGTGATAATGCTGTGGTGTTCAATTCAGTTTATATATATATATATATATGTGTATATATATACATATATATATATATATATATATATATATATATATAATTATATATATATATATATATATATATATTACAAAGGATTACAAAGGCGGAGCATGCCGACAGGAGACCTTTTGGTCCATATCTAGGTCGGATGCGAAAAAAATAATAATGATACATAAATAAATGAATAAATAAAAATTACAATAATGTAAATGAAATACATAAAAGCATAGGTATAGTTAAATGATAAACAAACAGGTAAATAGTCAATAATAATAAATTAACATACAACTAATAATAAATGAGAATCAAGCAAATAATAATAAACAAACACACAAATGATAACAAAACAAATAATATAGAATAAATGATAATCATTACAGCATCTTGCTTAGGTGTATGTATGTATGTATGTATACATGCCACAGGCATTTTCCCCTTTATAGAGGGGTGCCCTGATCTAAACACTCGACCCACGTTATTCATAATGAAATTCTGCTTCAATCTCTCCCACACTCCATCTCAACACTTTTAGGATGGTGGGTCATCCCTGACCCTGCCACAATGTTTGGAGTCAAAGGCGATGCAGCAAGGCACAGTTTTTCCAGGGGCAGCCAAGGTAAATATATTCAAAAAGCTAAAAATTTAAAGGTGATATACAATTGTGTAAGAAGCAAAAATAAAGGAAGAAGTATAAAGTATTTTTTAAACCCTCCAGACTTACTCCATGTGTATTATCTCTATTTCTCTCTTTCTCTTTCTGCCTCTTCGTCTCTCTCTATCTCTTTCAGTTATATTGATGTCATTTACCGACTACGGAGAACGACATGACGTCACGGGAGAACCTCACAACCCTCCATTTCGTTTTTATTTCTATTTATCTATATATTTATAGGTTTATCTATTTTTCAACACTACCTGAGGTTGTATAGACAATATGATTATGTTGTATACGACCTTTGGTCTTCTGTGCATGTCATCAAATACCTTCTATTTACCAAGAGTTATGCGATAAGTAAATTTCACACCACGATATCCATCCTTCATAAAATAATATTAGCCTTTACTTTGCCAAAGGACATACTAGTGTACATGTAATGCTTTAAAGACACAAAGTCCGTTGCACGTACGTATCTAAATGTTTTGTTAGAGAAACGTAAGATTACAAAAAATATATATATACACGTATCACATTGTCATTGTCTGAAAGGTGAGAGACAGCTGGTAGGCTTGGGTCGGTGTAAACCCGACCTAGAAAGGCTCAAATAACAAGAGGATATAGTCTCACCACTGTTATATTTTTATGTGCTGGAGGGAATTTCCTCTCAAATGGCTCTTTATCTGCTTTGTTGTCCCAAGAACGTGAAGAGAGGCTGTGGAGTGAAGAGGAAGAGAGAGTGAAAGAAGAGGACTGGGAGGAGAGAGAAAGAAATCGAATTGAAGGAGAGTTTGATCAAATGCAGACCGATATCTGCTTTTCTGTTATTTTTCTTTCCCCTCTCTTTTCCTCCCTCTCTCTTCTTTTCTTCTTTACTCTTTAGTGAAGAAAGAGGAGAGATTGGATATCTGCTTTTCTGTTATTTCTCTTTCCCCCCTCTTTTCTTCCCTTTCTCTTCTTCTCTTCTTTACTCTTTAGTGAAGAGAGAGAAGGGATTGGATATCTGCTTTTCTATTATTTCTCTTTCCCTCCTCTTTTTCTCCCTCTCTCTTCTTCTCTTCTTCACTCATTAGTGAAGAGAGAGAAGAGATTGGAATATGTCGTCACCTTTGACACACTCTTCTGTCTTTGGGATTAATTTCTCACTAAATAGGGATAGAAGTTGAAAACAATCTTTATTCTTTTATAAAGCAAGCCTCCAGTCATATATTACTGCGTGACGCTGCTCCGTATGGGTGTCACTCGAGTCCCTGAAGGGGAGGTGGAGGAAGAGGGTGTTGGAAGAGAGGGAGAATGTAGAATAGGAAATGGATGACATGGGGGAGAGAAGGGAGAGGGTAATGCAAATAGTGGGGAGTTTGAAAATACATTGTATATATATATTATATATATATATATATATATATATGTGTGTGTGTGTGTGTGTGTGTGTGTGTGTGTGTGTGTGTGTGTGTGTGTGTGTGTGTGTGTGTGTGTGTGTAGCTAGAGACGAGGGTCGTTCCAAAAGTAATGCCTCCTATCTTTTAACTCAAAAAGTTGAAGAGCTACGAAGACGGGAGTGGCACCATTAAAAAGAGCGACCTTTTGTACTTGAGAATTTAATTTTTCTACGTAGTCACCAACATTCTCAATGCACTTTTGCCAGCGATGAACGAGAGCCTTGATGCCTCGGTCGTAAAAGTCAGCGCCTGCCGAGGCGGTCCATTTTTTCACAGCTGCGATTACGGGGTTGTTGTCGGGGAAACGCTGCCCACGTAATGCCTCCTTCAGAGGTCCGAACAAGTGGAAGTCTGACGTTGCCAGGTCGGGACTATACGGTGGGTGAAACAGCACCGTCCAGCCGAACTTTGTCACACATTCCGTGGTCTTCAAACTTGTGTGTGGCCCGACGTTGTGGTGTTACAAACGGAATGTTTCCCTTTGCTCTGGCCTTCAGCTTGGTCAACGTTTCAACGTAACGGTCAGAGATGACAGTCGCCCCTGGTTCCAAGAAATCCAGGAGGATGACGCCCTTCCTGTCCCAGAAGACGGTGCACATCACTTTGCCTGCAGATGTCTGCGTCTTGAACTTCTTATTTGCTGGGGAGTGTGAGTGGTGGCATTCCATCGACTGCCGTTTGGACTCCGGCTCGTAGTGGTGACACCACGTTTCGTCACCAGTGATGATGCGGTCCAAGAATCCGTCACCTTCGGCCTCGTACCGATCCAACAAGTGCTGACAGACATCCCGTCGGTGGTCCTTTTGGTCCTGCGTGAGCATTCGTGGAACCCACCTAGGGATGAAAACATCGTTTTCAGTGCACTAACACCCACATCCAACTCTACACGCATTTCATTCACCGTTATCCGCTGATCAGCATGGATGAGTTGATCGAGGCGCACTTTGTTTTCCCGGGTGGTGGCTGTGCATGGGCGTCCGGAGCGCACTTTGTCACTCACATCTCTGTCACCACTCTGAAATCGACGAACCCATCTCCTAACTGTGCTGACATCAACCTCATCGGCTTCGTAAACGTTCACCAGGCGCCGGTGAATGTTGATTGGTTAATTTTTTTCTGCATGGAGGAATTCAATGACGCATCTCTGCTTCTGACGCACGTCCATGACAGGGATTGATTTCTTAGAGTGTCACACCATCAGTATCTGCAACAGAGAGATGAAGCTTTCAGGTCATGAGTACATAAGTTCACTCATCATAACAATGCAATTTGCAATCCCCTCGTATCCCTTCGGGTGGAATAAAAAATAGGAGGCATTACTTTTAGAACGACCCTCGTAGATATATTAGAAATCATAATCTGAAAGAAGAGGCAGAACATGTACTAAGAAGTGGAAAGGAACAAAAAAACGAGATAATAAAAAAGAGAGAGAAAACGGCAGGCAAGATAACAAAGTAAAGGGGAGAGACAAAGAATGGAAGAGGAAAAAAAAAAAAAAAAGGCCAGAAAGGAAGAACGGGGAGTTGGAAGTAAGGTAAGGAAAGGAAGATAAGACCAAGCGATTTTGAGAAGACCGAGAAGGAAGGGAAATGCTCGTTTGGCGATAAATTGATCAAACTTGTTAGAAATATAAGAGGAATTACTGCTGTAGGGGAACTGGAGTGAGGAGTAAAACAGAAGGAGAGAGGGAGAGAGGATACAAAGGAAAGGGATAGGAGAGATGAGGAAGAAACGGACGGGGGTAGGTGGAGAAGGAAAAGGATAGGCGTGGGGAAGGGAGGAGGAAAAAGAGTGGAGGGGAGGAAAGGAAATGAGAGGGGAGGGGTGGATGGGCTGGAAAGGGGTGGATGGAGGAAGAGAGAGAGAGGGGAGAGGAGGAGAGGGTTAAGAAAGGGTGATGTGAAGAGGGGAGAGGGGGGAAGAAATAGAAGGGGATAGGAGGGAAGGAATTGAGAGGGGAGAGGAGGAGATGGAAGAGGGTGGGGTGGAGGAAGAAAGGGAGTGGATTGGAGGAGAAGGAAGGAGAAGGGTGATGTGAAGAGGGGAGGGAAGGGGAGGGGAGGGTGAAGGAATAGAAAAGGATAGGAGGAAAGGAGGGGAGAGGAGGATGAGACGAAAGGGGGTGGGGTGGAGGAGAGGGAAAGTGAAGGGTGATGTGAAGAGGGGAGGGATGGAGAGGGGAGGAGAAGGAAAGCTGAGGGGAAAAGAGGGTTGAATCTGTAATGATGGAGAGCCCATAAATGCCCTACTTTCATTCACCCACTGAATAAAATCGCCTGACGGTAGACAGACTAAATTCTTCAAGTGAAACACAAGCACAAGAGAACAAGAAATGAGGGGAGATGGAGTAGAAATAGGATTTGAAGAAAAAAATTGAAAAAACGACGAGGAAAAAATGGAAGGCGAAAAATGTGTAGATTAAGATGAGAATGTCCCATTATTTTTTTTTTTTTTTTTTTTTTTTTTAGCATGTACAAGTACTCCGACCTATTTTGATGTGCTCCATTGTGTTCCATAAATCTTATCAATTAAAGAACATTTGAATTCAGGAAACAATGTCGATATTATCACCCCAGTTAAAAGAATTGATAAACAAATAAATAGATCAATAAATGAAAAAAATAAAAGACAATGTACAGAATTGGATACATATCGATCATGACCACAAGTCGAGGTGCAGGGGTTGGTGCAAGGGGTCATCTTTCGTTGAGTGCAATTACACAACGATGGTTAGAACGTAAAGTGTAACGTCTACTTGGTCATAAACTCACGTTGGGTAAGAGAAGCAAGAAGAGAGACAAGGAACATTCCAGAAAGGCCATTCGGCCAGGAGCTTCTTACCGTGTATTCGTGTGTGTCCGTGTCGTGTCGTGTCCGTCTCCATGCCCGTGTCCATCCGTGTCCGTGTCCGTGTCGCGTCCGTCCGTCCATGACCGCGTCCGTCTCCCGTTCGTGTCCGTGTCGCGTCCGTCCGTCCGTCTCCGCGTCCGTCGCCCATCCGTGTCGCGTCCGTCCGTGTACGCGTCCGTGTCCGTGTCCGTATCCGTGTCCGTCCGACCCACTGTCCGCGTCCCTTCAGTTCCGTCCTTTGATTCCTCTTCAGTTGAAATCGGGGTCAAGCTACGTTTTGCTGGGTGCGATGATGAGCCTCCTACCACAGCCCATGGCGAGTGACGCACATCCTACTAACTGGCATCATATTTGGGTAAGCGCTTTGGTTGTAGGTTCTGTAATAACCATCAGACTCTTACTTTGCACCTCGAAGCCAAACAGCCCATCATTCGAAAACCAAGAATGAGTGCTCTAGACAGTTATTTGACGATCATCGTTGAGCCATGAACGATCATCGTTGAGCGATAATCGCACCGAGAAAAGTCTTCAGGTAACCAAACACAGAGAGAAACGCAAAGACCTTCTCTGATGAGAGAGTAAGGACACATCACACGGTTGATATTAACTATCAACAATAACCATATCCTTCATCCTTTCAGTGTCAAACATGTTCTAAATAACTTTCTAGGGTAATTAGTGTCAGCATGTTTCGTTCGATATCATATATATATATATATATATATATATATATATATATATATATATATATATATATATATATATATATATATATATATATATAACCATCCCACTTCCATGAAGTGGGAAGTGAGAAACCCCTGTCAGTTGCGGCAAGTTTTTTTTTTTTATGTTTGGGATGCTTCCCTGCCTGGCCAGGACCTTGGGAACCAATGCAAGAAGCACGTAGTGTCCCGGAAATCGAACTCACGACCATCTGCTCATGAGTTCGACACGGTATCCACTGAGCTACCGCGCGGCCCTCGATATCAACAATAGATATTTATTGGGTATTAGATTCTTTAAGCTGTGAATTTTCGGAAAGAGTTTTGAAGATTGGGTTTGGTCGTACCGAGAGTTACTTAGTGCCTTTGTTGTCGCTTCTTCCACTTTGGCCTTCTTCTTTTTCTTCTTTTTTCACCTTCTTTTCATCATCATCATCATCATCATCTTGTTGTTCTTTTCCTTCTATTTTTTTTTCTTCTCCATCTCTATTCTCTTGTTCTTCATCTTATTTTTTCTTATTTTTCTTTTATTTATTTTTTCTTACCCTTCTCCTTTTCCTTTTTTTATCCTGTTCTTTTCCTTTTCTTCTTTTTTCTTTTCTTCTACTTCTTTATCTTGTTCTTTTTCTTGTTCTTCATCTTCTTATCGTTGTTGTTGTGCTTCTTCTTTTCATATTCTTCTTCTTCGTCATCTTATTGTTCTTCATTTTCTTTTTTCTCCTTCGTTTTTGTTGCTGTTCTTCTTCTTTATTTGTTGTTTTTCTTCTTATTATTTGTCATCGTCTTCTTCTTCTGGTTCTTTTTTTCTTCTTCTTTTTTTGGTTCTTCTTCATCCGGTTCTTCTTCCTCTTCCTCTGGTTCCTCTTCTTCTTCTCCTCCTGGGTCTTCTTCTGGTTCTTTTCCTTTTCCTCCTCCTCCTACTCCTCTTCCTCCTCTACCTCCTTCTCCTCCTCTTCTTCCCCCTTCTCCTATTCCTTCATACGTGTCATATCCCTCATTCTATGTAAACATACCCTCTTTTGATTACAGTATTTCTCTCCTACTGTGTTTTACCACAAAAGTCTCTTGCTTTATTATTTTTCATTCGCTCGCGAGGGATCTGTAGGACATCTCAGATCGAAGTAAAACCAATTCATTAGACCCTAGAGTCTGTGAGAAACTTTAGTCTTACAGAAATTCTTTCAACTCTTCGTGTATGTCAAGTCGTTCTTTGTTTTCCTTCATGAAAGATTACCCGCATCCCCACCACGGAGACAATAGATGAAATATGTTTTTCGAAAATATTCCGTCTCGTCTTAGAGGCCACATTTGTTAAGGAGGATTTTTACATTTTGCCTTTCTTTGTTTATTTTATTTTTTTACTGTACCACTTTTCTTTTGTCTCTGTCTCCCTCTCGCTCTCTCTCTCTCTCTCTCTCTCTCTCTCTCTATATATATATATATATATATATATATATATATATATATATATGTATATATATATGTATATCCCTGTCTCTCTCCCTCGCTTCTCCCTCTCTTCCTCCCTCCCTCCCTCTCACTTTCTCTCCTCCCTCTCCCTCTCCCTCTCCCTCTCTCTATCTATCTATATCTATCCATCTCTCTCTCTCTCTCTCTCTCTCTCTCTCTCTCTCTCTCTCTCTCTCTCTCTCTCTCTCTCTCTCTCTCTCTCTCTCTCTCCCTCTAGTTGAATATTACACACATTTAACCAAGAGTCCCCAGGAAGGCTGATTGAGTGACTAAAATGCTTTCCTGCAAATGGCCCTCCTAAAACTCTCACGAATCAAGAGCTAGAACGGAGGAGCTAGAAAACGAGGTGGAGCGACAGGGCTGCTGCAAAAGGAGATGGCTTTGGCAGCGAATGAAGGAGGAGGAGGAGGAGGAGGAGGGGAAAGAGGAGGAGGAAGACGATATTCAAGGTGATGGCTGAGGGAAAGTGAAGGCCATGGAGAAGGACGGAGAGGGTGGAAGGGATTTTAGATGGGCAGTTTTTTTATGGAAGTCGAGCAAGGCTCCGTCTGGAAGTGGAGCTGGAGGTGGTGGCAAATGGCGGTGGCAATAGAGGTGGCAACGGCAGAGGTAGTGGTGGTAGAAGTGTGTTGGCTTTATGGTTATAGAGGGCCGGCGGGCTGAAGAATCCTTTACGACTGTCGAGCGTCATAGAATCAAAGTTTATTGGACCGAAGCTGATGGACTCTGATGGTTCCTCCTGGATTTTGGGGGAAGGGGATGATGAGTGTGTGCATATGTCTTCGGAGGTCCGGCCAAGGGTGAGGAAATAGACGGAGGTGAGGTGCCAACCAGGGGAGATAATAACAAAGGATTTGGATTCCTTAGGATATGTGAAGAAAAACCATTCCAGGCAAGCAAAACTGGAAAGAGTGGGAAGAAAGCCGTATATTTCCAGAAACAAGTGAATGAAGAGAGGAGGAGGAGGAAGAGGAGGAGGAGGAACGTGAAGACCTACAAGTCTCAAGGTCTCAGGAGAGGAGAGAGGTGAGAGAAGAGAGGAGAGAGAGAGAGGATGGCTGCATCAGATGCGCACGTGTCGTTGATGCGAAAAGGGTCGAGGTCAGAGCCGACAGGCTCGAGCTCCAACTCCGAGAGTGGATGTTATGGTTCTCAGGGCGATTGTAAAATGAGGACGACTGTATTGAAACGTTCAGAAACTTCTCGTCACGTCGGCCATGGGACTGCAGTGCTAGGATGACGTTAAAGGGGATACATGTAAAAGTCACATAGGGTAGCTATCAGCGCGTATGCATACACATGTATATATGTATATATATATATATATATATATATATATATATATATATATATAATATACATGTATATGAATATACACACACACACACACACACACACACACACACACACACACACACACACACACACACACACACACACACACACACACACTTGATAACTAATCCTTTGAAGCAATCTGATTCAGGTGGCGCTTTTCTATATCAAATAATATGAAAGAATGGGGTTGGGCAGCGACCTAACCTCAACCCAAAACCTCGATCTCAACACAGTACCTCAACCTTAACCAGGTTGGATCGTGTGTGTACTGATTTTGGTTTGTCCGACCGACATACACGACCCAATCTGAATGGATCCGACCAGATCTGTCCGGTGGCCTCAAGACCAGATCGTACCGTGGGTGGGGTCCCCCCCTAAAAGGCACCAACTTCATGGCTCCAGTGTGCTCTGAGACTCGGCCGACTTCGGGTACATGAGTTCGAGTCCTGAGGAATTTTTTTTTTCAAATTTCTCCAAGAATTGCTAAAAGGATTCTGGATTTTTCCCTACACCTACTTAATAGTAATTCCGCTGCATGCACCACGTACTATCGACGTGGCAAGGAGACTGGGACCATCTCACATTCTCATGGTATCCTTATCATTATCGTTGTTATTGTTATTATTATTATTATGATCATCCTTATTATATTATTATCATTATTATTATTATTATTATTGTTGGTGGTGGTGTTATTGCTGCTACTGCTGCTGCTGCTGAGAATAACGGGCTGTGCCCAGACCCCGCTACGCTGGCGTTCGGCCATTCGGGCAGGCGCCTGCAGCCAATGAATCGTCTCCGTTGCCGTCACGTCACCACTCTCTCAGCCACTCAGGGGCCGGAGGGGAAGTGTCCCCTTCAGGGATTTCCTGTTTCCTGTCCGATTTAGATCGATATCAACAGGAATTCTTTTATTAGTATATATTATTATTATTATTATCATTATTATCATCATCATCATCATCATCATCATCATCATCATCATCATCATCATCATCATCATCATCATCATCATCATCATCATCATCATCATCATCATCATCATCATCATCATCATCATCATCATCATCATCATCATCATCAATCATCATCATCATCATCATTACTATTACTATTATTACTATTATTATTATTACTATTATTTATTATTATTATTATTATCATTATTATTATTATCATCATTATCATTATTGTGATTATCATCATCATTATGTTTATGATCATTATTATTATTATTATTATTATTGTTATTATTATTATTATCATTATTATTATTATTATTACTATTATCATTATTACTATCATTATTATCATTAATATTATCATTATCATCATCATTTTTACATTTATATACACATAAAAGCAAGTAATACTTTTAGTTTCACCCTTGAACCTCCCCTTTAGCTGCACACACAACCATTAGCTGACCCCACGTCCCCGTAACCCCATCTTAACGACAGCATTAACTTTATCACCTTCAGCACGAATTCCTGGACCTCATTCGAATGAAATAGTTTGTTATTAATCAGAATAAAACCAACTAAGTGCAGAGGCTAAAGGGGTCATCAAACTGGGCTATTTTTCCTCCCACATCCTACCTCCGACTTTCATTTGAGTAATTAGAATATGAATTCGCTTACAGACATCTAGACTACTCAAAGAACATTTCAATAGTATGTCTAACATTAGTATAGGTTTGCAATCTCGTAATTCATCATTTAATATCTGGAGATTTGAAAAATCAAATATCGTAACCGAAGTCGTTTTTACTCAAACGAACTCTCAACGGTCGACGCTTGTGAAACACGTGGAAGCCCATTGTCATAACGCCCGCAGGACTGTAATGGTGGCATTGAGTATTCCTTGTGTGTTGCACATACGTACTTGTAGTATTGTGTATTTATTGTTCCATATTGATTTTATTGTTGCCATTGTTTTTTCCATGTGCATGATTGGTTACAAATTAGGACGAGGGAATCGTATGAGAGGTACAAAGTAAAGAGAAGGGAAGTTAAGCATAAGATAAAGGAAGCAAAGAGGAGAGCAGATATGAAATGGGGTAAGAGTATGACAGAAAATTTTGAAAGTAATAAAAAGATGTTTTGGAAAGAAATTAAAAGAGGAAGAGGAGGCGAATCAAATAGAGAAGAAAAGGTAAAAGGTGCAGATGGAGAGATGATAATGGAAGAGAAGGCAGTGAGAGGAAGGTGAGCAGAGTATTTTAGGGAGTTGCTAAATGTGAAGGAGGATAGGGAGGGAGAGATAGTTGTAGTGGGAAGCGCTAAGAAAATGAGAGTGATGAGTGAGGAAAATGGAGGAGAAATAGGGAAAGATGAAGTGAAAGCAGCTGTTAAGATGATGAGAGCAGGTAAGGCACCTGGGTTGGATGGATGCCATGCAGAATGCCTGAAGAAAGGAGGTACAGTTATGGTGGACTGGCTGGTGAGGTTATTTAATGTTTTTTTAAGAGAGAGTAGAGTGCCAGAGGACTGGAGGAGTGCCTGTATATTTCCGCTTTACAAGGGAAAGCGGGACAAGTGTGAGTGTAGTAGTTTCAGAGGGATTAGCTTGTTGAGTGTAGTTGGGAAGGCTTATGGGAGAGTCTTGATTGAGAGGATTAGGAGAGGAACAAGGGGTAATTGGTGAGGAACAGTGTGGTTTTAGGACAGGTAGGGGATGTGTAGATCAGATTTTTGTGGTAAGACAGGTATGTGAGAAAGCTATAGGAAAAGGTAAGGATATTTTTTGGGCTTTTATGGATCTGGAAAAGGCTTACGACAGGGTAGACAGGAAGGCACTGTGGGAGGTGCTGCAGATATATGAGATAGGAGGAAAGCTGTTAAGAGCAGTCAAGAGTTTTTTTATGAGAGTAGTAGAGTTTGTGTTAGGATTAGAGATGGCGAGAGTGAATGGTTTGAGGTAAAGGAGGGACTTCGTCAGGGATGTGTTATGTCGCCCTGGCTGTTCAATCTATACATGGATGGGGTGGTGCAAGAGGTGAATGCAAGGGTAGTGAGTCAGGGATCGGAGATGGTTAAAGAAAATGGAGAAAAGTGGGAAGTAAGCCAGTTGTTATTTGCTGACGACACTGCGCTTGTAGCAGGATCAAAGGAGGGATTGAGGAAGTTAGTGACAGAGTTTGAGAAGGTGTGTGAAAGAAGGAAGCTAAAGATAAGTGTGGGCAAAAGTAAGGTGATGAGATGTACAAGGGGAGAGAGTGACAGCAGGCTGGAAGTGAGCATTAAGGGTGAGAGACTGGAGGAAGTGGATAGTTTTAGATACTTGGGTGCGAATGTGGCAGGAAAGGGAGGAGTGGGGGTGGAGGTAGAATGTAGATTGAGAGAAGCGAGTAAATGCCTTGGTGGATTAAAAAGTGTAACGAGAAATAGACATCTGAAAATGGATGCTAAGAGGAAGTTATATGAAGGAGTGATTGTGCCGACAGCACTGTACGGGGCAGAAACATGGGACATAAGAGAAGAAGAGAGAAGGAGTTTGAATGCGAGATGAAATGTCTGAGAAGTATGATGGGGGTTACTAGGCTAGATAGAGTGAGAAATGAGGAGGTGAGGAGGAGAACAGGGGTGGAAAGGGAGCTGGGAGATAGGGTTGATGAAAGAGTATTAGGATGGTTTGGACACAGGGAAAGAATGAGTGAAGAAAGATTAGTAAAAGAGGTGTAGAAGGCAGAGGTGGAAAGAGCGAATATGAGGGGGCGTCCTAGGATGAGATGGTTGGATGGGGTGAAAGGGGCATTACAAAAGAGAGGAATATCTGTTGAGGAAAGGCGGGAGAGGACAGATGATAGGGGTGAATGGAGAAGGGTTGTGTATGAATGATTCTGTGATGCATGAAGGGGGGTGGGTGGGGGATGGGGGTGAGAAAGTATGTATGAGAAATAATTTGACGCAGCCTGAAGGGATTTCTCCCCGTCTTCTCCTTTTCTGCATGAGGGGACGGAGAGGGGGTTCGCCGAATTAATGAAGCTGCCTTGCTGTGGATGTGCTGTGTCTTGCGACACTGCTTCTGACCCAGGGCAATGGACAGGATGCAGGGATGACCCATCATCCAGGAGGTGCCAAGATAAGATGGAGGGAGGAGGGTGGAGGGGAGGGGAATATGTAGGGAATGGAATGCGTGGGAGTGGTTTCTATGCCTTTTTCTTTTTGGCTACCCCCCGTGTAAGGGGGAAAAAGACTTTTGTATATGTATGGTATGTGTGTGCATTTTTTGTAATCGAACCATGCGATTCGTGTATCTTTCCCGTGAATCTTAACGTCCCTACGCCAATCTTGGTCCTGCCTCTTAAGAGATCGCACGCTTGTATATGTAGTGCTGTACAATTATTGATTTATTCATAATCGTTGTTTCACTGGCGACGCTTATACAGGATTGAATCTGCACGGTTTCTCTCTTCGTCGTCCTTACCTCCGTTTTCTACCGTGACCCGCAACCTCTACTCTCCGGCGAAGACGTCGGCAAGCCTGCAGGCCTCTGGAGGTTCTTCAGTTATTACTTCACTGCGATATTGACCCTCGTGTACATAAATATAAAGAGGCTGAGGAGACGCAAGGGAACCCAAGATGAAGACTTGAAGGAGCGGGGAGGATGGATAGAAAAAGGGGGGAGGGGAGGGGGAATGTGACATGAAGAGGGAGGATAGTGACTATATAAAGATGGGGGAAAGGTGCAGGAAAAGAAGAAGAATGGAGAGGAAGAAAAGAAGAAATAAAAAGGGAAAATAACCAAAGATGAAGACTTGGAGGAAAGAAAAGAAAAGAAAATGATGGGATGGCAGTCACTCTATATAAAATGAAGGATATGGTGTAAAAAAAAAGGAAAGGGAAGAAAGAAAATGAGAAGAAAACGGGATATTATGAAAGAAAACAAGAACGGAGAAGACAAAGATGAAGGAAAGAGGGAAGCCAGTGCAACGAAGATGATAATTGTGAGGTGGAGGGTGATTAGATGATGAGGGGGAGGGGGAGGAGGAGGAGGGGGTGGGAGAAGGATCAGGAGGGAAGAAAAGGGAGGGGGAGAACTTCGGACGACAAGTAATTATCCAATAATGGGGGAAGAACGGGAGACTCTCTGTAACCCCCCCACCCACCTCCCAACTCCCACCTACTTCGAGGATGAGATCGAAGGGGACGGTGCGAGGGAGAAGTAGCAAGAGGAGGAAGTTGGAAAGGAGAGCCCTAAGGAGGGGACAATCCCAGAAAGGAAACGATAGATGAAGTTGAGGATAGCTGAGGGAGAGGGGAGGCTTGAGGAAATGGTTGGAGGGGAGGTCGCAGGGGAGAGTTGGAGGAGGAGGAGGAGAAGGTTCAAGCGGAAGGTTAGAGGGGAGGTCATAGGGGAGTGTTGGAGGAGGAAGTTGGAGAAGACTGGAGGAGGAGGAGGAGGAGGGGGGGTTTGAAAATGAGGTTTAATCAGTCAAGACTAAGCCATATATACTTGGAAGATAATGGAGGGAGAAGGAAATTTATGGTAAGAGGGTAAAGACTTGAAGTTGTTGGAGGGCGAGGTATGAGAACGAAGTATAAGGACGTAATATGAGGACGTGGTATGATGACGCAATATAAGGATGAGGTATTGGAATGCATTATGAGGACAAGGTATGATGACGTAATATGAGGATAAGATATGAGGATGAGGTATGGGAATGTAGTATGAGAAGTACGAGGATGTGGTATATGGGCCAAAGTATGAGGGCTAGTATGAGGATAAAGAATGAAGGCAAGATATAAGGACATGTTATGATATGACATACGCTCAGATATCGGTGAATGAATTACCATTAGCAAGATTAGATATATGACACAGAACACAGGAACATAAGAATGGAGACGTTACAGACCATAAGGACTACACTAGGCAGTTCCATGTCTATTATTGTCATTCCTAGCCATAAGGTTATCTCATCTCTTAAAATAACCATTTGTTTCAGCACTCACTACTTGGTAACGAAGTGTCGCTTACGAACAGAATAGTTGAGAATTGATAATAATAGTCTATCTATATACCAAGGGTTTCTTCACCCATATAAGGGAGGTAGCCACGTCAAAGTCACTCATCCACTTCCACCCATTCCACCCATTCCACCTTCATCCACCACCCATCTTGTTCCTCTCTCATCCTATCTCCTCGTGGGTGAAAGGTGATTCCTGTCTCCTGCCCCACTGGTCGGGTCAGAAGCAATAATAATAATAATAGCAACAATAATAATAGAAATGATGATAACAATAATAATAATAGCAATAATAATAGCAGTAATAATGATAGCAATAATAATGATAATAGCAATAATAATGATAGCAATAATAATAACGGCTGTAATAATAATAGCAGTAACAATAATAGCAATAATAATAGCAATAATAATAGCAATAATAATAGCAATAATAATAACAGCAATAATAATAACAGTAGTAATAATAACAGTAGTAATAATAATAGCAATAACAATAATAATAACAGCAATAATAATAACAGCAATAATAATAACAGCAATAATAATAACAGCAATAATAATAACAGCAATAATAATAACAGCAATAATAATAACAGCAATAATAATAACAGCAATAATAATAACAGCAATAATAATAACAGCAATAATAATAACAGTAGTAATAATAATAGCAATAACAATAGCAACAACAACAACACAACACCAAACAACAACAACAACAACAGTGATAACAATAACAGTGACGACAACAACAACATTGGCAGCAGCAACAACAACATCATTCAATGATATTAACGATATTGATAACGACAACAGCAGATGATTAACTCTGGGCTGTGTATGGGCTTCCTTGGGTTCAATGAGAATAATGGAGCAATCCCCCACGCAAGAGCTTTGCTTCGGTGAAGAGGTGAGACCCAAAATAGAACTGACTCGTGTTGAGGGAGAAAGATGAAAGCCAAGCGTGAGGTGTCATATTGAGGGATAAGGAGGAGGAGGAGAATGAAGAGGAAGAGGAGGAGTTGAAGGACGAAGAGGCAGATGAGGAGAGAGAGGAGGAGGAAAAGGAGGCAAAGGACGAGAAGGAGGCTGCAGACGATGAGCAAGAGGAGCCGGAAGAGGCAGACAAGGAGGAAGAGGAGGAGGAGGCGAAGGAAATAAGTATTTTATGGGGAGGAACCTGGAATGACTTCGGGGAAGAAGAAATAAACGGTCTGGGTCGAAGTGAGGAGACAAAGGAGTCGTCTGGGCAGCGGCAGCAGGTGGTGCTGGTGAGGAAGACACAGATGGTGGAGGGAGGTGGCGTATCTGAGGGTCTATATAGAGCATGGGTTCTTAACCCAAAGGGGTACGAAATCTTAATCCTGGGGTTACGAGACATGATAACCAGTGCAATGGGGTACTGTATACTTACCATGAGAAAGCATATTGTGCTTTCATTATATCCTACTAATTGACATTTTTAATTTGAAATAAAAAAAATTACCTTTGTTCAATAATTGGATATATCTAATCATTTCTCAGCAAGGTTTGTATCATTAATCATTTTCATATGTTTGCATTGTATTTATATTGGATGGGGGTACGAGATTTTTTTGGGGTAAGCAAAGGGTACGGATACTGAAAAAGGCTAAGAACCACTGATATAGAGCAACATTTCTCAACCTTTTTACCCTTGCGTAACCTTTAAAACAAATTGCATGTTTCAAGGAACCCCTGCTAAAAAAAAAAAAAACACATGTACCATATCTTTCTCATTTCATTTTCATCGTAATAATAGGTAAGATAGGATGATGTCTATATTATATAATTACAATAACCAAGAATATGTCGTGCGTGTTTAATTATATCACGTATATGAAATTAAATAAAAAATCAAAAGTGCCTTAGCTTATCTCACTTGTTCTCGCGGAACCTTTAGAGACCTTTTACGGAACCTTAGGGTTCCGGGGAACCCTGGTTGAGAAACGCTGGTATAGAGAATGGGTTCTCAAAGTGAAACCCGCGGCACTTTGACGGGGGCCGTCAGGAGTGTCTGTATCATGAGTCGTCGAGTAAAATAAGACTCTTATTTCTATTTGTGTCGTTCTTTTGTGTCAGCCAGCTCTGTAAGTGCTCCCTCGGTTTGTTTCCTGTCCTAAAAAAGGTCCTTGGTTGAAAGACAATTTGAGATCCACTGGTATAAAGGAAACGAGGGTATAAAGTACATATAAAAGGAAAACTAATTAATCCTACAATGGAAGAATGGCCTCACCGTATCATCTGTCCGGGGTGGGGTGGGGGTGGGGGGGTCATGTCCGAGATTAGAGGAAAGAGTTGATGCGTCTTTTGCGTTTCCTGTAGAACCTACAGTAGGTGGTGTTATGGTGTATTTTGTTGGTTCAAATCTTTCTGTTCAAACGTGTAAATGTAGCGAGCACCAAGCCAGAGTAAATAGAAAGAAAAAATTCTCTTACATTGAGTTCCAATAGAAACCAGTACCAGGCAATACCACGATAAAAAAAATAGTAAAGAAAATCAAATAAAAATGAAAAGTGAAGAAAAGAAGAGGCATGGGAACGGAGGAAGGAGTGACATCAAAAGAAAGGAGCGATAGAGACATAAAGAAGGATACACAAGGAACTAGGAGGAAGGAGAAGAGCAGAGGAGGAAAAAGAGGAAGAGGAGGGAGAGACGGCAGTGGGGGGAATACATTTAGTGGAAAGGTCGGGGGGAAGGAGCGGGCGAAATAATGAAGAGATGAAGAGAGAATGGATTAAGCAAGATACGCGTATCAGAGGAGGAACGTTAGGGCGGGGGGATCTGAAAGGTAGCGGGGAGGTAAGTGGAAGAGAAGGGGGGATCTGGAGAGCGGGGAGTGGGGTGGGAGGTTCTCGTGGAAGGCGTACGCACGTTGCCTGGGGGGGAGGTTCGGGGGCGGGGGGGGAGACTAGCTCCTGCTGTCGACTCAATGAATAGTCTGGAAGCAATGGAGCTAATGAATGTTCGTGTGTGTGTGTGTGTGTGTGTGTGTGTGTGTGTGTGTGTGTGTGTGTGTGTGTGTGTGTGTGTGTGTGTGTGTGTGTGTGTGTGTGTGTGTGTAAGTGATTGTGTGTGAGTGTGAATGTGTAAGTGATTGTGTGTGTGTGTGTGTGTGTGTGTGTGTGTGTGTGTGTGTGTGTGTGTGTGTGTGTGTGTGTGTGTGTGTGTGTGTATTCACTTGGTCTTTGGATCACGTGTTGGACTCGTGATCGACAGCTATTTCCCTCCTGGAAGAGAGCTCAGAGCTCGTAGGTCCGATCTATGGGTAATGCTATGACCTTGCACACACACACACCCCCAACTCCCCGCCCACGAGAGTTGGAGTAACACCCCTCAGCGCTGCGATACTGATATTATTTCAGCCCCGGGCGAGAGTCGAACCCGGACCTCCGTAGTGGCAGGCCAGAGCTCTAACCACAGTGTGTGTGTGTGTGTGTGTGTGTGTGTGTGTGTGTGTGTGTGTGTGTGTGTGTGTGTGTGTGTGTGTATGTGTAAGTGACTGTGTGTATGTGTATAAGTGATTGTGTGTGTGTAAGTGATTGTGTGTGTGTGTGTGTGTGTGTGTGAGTGTGTGTGTAAAGTAAAGTACGTTTATTGCCATTATCTTCAGATACAAACATATAAAGACGTAGCAATATCACAGAGCATGGTACGATCGATGGGGTCGTAACTCTTTAGACAGACAGATTTAAACACTTAAATAGCAAATTGTGGCAAATAAAAACATTGATTAAGTAATGAGTATAGATTCTCAGTTACGGCTTACGAGTAAACTTAACAAAACACAAAATGTTAGAATACAAAATAAACTACCTTCAGAACAGTTACATTGAAGACATTATCCTATCAAATTCCTGGCATAATTACAGTGCATCTGAATTTACGCATGTAACAAATAACTTTTTATCTCCCTTTTAGATTTGATTAAGTTACCTCCTCTTAGCAGAATATCTTATATTCCGAGGAAGAGTATTGTAAAACTCGGGATCAAAATTTATAATATTATTTCTAAATAGCTTTGTCCTTAATACAGGTAAAGATAAATTCACATCATTTCATTTTGTATGCACGTATATATATATGTGTGTGTGTGTGTGTGCGTGTGTGTGCGTGTGTGTGTGTGTGTGTGTGCGTGTGTGTGTGTGTGTGTGTGTGTGTGTGTGTGTGTGTTTATGTGTACGTGTGTGTGTGTTTGTGTGTACGTGTGTATGCGTGTGTGTGTGTGTGTGTGTGTGTGTGTGTGTGTATGTGTGTATGTATGTATGTACTTGTACATTTTTGTGTGAGCGTGTTTGTACATTATTTTTGTGTACGAGAAATATTAAAGCACCGGAGGAGAAGAGGAAGAGAAATGAGGAGAGGTGGAGGAGGACGAGAAGGGGTAGGAGGTGGAATGAGCAGGAGCAGGAGTAGGAGGAGGATGGAGGGGTGATGAGTAGGAGGAAGAGGTAAAAACAGCAAAAGAGAATGAGGAAAGAGAGGAGAGGGAGGAGGAGGAGGAGGAGGAGGATAGAGTGATGAGGTGTAGGAGGAAGAGGTGAAAACAGCAAGAGAGAATGGGGAAAGAGAGGAGGAGGAGGAGGAGTAGAGGGAGGAGGAGGAGGAGGAAGGGGAGCATGGAGTGGAGTATTCTTGGAATCAGAAGGGTGCCTTTAGTTGTAGTAGTAGTAGTAAGAGAAGGAGGAGGAGGGGGAGGAGAAGGTGGGGCGAGGAAAGAGGAAGAGGAGGAGAATTTAAGATTTTTTCTCAAAAAGAAAGATGTTCTGAGGGACAGAGATGTGGAAGATGAAAAACGACGAGAAGACTGGGACAAGAAAGAATGGAGGAAAGATGGGAGTTCAGAAATGGAGGGAGACGAAGGGGAGGTATGCTAAAGGAATATGTGAAGCAAACTGAGCCTGGAGGAGAAGGAGGAGGAGGAAGAGGAGGAGTAGGAGGAGGAGGAGGATAGTTTTTTAGGTTTATGGAGATTAAAAAAGGAAGGAAAGAATGCGAAAGGCGTCTAGAGGCTTACGTGGGTGAATATGGGATGGTCGTGGTGGAGGAGGGAGCTGGGTGGGTGGGAGCGGATGGTGGGATGGGGGAGTAGAGTATGTACTCGTCCTTTCCACCGTTTATTTTAACCTGGCGAAAAAAAAATTCCCCTCCGGAAAGGTTACTGGATAATTGGTTTTCGGGATATGTCGATTTTTTTTTTTTTTTTTTTTTTTTTTTTTTTTTTTTTTAAGCCAAGGTTACCTCACACGAACTGGTCGTTGACATCTCGTTCTATAATAATCTCTGCCAGCTTAAAATGAATGGAGTATATCAAGCACTGCGAGCTTGCGTCTAAACTGGGTGGTCAGTGGAAGGAGGGAAGCAGAGGTGAGGAAAGATGAAAGAATGAGAAATAAGGCTAGACTTAAAAACAACGGACACTGGTATTTGAATTGCAAAGATGATGAAGAATAAAAAAAGAAACAGAAGGAGAAAACAAAGAAACGAGATTACAGACACTGAACCCAGGAGGAACAAAAAAAAAAAAAAAAAAAAAAAAAGGGAGGAATATCCGTATGAAAGAAAAGAACAAAGGGAGAAATGTGATCATCATCTCTGCTTCAAAACATTGAACACATTTCCCGGTAAATACTGTACATTTCCTCCAGATAATAAATATTCTGACCACCCTCCGTGCCCTCCTCCTCCTGCTCCTCCTACTCTTCTTCTTATTTTTCTTCTTCATCTTCCTCTTCTTCTTCTTTACCTTCTTCTTCTTCTGTTTGTGTTTCTGCTTTTTCTTCTTCATCTTCTTTTTCTTCTTCATCTTCTTTTTCTTCTTCACCTTCTTTTTCTTCTTCAACTTATTCGCCTTCTTCTTCATCTTCTTCTTCTGTTTGTGTTTCTGCTTCTTCTTTTTCTTCGTCAACTTCTTCTTTTCCTTCTTCTTCTTCACCTTCTTCTGTCTGTGTTTCTGCTTCTTCTTCTTCTTCTTCTTCATCTTCTTCTTCACCCTCTTCTTCTTCTGGTTCTTCTTCACCTTCTTCTTCTGGTTCTTCTTCTTCTTCTTATGGTTCTTCTTCTTCTTTTGGTTCTTCCTCTTCTGGTTCTTCTTCTTCTGGTTCTTCTTCTTCTTCTTCTTCTTCTTCTTATGGTTCTTCTTCTTCTTATGGTTCTTCTTCTTCTTCTTCTTCTTATGGTTCTTCTTCTTCTTCTTCTTCTTCTTCTTTTGGTTCTTCTTCCTCTGGTTCTTCTTCTTCTTCTTCTTCTTCTTCTTCTTCTTCTTCTTTTGGTTTTTCTTCTTCTGGTTCTTCTTCTTCTTCCTTTTCTTCTGGTTCATCTTTTGGTTCCTTTATATTTCTCCTTTTTTCATGTCCAGCCACGCCCTTCCCTACCTCCCTTCCTCTCTCCCTTCCTCTCTCCCTCACTTTCACCCTCTTCCTCTCCTCTTCCCCATGTCATTTCCTCTCCTTCAGCCTCTTCCTCTCCCTCTATCCGTCTATTTCTCCCTGTTTGCTTCATTCCCACTCTTGCTCACTATGCCTAATCCCACAATCACACTCCTCCCTTTCCCTTTCCACTCCTCCCTTCTGTGACTCCTTCGTTCTTTTCTTTTCTTTTTTCTTGCTCCCACATTTTCTTCCTCTCTCTCCCTCTCCTTCCTACTGTGCATCTTTCCCTTCTCTCCCTCCCTCTCTCCCTCTCTCCCTCTCTCTCTCCCTCTCTCCCTCCCTTTTGAGTAGGTAATAGGTCAGGAAGCAATGAAGAGAACTCTGCGCAGCATTTACTGAGGCGTCGTCTGAACGGTCGGTAAGGAGGAACGAGATTAAAGAGGAAGGAGAGGAAGGAAGGAAGGAGGTTAAGGAGGAAGGAGAGGAAGGAAGGAAGGAGATTAAGGAGGAAGGAGAGGAAGTAAGGAAGGAAGGAGATTAAGGAGGAAGGAGAGGAAGGAGATTAAGGAGGAAGGAAGGAAGGAGATTATGGAGAAAGGAAAGATATTAAGGAAGGAGGAGAGGAAGGAAGGATATTAAGGAGGAAGGAGAGTAAGTAAGGAAGGAAGGAAGGAGGGTGGAAGGTCTGGAAGGATAAGAAAGTGTTTAAGGTAGAAGAAAAGATAATTAGGATAAGAAAGGAAGAAGCGCTGAAGAGGGAGATGGGTGGAAGAAATGCAACAAATAGAATCGGTGAAAATGAAAATAAAAGCCAAAACGTATAAGAATGAGGAATAAGGAAGAAAGGAGGATGAGGAGGAGGAGGAAGAGGAGGAGGAGGAGGAGGAAGAGGAGGAGGAGGACGCGAGAAAGAATTCGAAAAAGGCATGTGGGATGGAGAGGAAGAAGAAGAAGAGGAGGAAAAGAACGAGAGAGTAGGTTCCTGGGAAATCAGAAAGTTTGGGAAATGTGGAGAAGAAGAATCGAAGGGAGAGGAAAATTTCACGACAAGAGAAAGGAGATTGGAGGAATAGGAAAAAGACGGGAGGGAAAGAAATATGGACAGGGAAGTTATACAGAGTAATGAAGAGAGAAAAATGACAAGGGTAGGAAGGAAAGACAAGAGAAAGAGTAATGGAAAACAAAAAGAATAGAGAAAGATAATGTGTGTGTGTGTGTGTGTGTGTGTGTGTGTGTGTGTGTGTGTGTGTGTGTGTGTGTGTGTGTGTGTGTGTGTGTGTGTGTGTGTGTGAGTGAGAGAGAGAGAGAGAGAGAGAGAGAAAATGAGGAGGAAGAGGTATTGTAGAGGAAAGAAAACAGGAAGAAAAGTAGCATTAGTGGGAGGAATAGGAGGAGGAGGAAGAAGAGGTGAAATACAAGGATAAAATGGAGAAGGAAGAGAAAGAGGAGGAGGAGGAGGAGGAAGAGGAACTGAAGATGGATGAAAGCAGGAATAAGAGCAACATAAGGAGGAATAGGAGTTCTAGGAGAAGGAGGAGGAAGAGTGGGAGGACTGTGAGGAGTGGGAGTGAAGGAGGAAAAGAAAGAAGTGTTGTAGGGGGAGGAAAAAGAAGAGGAGGAATGTGAGAATAAGATGGAGAAGGAAGAGATAGAGGAGGAAGAGGAGGAGGAATGGGAAGATGAGGATAAAATGGAGAAGCGAGAGAAAGAGGAGTAGGAGGAGGAGGAGGAGGAGGAGAAATGGGAAGATGAAGATAAAATGAAGAAGGAAGAGAAAGAGAAGGAAGAAATGCTATGAGGGAGGGGAAAGAAGAGGAGGAATGTGAGGATGAAATAGAGAAGGAAGAGAGGGAGGAAGTGAAGGAAGAAGAGGAAGACGAGTAGGAATGGGAAGATGAAGATAAAATGGAGGAGGAAGAGAAAGAGGAGGAGAAAGAAGAGGAGGAATGTGAGGATGAAATGGAGAAGAAAGAGAGGGAGGAGAAGGAAGAGGAGGAATGGGAAGATGAAGATGAAATGGAGGAGGAAGAGAAAGAGGAGGAAAAAGTGCTGTAGAAGGAGGAGAAGGAAGAGGAGGAATGTTAGGATAAAGTGAGGAGGAAGAGAGGGAGGAGGAGGAGGAATGGGAAGATGAGGATAAAATGGAGGAAGAGATAAAGAAGGAGGAGGAGGAGAAGGAAGAGAAAGAGGACATGTGTTGTTTTATTTGATTCTCAAGGTAGCCGCATTTCTTTCTCTGCGCATGAGATAATGTGAAAAGCTTTCCTTTTGAAAAAGAAAGTGATTGTATTCTCGGAGATGAGAATGATTTTTCGTGAAGAAAGAAGAATATTTCGATTACAATTTCGAGTTGTAGCGGCGTGGCCCGAAATTTTGAAGGGCAAAAGTTTTTAAGAAAGAGGAATTTTGGTTTTGATATTTGTGATTTTAGAAGTCGAATGCATGCAGATTGAGAAGAAATGAAAATGACTAAAAGTTTGTGTGACGTCAGGTATATCTGCAAATACATTTATTTCTCCAGCTGGAAATATATTGATGGAAATTGATTGGTGTGAGAGGTTGTCGGATGCCTCTATTTCCTAAAAATGGATGTTATTCATATTTATTACATTTCTGATTGTAGAAGAGATCTACACACACACACACACACACACACACACACACACACACACACACACACACACGATTCGACAGTGCAGTGGTATCGTTCTCAACAGCTAACTTAGAGAGGAGATTCGAGTTCGAGTCCCGCCCAAGGCTGATAAAAATAGCATCACTGCACTGCGATCCGACACTTCAACTTTGGTGGCCAAGAAGTTGTTGTTGTTGTTTTTTGTGTGTTTTTGTGTGTGTGTGTGTGTGTGTGTGTGTGTGTGTGTGTGTGTGTGTGTGTGTGTGTGTGTGTGTGTGTACATGCGCGTGTGTAAGGTCACATAGATCGGGCCATAAATGTTTTTCAAGCTTTCATCCGGGAGGATAACAGCTGTCGACCACAAGTCCAACACTTGATCCAAAGACCGTGGTGAATCACGTGCGCGTGCACACACACACACACACACACACACACAGGGAGAGGGAGGGTGTGAATCTGGCAGAAAGACCCATCGTTGAAGACTTGCAGTGGATCAATTAGGGTTTGGATTAGGAAGAGGAGGAGGAGGAAGAAGAGAGGAGGAGGTGGATTAGGAAGAGGTGGAGGAGGAAGAGGAGGAGGAGGAAGTGGAGGCAGAGGCCCTCGGGTAAAGAGAGCGGGATTAGGAAGCTTCTTGTAGAGAAGAGGATCCTGTAGGTTGGAGAAAGGATCCTAGGACAAGGAGGCGGTGAGAGGTTAAAATAAAATAAAAAAGACTTCTGGTGAAGTTTGGTGGAAGAAACTTTAAGTCAATAGGATGAATGGTGTGAGCAGTATTGGTGAGAATACTCTTTTTCATCATCACCATTTTCATCACACACACACACACACACACACACACACACACACACACACACACACACACACACACACACACACACACACACACACACACACACACACACACACACACACACACACAAATGAGCTCTGAGCTCTCTTCCGGGAGGGTAACAGTTGTCGATCACGAGTCCAACACGTGATCCAAGACCATGGTGAATCACACACACGCACACACACCCGTGTTGGAAGTAGAAATAGTAATCGACGTCAAAAACGTGGAGTGAAGAAGAGTAGGAAGCAGAAGACGTAAGGCAGAGAGAGTGAGAAAGAGAGCGAATATGAGTGTGGGATTGGATAGCTGCTGAGAAAATTATTGATGTGTTAATGAGGATAAAGGAGTATCGGTAGGAGAGATATGTTGTCATAAAATAAACAGAGAAGAAAGCGAAAGACCATATTGCAAAAGGAATGATTGTAAAAAAAAAAGACTTTTTAAAAGTAACTTCAATAGAGGAAACGAGGAAACTCTTTAGGAAATACGATGACGACGAAGACAGAAAAGATGACAAAAGAGACTATATGTGTAATCATTATCATTTTGATGAAGTTGATGTGTGTGTGTATGTGTGTGTGTGTGTGTGTGTGTGTGTGTGTGTGTGTGACTTCCATGAGCCGTACGACTGGACTAACTTCGGCCACGTCACTCCTGCAAACTTCTCTTTCTCGTCTCACCATCTTCTGTCTGGTCTTCCTCCACACTTCCCATTTAGCGGCGTCCAGTCAGCAACGCACATACCTCATCCACCATCTCCTTTCTGGCTCCTTTTCTACCCACTTCCTCTTCCATTCCTTGGTCGTCATCACTCCATCTTCCACTCCAGCCTGCTTTCCCACTCAACTTAACCTCTTGTCTATCGCAATTCCCAACAATGATCTCTCCATTCCTCCTTGTGCTTTGTCTCCATCTCCTTCGCCAGTTTCCAAGTCTCACATTCGTAGATCATAGCTGGCATTACATATTGATGGTAAACATTGTGTTTCTTAAATATAAATTGAGAGCCTCTCGCAGTGCTCAAACCAATACCGATGCACTTTCTTATTTAATATTCATGATATTTACTTAGTTGTAACATATCTCCTGAATACTTTACTCCTGAACTTCATTGAGATTGTAATCCTGGATTGTATCTTTCTTTGATATTTCAAGTTGAACATTAACTTTACTCTTATTCATCTTCAAACTTATTTTGATGTTTTTTCTTGTTGAGATAGCTCAGCAAATCTTGCAAGTCTTCTTCGGTGTGTAAAATGAGAAGGATAACATCTGCAAATCTAAGAATATTAAGATATTCCTCATTAATGCCAAAACCTTGTTTTTCTCAATTCATATGTGAAAAACTTTCCCAGGTAAGCCGTAAATATCTTTGGTGAAATTGCATCACCTTGCCATACTCTTTTCTTGATCTTTATCTTTATTTCTATTATTATTCTTTTGCATCTTTATGTAGTCAAATTACATAAGTGCCTTTCGCGTAAATATTCTGTACAACCTAAAGTTTTACAATGTGTTCATTTATAAAAAGATGCACTCTGAAATTATACAGTTCTATAAACCAACTTCAAAGATTTGAAGCGATGAAATCAAGTTTTTCTATGATGGTGTTCGTCAGATGATAGACAAGAAAAAAAATAGAATCTTAAAAAGTCGGTAGTCTGTGATCTGTGCTAGGTTAAGGAAGACCATAAATCATGCTATGGAAAGTTCAAAATACATCTAATCAAATACGTCGAGCGAAATACAACTACCGAAACACAACCTATCAAACACGGTAGAATAAGCTTAGTTTAAATCCCATTCAGTCTCGTTAAACAGATTTTTTTTTTTTTTTTTTTTTTTTTTTTAGGCAACGTTCTTCGTACGTATTGCGTGAACCCCGACGCGAGATCTCACCCCATCCACCATCCCCGCGAGGCGTCAAGCTCCACCGATTCTTATGCCGACACTGCGACCGTTGCTATGGAAACCAAAGTCTCCTTCACGTCGACCTGGGACGCCTCGCCGCCTTCGCGCCTTTATTTCGATGAATGCTCGAGGAGGGTGAGAGGGAGTGGGTGAGGGGAAGGTGGAGGAGGGTGTGAGGCTGATAAGAGTCCTGGGGAGTGTGCTGGAGATGATGAATGGCTAGGGGGGTGGGAGGGAGGGGGAGGGGGAGTTTGAAGTGGGGGGGGGACAAAGGAGTATGTGATTACAATTCTGTGTGACGGAAATGGGAACAGGTCACGGTAAGTTACGTCGTATTGGTGACCTTGGTTAGGAAGATAGTGATGACGCAGAGAAATCTTGTTCATTATTCCGTTTAGTGATGACAAAGGGTTTCTTACATAAAACGTGATGGACCTCTCTGATCTACTTGAGACGAGAACCTCTGACGTATTGTTTCACACACACACACACACACACACACACACACACACACACACACACACACACACACACACACACACACACACACACACACACACACACAACTAGTGGCATAGTTGATAGAGTTCCCGACTGCCACTACGGAACCCAAAATAATTTGTATCCGTCTTTCGGTTCTCCCATAGATCTCCCCGGGAAGATACGTTAGACGTTTGTATTTCATGATTATTAGTATGGACGTCTTTCTATTTCACCTCACACGGGAAATTCCTTGTGATGAATAGAATTGCCGGGCGACAGTCAAAAGCGGTCTTGCTGTTGATGTACTGTGTCTTGTTCCATTGCTTCTGACCCAGGGTAGTGGGTGGGATACAGGGATAGCCCGTCATCCATGAGGAGCTAAAATGAGAGAGGGGAAAGGGTGATGGATGGGAGTGGAATGACTGCGGGGTAGGTACGTGCCTTTGACTTGGCTACCTCCCTTATAAGGGGGAAAACTCTTGATATATATACATATATATATATATATATATATATATATATATATATATATATATATGCAAAGTAGACCACTTGGGGAAAAAAAGAAACTAACGAAGCAGAGCGCTTTCGTATATTACATCTTCAGTGCAACAAGTACATAGTAATAGAAAAAAAGGAACAAGGACAGTTTGAATAAGGGTAGCGGACAATTACCCCCTGGAGGGCGGAAGGTCAATGTCAATACACTAATGATTGACCTTCCGCCCTCCAGGGTGTAATTGTCCGCTACCCTTATTCAAACTGTCCTTCTTCCTTTTTTCATGTATATATTATCTATGCATTTCTATTACTATGTACTTGTTGCACTGAAAATGTAATATACGAAAGCGCTCTGCTTCGTTAGTTTCTTTTTTTCCAAGTGGTCTACTTTCAAAAGTGAACACAAGTACCCGTGTTCTTATTAGCATATATGTATATATATATATATATCTATATATATGTATACATGTATATATACATATATATATATACATATGTATATATATATGTATATGTATATATGTATACATGTATATATATATGTATATGTATATATATATGTATATATATATATATGTATATATATATATATATATTATATATATATATATGTATATATATATATATATATTATATATATATATATGTATATATATATTATATATATATGTATATATATATATATTATATATATATATATGTATATATATATATATATATATATATATATATATATATATATACAGTATATACACATATCTATCAACCACAGTGCACTTTAATTCTAAGCCATCAACATCAGAAGAACCATGGAGTCACATACAGAAATTGAAACGTGGTACGCCCAAGGACTCGAACGGTCACGTGCTAGCCGTGGTTCGAGTCCTGGGGTGTACCACGTTTCAATTTCTGCATGTGCCTCCACGGTTCTTCCGATGTTGATGGCTTAGAATTAAAGTGCACTGTGGTTGATAAAAATGTATCTCTAGTCACTGGGACCCATTCAGTGTTGTACATATATATATATATATATATATATATATATATATATGTATGTATATATATATATACATATATATATATATATATATATATATTATATATATGATATATACATGTATATGTATGTATATGGTTGGGACGTAAATGGATAACGTAGTGGAGCTGTAGGAGAGTTGGTAATGCTAATGGGGTTGTGTACAGTTCAGAAATGGAGTGATGGAGTGCCGAAGAAGTGGAGTGATGGAGGAGCGGCCTACGCGAGACATTGAGACGAGTTTGCAAATGTGTAATTTGTCTTGCAATATACGGGACAGGTTGACTTTAGTAAAAGTGTTGATATGTTATCATTGCCAATAAGTAATATTGGACATAGATCCCTTTAGTTATAGAAGTAAAATTTCCATATTGAACACAAGCAGAGATATTGTACACTTCTTCCTAGATGTCTGACGTGTATCTTCGTTTGCGTCATAGAGTCGAA
>NC_134804.1:27628589-27636089 GCF_046742065.1 Oratosquilla oratoria | reverse complement strand
AGAGTAGAGCGGAAATTATAAGAATTAGGAAGAGGAATTATAAGAGCAGGAAGAGGAGGAAGAGGAGAAAAAAATTGTATTACTGAGACCAGGAGATTGAGGAAGAAATAGATAAAAAATAAAACAAAAAATGAAATAAGAAATGAGGAATGAGAAGAGGAAAATATAAACGTAATTATAATCAGAAAGGAACCAAGAAATCAAAAGATGAAAAAGAAAGAGAATTAGAATGAAATGGAATGTGCCGAGTGGCAATTTGATTTCAACCGCTCTGTTAGTGACCTCCACATATCTAGTAAGTTCTAGCACCTTGGCTATGCACTCCTCAACAATCGTCTTTTTAATCGGAAATAGTGAGACAAAAAAAGAAACCATGAGCAAAGAGTTCGACGACAAAGGTCTCGCCTTTCCTAGTGGGTTCCCCCTTCCTCTTTGTTTACACAAGGTCTTGTTCTCCCTTTACGCCTCTCCATAGACCACATAAAAGCCCACGATGACGAAGAGGGGGACCCTTTTCGTACGTGGACACGTGTGTGCGAGGTCTCCGAAGGCAACACGAAGGTTCTTCGTCAACCCGGAATGCAAAAGAAGAAGAGAAAAAAAATGGAAGAGGAAAAAGAAGACTTCCTCACCAAAACAAGGTCTTGTTCCATAGTCCAGGCCTTCCAGATGATGGTCCCGTTTTAAGAGTTGGATTTGGTCGAAATGGTAAGATGGTCGACATCGCCGTAATGTGACCCACAACAACGACGACGACGACGACGATGATGGTAATGATTACGAAGACGATGGGACGAGTACGAAGTAGTCCAAGGAGACGACGACGACGACGACGACCAGGAAGACGACATCGACGATAGCAAGGATAGAGGGGGAGGTGCAAAGACAGACAGAAGGGTTGATAGCAAACACATCGAGAAGGCCACGATGACAGCAACAACATACGAAAACACATCTCTCTCTTCTCTCCTTTCCCTTGCTTGCAAGGTCCTTATCCCATTCTCTTTCCCCCTACCTTTTCATCATCTCTCCCTCTCTCCTTTTTCTTTTATACTCTCTTTCTTTGTTTCTCTCCGACTCTTTTCTCTTTTGCCTCCCCCTCTTTTTTGTCTCCCTCTCTCTCTCTCTCTCTCTCTCTCTCTCTCTCTCTCTCTCTTTCTACCTCTCTATCCTGATAATTGCACCAATTTATTCGTACTTTTGGGGTTGGCAGGTATGATATCGACGTGTCAAATTTCCTCTCTCTACCCCCTTCAACTCAGTGTCAACCCTTACAGATTGCGTTTTGTCAAACATGAAACGGTTTTATTCGGAAATCGCGCAAATGAATTAATATAGGAGAGAAATGAAAATAGGAGAAAGTCGACATTAAAAATAAAGGAAGGATGAAGTGGAGTGAGAATGACAGAAGGGATTAGTATAGTGGATTTCCACTTGAGGGGGTCCTGGGGGTCACCAAAGGAACCATAACAAGAATTTAGGGAGTCTACGGCCTGCTATTACCAAGTATTCATTTCTTTATAATGCGAGGAATCTAAAAAAAAAAATAATAATAATAATAATAATCCATCACTCTGTCCTGGCAGAAGAAATATAAGATAATTCTGATTGTCAACATGGTATTAAAAGAATGGGTTTCCATTTATCAATATTATGTTGTTATGATTATATATATATATATATATATATATATATATATATATATATATATATATATATATAATTTTTTTACCTTCTTTAGCGGTGTGGGATTTGGAAGAAAAAAGAAGAAGGTGGAAGTCACACGAATGTTGAGAATTCACGAAAGGAATAAAACGGAGTGAAAAGGATTAAAACTCATTGGACTAGAATGGGAATGACTAGTGCCGAGGGGAAAACTATCCTTAACAGAGGACTAGTATTACCGAGGGAATTGAGACTATTGTGTTCGCCTCACGTTCCCAATTAGTGTAATATCACTAGCATCCCTTCCCTGTTCCACCCTCCCTCTCCCCGTCTCCCTTCCCCCTTCCATCTCCCCCTTCCCCCCTCCACCTCTGCTCTTCTCTTCAGTTTCACCCTCACCACAACCACAACCACCACCACCACTACCACCACTACTACCACCACCATCACCACCACCACTACCACCATCATCACCACCACCACTACCACTACCATCACCACCACCACCATACCATAGTCCCACATGTTCTCGTATTCTTATACTTCCGGGCATCTTACCCAAGATACCCCACTTCCTCATTCTTCATCTCCAGCCCCTCCATCTCCAGCCTTTCTATCCACCTCTTCCAACGTTGTCCCCACCTCCTCTCCTGTGCTTCCTTCAATATCACCGTCTTCATTCTCCTCCAGCTCCTTTTCAGAGAGAGAGAAAAAAAGAAAAAAGAAAAAAAGAAAAGAAAAATCTTTGTCCCAACTCGCGTCCTAGTCTCTTGTGCTCCTTTACTTCCTCGCCATTTTCTTTCCTTTTCCTCCTTTTTCTCCTTTCCCCCCTCACCGTTTTCTTCATTTAGTCTCGCTATTTCTCTTGCAGGTGCACATGTGCACATATGTACGCTTGCAGTTATACATATCGACATACCTGTACATAGGTTAACCTACATGGAACTGCCTAGTGTAGGCATTATGGTCTCTTGCAGTCACCTTCATTCTTAAGTTCTCATGTTTTTCTGTTCTTAGATACACTCGTATCGTGCATTCATATGTTCACACATATTGTGAATAAATATATAAACAAACATATCATACAAACAAGTGTTACGTATGTGTGTCACCTCATTTAAAAAACGAAAGAAAAGATGGGGATGAAGACAGAAGGTAAAAACGAAAAAAATAGGAAACAGACAAACGGTTAAAGAAATATAAATTGAAAAACATTTTCTGGATTATTGATCTAAGTGAGAGAGTTTTAGTGAGAGAGAGTTTTAGTGAGAGAGAATTAATCTTGAAATTTGGAAAACAGGAAGAATGGAGATAAATATAGAAACGAAAATATTGAAAAGGGATGAAGCACCAGGGATGGACGATCTCACAAGTAAAACGCTGCACATTACTGCATTGTACCACGTCATAGACCAGAAATGTCATCCATGCCTTTTGGTTTTTTCTCATTCACGCAAACTATATAGTGCTCATTTCTAGAAAAAATAGATATGGATAAAATAAATAGATAAAAATGAAAAGATAAATATATAAACGAAGGAATAAACATACATGTAACTTATGTCCCATTTGTCATATATTTCGTGTCATACTCCAAACTTCTCTATCACTTCACTCACCATTATCTTTCTTATCCTCGCACTCGACTCATTCGCCACCATCATTTCATCGCTTTAACACTTTTTCATGTCATTTATATGTCATTAGTTTTGGACTGAACTCTGCGCTCTCAACTTCTTCGATCATAAAACATTTATTCTTCATCACTTCCTCTTCGTCCATTTTCGTCTTTACAGACGGCATTGTCGAGTTCATATCTTGCTTTTAACATTTCACCACATTTCTCTCATATCAAGACTGCAGGGCAGGACTGGAAGTAATGGATTTAAATTGGACATGTTTAGGTTTAAGAAGGAAATAGGCAAGATGTTGTTTATAGTTATAAGGGAGGTAACCAGCCAAGACACATCCAACATCCATTTGTTTTCACTTTCATTTTAGCTCATTGTACATGAAGAGACATTCCTGCCCGGGTCAGAAGCAGTGCAGCAAGACACAACACCTCCAGAGGAAGGCCCGACAACCGAAGCTGGTTTACCCCCACCGATTCATTACATCCTCTGGTTTTTGTTTTAACCAAAAGCTTTTCTATGCTAAAAAAGGAAAAAAAAATACAGATGAAACAATCATCTCCCAGAACATTCCAAAAGAAGATCTTCCAATCCAGATTAATTTCATTCTGATACTTTTTCATCTGCGTTCTTTACCTATAAGTGAAGTCAAATTCTTTCTATGAAAAGCACATTTTCACCCCAGACAACAAAACCTACAAAAGCTTCGGCCACGCGGAGAGTAAAGCCGAACCTCGACAGCTTCATAACCAAAAATAAACAAAATGAATATTTTGTTCTCTTATTTAACTTGGGCCTGCGTTCAGCTTTAAGGGAATTTTGACATCACTCATTGGTGTAGGGAATTCCTTTTATGCATGTTTTCTGTACAATCTTTGTGTAGCATGGACAACCATACCACGCACCACGGTATACGTTTGTGCCAAAGTTCATATTATGGGTGTATATGTATATGTATACACACACACACACACACACACACATATATATATACATATATATATATATATGTATATATATATGTATATATATATATATATATATATATATATATGTATGTATATATATATATATGTGTGTGTGTGTGTATATATGTGTGTATATATGTATGTATATATGTATATATATGTATATGTATGCATATGTATATATATATATATGTATATGTATATATATATATATATATATATATATATATATATATATATATGTATGTATATATATGTATGTATATATATATGTATGTATATATATGTATGTATATATATATATGTATGTATATATATATATATATATATATATATATATGTGTGTGTGTGTGTGTGTGTATACAGAAATAAATATATGTATATATATATATATATATGTGTGTATATATATGTGTCTGTATATACATATATATATATATATATACATATATATATATGTATACATATATATATATACATATATATATGTATATATATATGTATATATATGTATATATATATATATATATATATAGAGAGAGAGAGAGAGAGAGAGAGATGTGTGTGTGTGTGTGTGTGTGTGTGTGTGTGTGTGTGTGTGTGTGTGTGTGTGTGTGTGTGTATGTATAGTGTATGTATGTATGCATGTATGTGTGTACGTATATATGCATGTATGTATGTATGTGTGTGTGCGTGTCTGTGTGTGTGCGCGCACTTGCATCTAGATACTATAGATATACTAAACATCAAGCCGTTCTAAGTATTTTCCAAGTTAGAGTGTCAGCCAACGTGCCGAGGATCTTGCAAACACTATGGAATATCTAGTCTTCTGCAACTGATTGTAGACGTCTTTGGGGACCCGGAGACGCTCCTCCTAGTCTCCAGGAGCTTCTTGGCGCTTTCAGGAACCTCCACAAACCTCCTCCCTATTGAGACTCTTCCCCTGTCTACTTAGGTCCTTCCCGTCTCTTATCTGGTCTTATGGCATCTGATCGACCATTTTTTTCCGTCTACCTGTCTATCTGTCTGTTTGTCTGTCCTCTTTGTCTTAACTCACTGACAGAAGGCTCCTCCTATTTACTGACCCCTCACTATCTATCTATCTTCTATCTATCTATCTATCTATATATATATATATATAATATATATATATATATATATATATATATATACATATATATATATATATATATATATAATTTTCACTCTTTAACTCTTTTTCCATTCTTCCCCTCTTTTGTCTTTTCCTTTTCATTCTCCCCTCTTCACTTTCCCTCTATCTCCCTGTTCCCTTTCCCACTTTTTCCCTTTCCCCCCTCTTTCCTCCTTCCATTCCTTTTCCTCCCCCCTCCCTTTCCTTTCCCTTCCCCTTCTTCTTCCCTTTCCCTTTCCTTTTACCCTCCACCTCCTCTTCCTCCCGCTTTCCCCTCCCCAAACCCCTCAGCTCATTCTCTCATTCATATCTTTCTACCTTCATTCCAGCCAGCCTGATCTCTCCGCCTTGTCATCTCATTTCCATGAGCTCTTCCTTCTTGGAACCTTTTTCCAGCCTTATTGCCAATTCCTGACACACTTACCACTTTTCTTCCTTCCTCTCCTCTCTTCTCCTCAATTCTCCTCTCCTTTCCTCTCCTCGACTCTCACCTCATCTCCTCTCCTCTCTTCTCTCCTCTCCTCCCCTCCCCTCTCCTCTCCTCTCCTTCCCTCTCCTCCCATCGCTTCTTCTCTCCTTTCCTTGCCTCTCATCCCATTTCCTCTCCTCTCGTCCCCTCCTCTCTCCTCTCCTCTCCGCTCCTCTCCCCTCCTCTCCCCACCTCTCCCCACCTCTGCTCGCTTCTCCTCTCCTCGCCTCTTCTCTCATCCCTTCTATTCACCTCTTCATCTTCTTTACTCTCCTGTCTTCCCCTCGCCTCTCCTCTCTTCTCCTCTGCTTTCCTCTCCTCTCATCGCCTCTCATCTCCTCCCCTTTCCTCTCCACTCTTCTCCTCTCCTCTCCTTGCCTCTCCCTTGCTCTCCTATTCTCTCTCTTCTCTCCATCCTCCACCATTCTCTTCGGCTCCTCGGCTCGCCTTAGTCCTTGGGAGCATCTTTATCATGACTTTTCTCATTATCTCTCTTCCTGCTGCAGTGCACGGACTGTGCCGCGTCTTCCCACCTCCCCCACCCCTCTCTCTCTCTCTCTCTCTCTCTCTCTCTCTCTCTCTCTCTCTCTCTCTCTCTCTCTCTCTCTCTCTCTCTCTCTCTCTCTCTCTCTCTCTCTCTCTCTCTCTCTCTCTCTCTCTCTCTCATTCTCTTCCTCCTCTCTCCATGTCCTATCTATCCCTTCTACAAATCCTTTCCCTCTCCATCCTCTTTTCCCATCTCCTCCTCCTCCTCCTACTCCTCCTCCTCCTCCTCCTCCTCCTCCTCCTCGTCCTGCTCCTCCTCTTCCTACTCCACTATCAAACCTTATTTGGGTTCTTCACTCCTAAGCCCATTTCTCAGCGAAGTTGGCCACCCACTCGCCGTTCTCCGCTTTCATTTTCCTTCTCGTTTTCTTTCTTCCTCCGTTCATACCCTCATTTCCGTCCTCATAGTCTCCACTCTTCCTCCTCCTCCTTCTCCTCCTCCCCCCTTCTACTCGTCGTCTTCCTCCTCCTCCTCCTCCCCCCTTCTACTCGTCGTCTTCCTCCTCCTCCTCCTCCTCCTCCTCCTCCTCCTAATCGCCCTCCTCTTTTTACTCCTCCGATTCCTAATCCTACCATTCTTCTTCCTCCACCTCCTCCTCCCTCTCCTCCTCTTCCTCTTACTCCTTCTCCTCCTACTCCTCCTTTTCCTAATCCTTCTATTCCTCCTCCTCCTCTTACTCGTCCTTTTCTTCCTCTTCCTTGTCCTACTCCTACTCCTCCATTTTCCCCTTCACATCCTTCTCTTCCTCGTTCTACTACTCTTCCTCCTCCTCCCCCTCGCCTTCTTCCTCCTCCTCCTCCTCCTTTCCTTCTCCTCTTCCTCCTACTTCCCCTTGCCTTCCTCTTCCTTTTCTTCCTCCTCCTCCCTTTCCTCCCCTTCCTCTTCCCCTTCCTCCTCCCCCTCTTCCTCCTCTTCCCCTCTTCTTCCTCTTCCTCCTCTTCCCCCTCCTCCTGCTCATTTTCCCCCTCCTGCTCATGTTCTTCCTCCTCCTCCCCTTTCCTCCTCCTCTCCACCCCTTCTCCTCCCCTCCACCTCCTCATTCTCCTCTTCCCTTTCCTTTTCCTCCT
>NC_134804.1:27618589-27623589 GCF_046742065.1 Oratosquilla oratoria | reverse complement strand
CTCCCCTCTCCTCCTCCTCCCTTCCATTCTCCTTCCCTCTCCTCCTCCCTTCCCTTGCTCCTCCCTTCCCCTTCCTCCCCTCTCTTCCTCCCTTCCCTTCTCCTTCCCTCTCCTTCTCATTCCTTCCCCTCTCCTTCCCTCTCCTTTTCATTCCTTCCCTTCTCCTTCCCTCTCCTCCTCTTCCCTTCCCTTGCTCCTCCTTTCCCCCTCCTCCCCTCTCTTCCTCCCTTCCCTTCTCCTTCCCTCTCCTTCTCATTCCTTCCCTTCTCCTTCCCTCTCTTCCTCCTCCCTTCCCTTGCTCCTCCCTTCCCCCTCCTCCCCTCTCTCCCTCTCCTCCCTTCCCCTTCTCCACTCTCCCCTTCCTCCCCTCCCCCTCTCTCCGTCTCCTCCCTTCCCCTTCTCCTCCACTATCCCCTTCCTCCCCTCCCCCTCTCTCCCTCTCCTCCCTCGCCCTTCTTTTCCCGTCCCTTTCTCCTCCCTTCCCCTTCTCCCTCACCCTTCTCTGCCCTTACTCTCGTCACTCCTCACCCTTCCCCTCCCCGTCTCCTTCCTCATCCTTCTCCTCCGCCCTTACTCTCGTCTTCCCTCACCCTTCTCCTCCTCCTTCTTCTTCCTCCTCTCGCCTTTACCTGTCTCCTCCGACTCCACTTCTTCTCCCCATGTCTTACCGCCACCCCATCTCCCCCTTCCTCCCCTTTCTCCTTATTTTTCTCAATTTCCTTTCTCCAGTCACCAAATGGTGCTTGCAGCGAGCCGTCCCTTGGCTGCAGCATCCTGTAGACCTGTTTTCATCTGGGTGCCCAATGTCGCCCTCGTCCCTTCCTCCTCCTCCTCCTCGTATCTCCCCCTCCTTCCTTCTTACCAAAGATCTCTTTCATTTTCTTGGGGACGCGCTCCTCGTTCCGTCCCCGTCCGCTTTTTTTTTTTTTTTTTTTTTATCACTTTTCATACTTGTTTCGGTCCTATTCTTTCCTCTCTCTCTCTCTCTCTCTCTCTCTCTCTCTCTCTCTCTCTCTCTCTCTCTCTCTCTCTCTCTCTCTCTCTCTCTCTCTCCCTCTCTCTCTCTCCCTCTCTCTCTCTCTCTCTCTCTCTCTCTCTCTCTCTCTCTCTCTCTCTCTCTCTCTCTCTCTCTCTCTCTCTCTCTCTCTCTCTCTCTTTACCTCTCTCTCTCTGTCTATATATATATATTTTTTTCTCTTTATCTCCCTCCCTCTCTCTCTGTATATATATATATATATATATATAGATATATATATATATATATATATATATATATATATATATATATATATACACATGTGCATATATATATATATGTATATATATACATATATATATATGTGTATATATATATATATATATATATATATATATATATAGATATGTATATATGTATCAATCTCTCCCTTATCTCTCTCATTGTGTATATATTTTTTTCATTTATTTCTTTTTTCTTTTTTCTTTCCTTCTTTCGACCTTTCATTTCTTCTTTCTCTCGCTTCCCACACTCTTCTTGGACATGCTCGTTTATTACTTTCTCGATCTCATTTCACCCGAGAGGATCTTCCTTTCTTCCTCTCTTCCTTCCTTCCTTGGTCTGTGCGACCTGTGCGCTGCCGCCGTCGACCTCGCTCCTCGCGGCCTCTCCCTTTCGAGCTCTCTTGTGCTTTATCATATAATTCATCTGACTTTTTTTTTCTCCTTCTCCCCCCTCCCACTCTCTCTCTTTCTCTCTCCCTGTATCTCTCTCTCCCTCACCCACTCACTCACTCGCTCACTCTCCCCTCTCCCTCCCTCTCACTCTCTTTTTTCTCCTCTCTCCCTCTCTCTCTTTCTCTTTTTCTCCCTCCCTCTCTTTCATATTTTCTCCTCTCTCCCTCTATCTTCCTCTATTTCTCTCTCCATCTCTTTCTCTTTTTCTCCCTCCCTCCCTCTCTCTCTCTCACTCTCTCTTTCTCTCTCTCTGCTTGTCTGTTTGTTTATCTGCCTATCTTTCCGCCTAAGTGTGTGTTCAACACAAACTCAGCTTTGAGACGAATGAGTTTGCCACGTGTTTAGATAAGAAAGAAGTATGTTGAAGAGGATATTTTCAGATCTGAGATGGAAGTAGTTTAACTCCTTCCCAACGATAATCGGCTTTACGTTATTCTATTTTTTTTTCTTTTTTTTTTTTTTTTTTTTTTTTTTTTTTTTTTTTTTTTTTTTTTTTTTTTTTTTTTTCTTTTTTTTTAGTGCAAGGTCGGTCAGACCCCATGATAAAGAATAAAGAATGTCTGTTATGAAAATCATACTACTGTTCGTTATGGTTACATTTTGTAAGGTAAGGAGCACACCCCAGGAGGCGCTGAGTAGCTGCGGCCGAAGCCGTCACCTTTGCCCTGTTATGCGCTTGGATTGTCAGGGCAGGTGACCACCAGTCACTGCTGGGAATCGAAGAGGAGGGCGGGACTCGAACCCGCGACTAAGGAGATACGAGACAATCACGCATCAGATTGCGTCACCAGCGCGCGAACTACGTATCTGATTGTTAGAGAAATCATTGTTGCTGAAGGAAGATGTAAATAGTTGAGTGGTTGAAGAGTTGCTGGATAAGACCTTTAACAAAATCAATGAGTTGGGAAATAGAAATAGATGAATAGACAAGTGGATGAAGAAGAAAATAGGCAAGAACTGGTTCACCGATAGAGTGGTCAACGAATGGAATAGACTTAGTAACTATGAAGTGAGCTCCTCATCTTCCCCCCCACTCCTTATCCCCCCCACTCATTATCCCCCCCTCTCCCCCTCCCCAATCCGGACTCTTTCCTCTCGCCTCCCAATCCCTTTTCCTCCCAACCTCCCTACATTCCTCCCATTTCTCCCCCTTTCTTCTTCCCCGTAACTCTTCCTTCTCCCCATTCACTCCTTATCCCCCCCCCCCCGGCGCTCCCCTTCCCTGGCGCCTCCTCTCTCCGTACCTGACGCTCTGGAACCCCAGAGTCGTGGCGTCATAAAAAGCAATAATGGCAGAGCGCCGCTACGGGAGGGTGAGGGTGGGTGGGCGGGGTGAGTTCTTTTGATGTCATGGTGTAGAAAGCACAGCGATTAGAGTACGCGCCCCCGCCACGAGCCGGCACTTCATCATACAGCGAGTGCGACCTGGAATTAGAAAGAGGAATGGAATTACTACTGAAACGAGTACACACACACACACACACACACACACACACACACACACACACACACACACACGCACACACACACACACACACGCACACACACACATTGGTGGGCAAGGAGTTGTGTGAGTGTGTGTGTCATCATCGTTACCTATGAGCTCTGAGCTCTCAGTCTGGACTGGAATAGCTTTGGATAACGAGTTTAGCACGTGATTCCAAACCGTGGTGAATCACACATACACACACAAGCTCTGAGAGAAATAGCTGTCGATCACGAGTCTAGAACTTTATCCAAGGCCATGGTAAAACACATACACACACACACATACACATACACATACACACACACACGCACACACACACACACACACACACGCACACACACACACACACACACATACACACACACACACACACACACACACCCCACCCGAGTTGCACGCCTGTCTTTATGTGGTACTCAGTTCAAGGAACGGAGTTTTTGCCAACATAAAGTCTAGATCTGGATGTGGTTTAAACCAGTCCGGAGTGTCGTCATCATCATATGTATCTCTTCCGGCAATCGCCAGGACATTTCTCCCAGGCGAGGGAGAGCCTTTTCGTTCGTTTTCAACATGGTAAAACCGGTCGCGATTTAACCTTCTTTCCGAGTGACGTCTTATTTAACATTAACAGTAGTCTAAATAGGCTACTGAGAGACGATTTTATTCGGCTAAGAATAGATATCTCTTTTTTCTAATTCACATGAGACTCATAGTGGTCTTCTTGCACTCAGACAGGACGTTCTATTGTCGAAAGAGCCTTTATTGCCTAAACATTAAGTGCTTTTCTAAACGCAACTGATGCAATGTTGAATGTCGAAGGTTAACAGAGTTAGACGTTGTTATCGATTCAATGTAACCATCGAAACTCTTCACTTGGATTAAGACGCGTTCGCCCACCACGCCAAGATCTCAAAGTCCTTATAGTACAAACGTGTAATAGACAAGTACCGTACATCTGACTCTAATTAGCCTCATTATCCCTCCTAACAAGACTTTGCTGATGGAAGTAACCATGATGTAGTGAGCACTGAAATAATTGGTTGTATTACGAGAAGGTTTATGGATGGGGATGGCAGGTGATAAGGGACATAGAACTGCTTAGTGTAAGCCTTATGGTCTTTTGCAATCTACTTCATTCTTGGGTTCTTATGTTATTAACTCCTAACGGAAGCCTTCGTTGTTATTGTTGAGGTGAGTCAAGCTGTTTTATTCAGCTGGAAGAAGAACCACCAACTCCTCAGTCAGCTAACCTGCTGAGCCCAGAACGAACTTCTCTCGGGTTTCCAGACGATCTTAGTCGTTGAGAGGACCTCCATGTCCCGAGAGCGTGAGAGGAAGAGGTTCTCGAGTTAGGGCGTCGCACTTCGAAATCTTCGTTCTTCTTAACACCAGACACTTTCGTTCTTCAATTCCCAAAGGTAACCAGAGACCTTGAGGACTGTGGCTAAGAGGTACATGGACATGCAAAACTCACCTGGGTCGATTGTGGTGTTAAACAAACTAGATTGGTTCAAGAAAGTGGGGGGCGTCATTGAATAACCAAAGTTAAATTGGCTTATACTAGAAGAGCTTCGGCGGTGGGAACGATGGGCAATATCGAGACTCTTGGATGCCGAAGAGCAAAGGGTCTGCAGAGTCGAAGTTACCCTGTCGAAGTGGTTTTGGTTATCACAGAGTCTTCCTGTTAGAAAACACTGTCCGGTTATTGGATCCTATAGAAAAAATAATAACAATAAATCATTACCATCATCATCATCATCATCATTATCATCACCACCGTCACCACCACCACCATCAT
>NC_134804.1:27606089-27613589 GCF_046742065.1 Oratosquilla oratoria | reverse complement strand
TATCAAAACCTTTATGTAGCACTTCAGCTTCTCTCCAGTTTGGTAAATGATCGAATTTTTCCGCATGAACTACTAAAGAATTAGATGTCCTATGTGCTTTTATGTCGTTTTTAAGACATAAAAACGACATAAAAGCACATAGGACATCTAATTCTTTAGTAGTTCATGCGGAAAAATTCGATCATTTACCAAACTGGAGAGAAGCTGAAGTGCTACATAAAGGTTTTGATAAATTCACTAGAAGAATTGTTGAATCAGCATATATTTCTACTAATAATTCATCGAATCATCGAGGAGGGTTTATCAATTTAGCTAAACAAGATAGTATTTTAATTCTAAAACACGCCAGAAAAACGACCTTTCCCAAGTGTCCGAAAAGATAATTAGATTTAGTACATAAACTCCAATTGCAGTTCTACATACACTCTCTGAAGAAGTTCTACGCGAACGAAACGTTAGAGTGTATAGGGTTCCGAGCCTTCCCCTGTATATATGTTCTCCATCATCCAAATAATTTGTCTAAAATACTTATCAATATATATATATATATATATATATATATATATATATGTGTGTGTGTGTGTGTGTGTGTGTGTGTGTGTGTGTGTGTGTGTGTGTGTGTGTGTGTGTGTGTGTGTGTGTGTGTGTGTGTGTGTGTGTGTGTGTGTGTGCATACATTCTGTCTCACCCGTCCCACTACCATCAGAACCCCAACCGTTACTAATACCAGTCACCCATACCACTATCACAACTACCACCACCAACACCATCATTGCCGCCACCAATACCACCAACATAACCTATACCACTACCACCATTATTACCACTATTTCCATCACCATCATTACTGCTACCATTACAGTAACAACCATAACCACCACCATAACGACCACCAAAACAACAACAACAAAAATAGCCACCACAACTACCAGCACAACTACTCTCTAACCTTTGTATTTTCCTTATTTGAGGACACCATTTCAAATACCGACGCTGTCTCTCTCTCAGTCTCCAACTCTGAATCTCTTTCTGTCCCAATTCAATGACGTCTCAGGTCGTGAAAGGCGAGACCATCAACCTCTTTTAGCTCTCCATCGTAACCCAACTTCCTTCGTCTCACCCATTTGCCTCCAGCATCACTCTGCTGTTCAAAGAAAATCCCTTCTTCCTTTTTTCTAACCTCAAGTTCGTTTTTCTGACTTTCCTTTCATACCCTCCTTCGCCCTCTTCCTCCTCCTCCTTTGTCTTTCTCCTCAACATTCTTCTTTTTCTGTTCCTTCTCCAAACATGTTGGCCTCATTCGCATACCTACTTCTCCTCCTCTTCCTCCTCCTCCTCCTTGTCCTTCTCCTCCTCCTCCTCTCCCCCTCATTCTCGTCTTCTCCCCCCTCCATTCCCGCTTCTTTTCTTGTTCCTCTTTCTTCTCTTTCGCTTCAATCTTCTTTATTACCCTTTTCAATCTCCCTCATTACCCTTTTCTTCTTCTTATACTACACCTTCTCATCATCCTCTTCCTCCTCCCCAGCCCCATCCTCCTCTTTTTCCCACTCCCTCTCTTCTCTCTTCCTTTTACTTCTCCTCCTCATCTCCCACGTTCACTTCATTGCCATTCCTTCCTTGTTTTGTTTTCTTCAAAAACTCAAAATTTCTTCAAGAACTCAAATTTTCTTCAAGAACTCAAAACAGTGCCTCTGTCCAACTTGAAAGCGAAACCACGGTGCTGCAGTGTACAGCTCTTCTTGTGGCCAGTGGCAAGGAGGTTCTGAGGTATGGGCGAAAGCAAAACCACGGTGCAGCAGTATAAAGCTCTTCTTGTGGCCAACGGCATGGAGGTTCTGAGGTGTGGGCCATGGCATGAACACGATTTCAATGAACCCAGACCCCTGGGATTGCAGGGACCTCAGGTGCTTGGTGAAGATCGTCGCAGCCTTGAAGGATTTAATCGTCGACATTGAATTAACTTCTTTCGACCTTCCGGGTCTTCTTTCTTAGCCTTCCTCTTGCCAGTTACTGCCAAAGTTTCTGCTGCATCTCCCCCCTCTCTCTTTCTATCTCTCTCTCTTTCTATCTCTCTCTCTCTTTCTATCTCTCTCTCTCCCCTTCTCTCTCTCTCCCTTTCTCTCTCTCTCTTTCTCCCCTTCTCTCTCTCTCTCTCTCTCTCTCTCTCTCTCTCTCTCTCTCTCTCTCTCTCTCTCTCTCTCTCTCTCTCTCTCTCTCTCTCTCTCTCTCTCTCTCTCTTCTCTCCAGGTTACATTTGCAGTCTGATGAAGTACCGCTTCGTGGCGGAGACGCGTACTCTGATCGCTGTGATTTCCACACCATGACATCAAAAGAACTCCCCCGCCCTTCCCCCTCCCGTAGCGGCGCTGTGCCATTATTGCTTTTTATGGCGCCACGACTCTGGGGTTCCAGAGCGTCAGGTACGGAGAGAGGAGGCATCCAGGGAAGGAGAGCGCCGGGGGGGGGGGATAAGGAGTGAATGGGGAGGAAGAGGAGTTACGGGGAAGGGAAAAAGGGGGAGAAGTTGGAGGAATGTAGGGAAGTTGGGAGGAAAAGGGATTGGGAGGCGAGAGGAAAGAGTCCAGGTTGGAGAGGGGGAGAGAGGGAGAATAAGGAATGGGGGGGAGAGGGGGAGTAAGGGGAAGAAAAGAAGAAAAGTAGCAAGAATAGGAGGTTGGTAGAAAGAGGACTGGAAGAAGAGAAGAAAGAGGAGAGGAAGAAAGAAGAATGGTAAGAAGTAGATAGACAAGGAGAGGAAGCAAAAACTCCAAGGAGGAGAAGTAGACTAAAGAGAAGAAAAAGGAGGAGGAAGAGGAAGAGGAGGAGGAAGAGGAAGAAGAGGAGGAAGAAGAAGAGGAGGAGAAGCTGGAGGACCAAGGTTCAGAGAGAGCAAGAACAATTGTTTGACAACGTAGGTAATTTTGAAGATGAAAGAATATTCAGAGAGGGTGTCGAAAGAAAAAGGGAGAATGCAAACATAATTACAAATGGGAACGTATTCCAGTTCTTCTTTGTGAAGAAAAAAAAAGACAAAAGAAAAATTACAAATGCATATATTGGAGTAAATATAAATGCGCTTGTATGACATAGAAAGAAAAAAATATATATATAGCCATTGTCAATCCCATAAATTTACTTCTATTCTTTGTTTACGTCTTTAAGACCACTGATTGGTTGATTCCCTGTACATAGCTTCCTTATTGGTCCTCGTTCCCATGACGTCACCATACCGCATCTATGGTCTTCTGGTTCCATCACGTAGTGTCTTCATCACCATCGTCCTGATGAAGACAACAGGCTCCATGTTCATCATATCTCATGAAAATGTACAGTTAACTTCACTTCTAAGTACCGCAGTGATTCACCTAAGATACAACTAAGTTTACGAGGTCGTAACAGATTCATCGTGACTTTACGACTCGAAGACATACGCACCTCACAACTTCCTAGTGAGTGTTAGTGACTGTGGTACTTAGAAGTGAATGCAGCTGTACACGGGTATCGACCATAACAGATCCCCTGAATTCAGTGACTTCTGCGTTATGATATATTAACAGAATTTGAATAGCATTATCGGAACAACATTACAACTTAGAGCACATACCATTCACCATCTCTCCCTTTCACTTCACGATAGAAGCGCTGGTAAACCCCGTTCACCCCCTTCCCTTCTTTCCTTCCTTCCACCCAGGCCTCTTCTAACGCGGCTCTCTTTCACTCTACGATAAAAAAGAGAGAGAGAGAGACAGAGAGAAAGAGAGAGAGAGAGAGAAGGGGGTAGGGTGAGGAGGAGGAGAGATGGAGAGGAATAAAGAGGATTAGGAGAAAGGAGGAAAAGGAAGAGGAGGAGAAGGGGAAGGAAGAATAATTTAAGATTATGAAGGACGAGGAGAAGGAGAGGGAGGAGGAGGAGGAAGAGGACGACGGAGAGATAGAGAAGGAGGAGAAGAAGAACAAGAAGGAGGAGGAGAAGAGGGACGAGAAGGACAAGGAGATGGAGGAGGAGGAAAAGGAGGAAGGAGAGATAGAAAAGGAGGAGAAGAAGAACGAGGAGGAGGAGATGAAGGACGAGAAGGAGAAGGAGAGGGAGGAGGAAGAGGAGGAAGGATAGGTTCCATAAATCTTGCTCTTCTTCAATCTCTCCATAACCAGGCGATATATAGGTCTCCAGACCTTAGATTTCCAGTCTCTTCTCGCTGGAGGCAGAAGAGCGGCTTTTCCATCCACTCCCATTTTCGAAAACTCACCATTTCTTCCATAAACGATCTGATCCGGGATAGTGGGTAGTGCGTCATTTCTGTTTATGGAAACTTACAATTGAGAATAATTTAAGGTTAGTTTAGATAAAGTGTAAGGAATGATATTTTTCGTATAACTGTATACAACGTATACAATATCTATGTTCTTATCTACATATGTGTATATATATATATATATATATATATATATATATATATATATGTATGTATGTATATAGTTGTTGGTGCGCACGCGTGTGTATCTGGGAATGTTTGAATGTCTATTCGAATCAATGTGTATACAGGAATGAATGAATATGTATATATGATCTATCTATATATATGTATGTATATATATATATATATATGTATATATATATATATATAATGTGTGTGTGTGTATATATATGTATATATATATATGTATATTATATATATATATATATGTATATATATATGTGTGTGTGTGTGTGTGTATGTATGTGTGTATGTGTTGTGTGTGTGTGTGTACACATATATATATAATATATATATATAAAATATGTGTGTGTGTATATATATGTGTGTATACACACACACACACACACACACACACACACACACACATATATATATATATATATATATATATATATATATATATATAATATGTATGCATATATCAATGTATTAAAGGTACATATGCAAGAACTGTATTTTCTACAGCAGCTTTTCTTATCATTATTATCCCACTCTCTTCTCTTCTCCCTTCTCTTCTTTCCTCCCCCTCCTCCCCCTCCTTCCTCCACTCCTCCCTCACGCGTTGCAACAACTGGCCGGATTGATCATCTGATAATGGTTTCATCCGCCTTCCCTGGAAACCACTTAAAACATTCTGCCCCTTTTATCAGTTCTGATCTAAGAAGATTAGTTTCAAGAGTCCATCCTCGTGCTTTGTCTTCTCCTCGAGAGTCTGGGAGGGACCAGTGGATGGAAGAGAGGACACACGGAGAGTAGCTAGGTAGGAAGGGGTCGTCAGAATTCCTTCAGGGGAATTTAAACACTCGTACAAGCATGTTTGAATTTATGTGCGCATATATGTGAATGCACATATCTATGTTCCCAAACCAAATGAGAACACATATGTATATATATGTATATGTGTGTATATGTATGTATAATTATATATATATATATATATATATATAATATATTTGTGTGTGCGCGTGTGTGTGTGTGTGTGTGTGTGTGTGTGTGTGTGTGTGTGTGTGTGTGTGTGTGTGTGTGTGTGTGTGTGGAAATAAGCTAAATCATTGGGATTCGAACCCTTACATGAACTACTCTTTTTTAAGAAGCAAGGACGATACCGTTGTACAAATCCACTGACCGTTAAAAGGAACGACCTTGAGCACGACCTGGGCATTCCCCAACTTCGCTTGTGTAGTACAGTATGAATTCTTTTTTTTTTTTCATCCGAGCCTTCCGACAATTTGAAAGTTATGACAAATATAAATAATCTCTACACCTTTGTCAGGAGGCTCGCTTTAAAAAAGATTCGATGAAACAACTCATATAAGAATGCATATTGTACTAGCCAATGGCCAGGTCGTGCTCTAAGTCGTTCCTTTTAACTGTCAATGGATTATTGCAACAGTATCGTCCTTGCCTCATAAGAAGCAGTCGACCATGCAAAGGTTCGAATCCCAATTATGTCGGTCATATCCATGTCATAATGACATACTTATATATATACATACACATATATATTTGTGTATATGTATATATGTGTGTGTGTGTGCGTGTGTGTGTGTGTGTGTGTGTGTGTGTGTGTGTGTGTGTGTGTGTGTGTGTGTCTGTGTGTGTGTCTGTGTAAAAAGCACATATGTGTATAATTTGTGCGTGTGTGTGTGTGTGTGTGTGTGTGTGTGTGTGTGTGTGTGTGTATGTGTGTGTATGAGTCTATGTGTATCTGCGGGTATGAATGCCCGTATGTGTACGTGTGCCTGTGTGCGTTTGCGTGTGGGCGCATTTGCTGAAGGAATCTCAAAAGACTTAATCCAAAGAGGTCCATGACGTCACGTGAGCCTTCGATGAAAATATTTCACAGAAAGACGTTTTCTTTTCTTTTTTTTCGAAATTTCACCAATAAGTCGTAATGCACCTGAAGCGGATTACCCTCGAACGCGAATAAATGTTAATTATCCAACAGAAAAGACTCTCAAGGCGGATGTACGTGGGAGAGGTTTTTCTGTCGTGAAATATTCTTAGCGTGGCATGGCACGTTCCACCGACAAGACGATGAAAATTCAGTTTATGGGCGCGTTACACTTTTGCTCTTTCGCATTCTGATGCTAGGTTTTTCTATTCATCTCCGAAGAGCACCCTAGATATAACAGGGGCCATTGATGTTCCATTTTAGCGTTGTGAACTCATGTGAGTATACATGCACACATACACACACACACACACACATATATATATATATATATAGATATATATATATATATATGTGTGTGTGTGTGTGTGTGTGTGTGTGTGTGTGTGTGTGTGTGTGTGTGTGTGTGTGTATACATATATATGTATACTACGACTGTCCCTCCGTTATGCTGTCCCCCAACCCCTTGCTGCTGTCCTGTACCATTTCTCTGAGTATTCATTTTCTGTGGTGGGGGAATTCCCTTTGGTGGGGGAAAAGAATACTGCCACCAAGTATTCCCACTTGGATCGTAAGAGGCGAGAAGAAAGGGACAGGGATTGGGACTAAGCATCCTTCTCCTTGTAGCCCCACAGGGGACATTCCTAAACGAAAAAGTAAAGGCATAAGAGGGTCTAGGAGTTTTCCGACCAGCCCCTTAAGGTCTGGGTCTTTTAATGTGCTGTTCAACTTATACATGGATGGGGTAGTGCGAGAGGTAAATGCAAGGGTAGTGGGTCAGGGATTGGAGATGGTTAAAGAAAATGGAGAAAAGTGGGAGGTGAGCCAGCTGTTGTTTGCGGACGACACTGCGCTTGTGGCAGGATCGGAGGAGGGATTGAGGAAGTTGGTGACAGAGTTTGGGAGAGTATGTGATAGAAGAAAGCTAAAGATAAATGTGGGTAAAAGTAAGGTGATGAGATGTACAAGGGGTGAAAGTGGTAGTAGACTGGGAGTGGGCATTTAGGGAGAGCGACTGGAGGAAGTGGATAGTTTTAGATACTTGGGTGCAAATGTGGCAGGAAAAGGTGGAGTGAAGGTGGAGGTAGAATGTAGATTGAGAGAAGCGAGTAAATGCCTTGGTGGATT
>NC_134804.1:27591089-27601089 GCF_046742065.1 Oratosquilla oratoria | reverse complement strand
CTACTTCTTCTTTTCCTTATCCTCCCTCTCCTTTTCCTTTTCTTCCTCCTCTTCCTTCTTCTTCTCCTCTATCACCTTATCATCCTCCTCCTCGTTTTTTCCTTCACCTCCTCCGCCTCCTCCTTCACCTCCTCTTCTTCTTCCCCTTTCTCTTCTTCCTTTTTCTCTTCCTCCTCATGTGTTTGTGTGTTTTTGTGTTTGTGTGTTGAAATTGTAAGACAATCTTCTTAGAAAGAAATGTAAACTGTAATATCCCATCAATACCTCTCATGGAAGGTTTTAGCTTTCAATTACTGTGATGTAAATTACATTGAACCTGAAGTCTAATACATTTAGGTACGAATTGACAAAAGCAAAACCATATATGTAATTAATGAGTTTATATACATGTAGGCCTGGGGATACGGAAGTGACCCACTTTGATTTGAAGATTAATTTGCTTAATCACAATAACTAGCGTTTCAGGGGAATTACGAAATGGTTTACATGAAATAAGACACAGTAACAGGAGAAAATGGCATGACGAGATGGAGAAAAGAGATAAATGCAAAATGGTTGACCAATCAGGGAGGCGACAATAAGGATCACGGAAACTGGAGAGCAAAGTGCTGACGTCATCGGAAGTAAAAGGCGCCGCTGGAATAACACGACAAGAAACGAACGTTTGTCGACAGCGGAAACCAAACGTTTGTGAGGTCGCGCGGACCCGACACGTAGGAAAACGTTGGTACGTTTTGAGCAGAATCGACTCCGAACACAATGAAATGCGAAGTGGTGGACCGGGTACTCCTCTGAGTGACGACAGGATCCGTGAAGTAGCTGTGGATAGGGGATAGTGGAGGGATAGTGGAGGGATAGGGGTAGTGGGGTTAGGGGGAAGGGAGTATAAGTGGGAGGAAGGATAGGGGGAGGGAGATAGGGGTAGTGGGGATAGGGAGAAGCGGGTATAGGTGGGAGGAGGGGTAGGGGGAGGGGATAGGGGTAGTGGGGATAGAGGAAGAGGGATAGGGTAGTGTGGATAGGAAGGAAGGGGTATAATTCGGATGAGGGATAGGAGGAGGTGATAGGGGTAGTGGGGATAGGGGTTATAGGTGGAAGGAGGGATAGGGGAGGGGATAGAGGGAGAGGGATAGTGGAGTGTGGATAGGGGAAGGGGGTATAGGTGGGAGGGGATAGGGGTAGTGGGGATAGGGGGAATGGGGTATAGGTGGGACGAGGGATAGGGGAGAGGATAGGGGAGTGTGGATAGGGAGAAGGAGGTATAGGTGGGAGAAGGGATAGGGATAGTGGGGATAGGGGAAAGGGTGGGAGGAGGGATAGGGGTAATGAGGGTGGGGGAGAGGGATAGAGGAGTGGGGATAGGGGGGAAGGGGTTATAAGTGGGAGGAGGGATAGGGGGATAGGGGAATGGAGTGATAGGAGAATGGGGGAGGAGGGATAGGGGTAGTGGGGATAGGGGGAGAGGGATAGGGGATGTGGATAGGGAGGAAGGGGGTATAAGTGGGAGGAGGGATAGGGGGAGGGGGATAGAGGAATGGAGTGATAGGGGGATAGGGGGAAGGAGAGGACCCTTATGGGGCAAGGAGTGGGTGCAAAGGTACGAGCGACGAATACATGTCATACTGCTATAATGAATTGTAATTTGTAATTATTCGCTTTCTATCGTGAGGATTACATTTATTTTGATAATGCAACGCTTCAAATTTATAAGCAAACTCATCTGTATACAGACACGACCTAACTGAAGATGCGTAATGCTCTGCGAAACGTCTTGAATAATCTTACTGTGTTTTGTCTTTTTCTTTTTTCGTTTAAACTTTTATTTTTAGTACAAGTTTACAATGAATTTCGAAAAAAAAAATTCCTTACTCTTTTATATATATATATATATATATATATATATATATATATACATGTATATATTATATATAAATATATATATATATTAAATATATATATATATATATATATTATATATAAATATATATATATATATTAAATATATAAATATTTATATATATATATTATAAATATATATATATATATATATATATATATATATATACATATTTATATATATATATATATATATATATATATAAAGATTGGGAAAGACAATAGAAGCAGCTTATATTAACACCAATAATAACATTAACCATAGAGATGGTTCTATAAGCTTAGCAAAAGCCACAGGTTTATTAATAGTTAAAGAAAATAAATACACAAATGTTATGACTGTGGCAACCTCTCCTAGGCGTCCCAAGAGATGACCTACCTGTGTACAAAATGTCCAGGTTGTACTTCATTGTTAGCTTTGTGATCAACACCCTGTGGGTCGAAACGTTAAAGCATTAAATTTTTCCCCTTTAATCCTCGTCTACTTCCTCCACCTTTAGTTACATTTGTCATTGTGTAGTTAATTCCGTATGTATACGTATATCTTGTTCTTTGATAAACAGGAAGAAAATTGAAATTACAGTCCACGAAAAGAATAGCACTGTACGAGTACAACTATTATCCTCCCGGATGAGAGCTCAGAGTTCATATATTTTTCGATCTGATCTCTCATCCGAGAGGGTAATAGCTGTCGATCACGAGACGAACACGTGAACCAAGACCACAATGAAACGCACACACACACACACACACACACACACACACACACACACACACACACACACACACACACACACACACACACACAGTATTACCCGTAGATCGAAACATATATATATATATATATATATATATGTATATATATATATGTATATATATATATATATATATATATATATATATATATATATATATGTTTGTGTGTGTTTACTTGTGAAGCGTGCCAGTGAATTCTCTCTCAAGCATATTCTGTTCAAAATGACAGCAAGCGAATCAATCATTTATTTATTTCGTAAGCGTTTGGAAAATGAATTTCTGCTGAAAAGAGAAAGAAAAAGAAATTTTTCGAAATCTGTCGTAATTTGTTATTGAAAATAAGTTTAAACTACCTAGTGTAGGCCTTTCGGAGCTGCCTAGTGTAGGCCTTATGGTCTCTTGTAGTCTCCTTTATTCTTATGTTCTTATGTTAAAAAAGAAAGAAAAAAAGACAAAACACAGCAAGATTATCCAAGACGTTTTGCAGAGCATTCCGCATCTTCAGTTAGAACGAGTCTGTATACGGGTGAGTTTGTTTATATATTTGAAGCGTTGCATTACCAAAATAAATGTAACATCCACGAAAGAAAACGAATAATTATAACTTACAATTTATTATAGGAGTAGGAAAACCTTTTCTCTCTACTCCTGAAAATACAACATTGCTCCGAAACCACGTGAAATTCGTCAATCCTACGTTGGGTACAAACTAGTTTTGTTAAATTATACAGAAATTTCGCTGGCCGAGCGGATCAGGGCGTTGTTACTTGTGGCGAGGGTCAAGGGGATGGTGGTTCGACCTCTGCCACCGACGAAGTTGAACCAAGGGCATGGTTTATTATAAAGTCCACGCCACAAAGTCTTCTGTAAGGGGCACCGTCGTAGCCTCGCGATAGGTGGGAGCTTGTGACGTTAAACCAGAAAAAGAAAACATATATACAGCGGCGACTGCATTGTTTCAGTGTTTTCTTTCCATGTTTCTGGTAAGACAAAGATTGTCTACGAACAGTTGCTGGAGAAGAAATCCCCTGCGTGGGACTTCGTCTCTGCCCCGTCGGGTTCCCTCGGGTTCCGTCGAGTTCCGTTGGATTCCGTCCAGCCTGATTGCCCTCCAACAGGTTTCCTTCTTGTCCTGAAGAGTGGGCTCTCTTCAATGTTGTCTCGTCAGGCAGTCCTCTCTGCAATAATGTGACTTCTCTGCCGGCTGTCTGGCGAACATCAATTCACTCACGTGAAGTATTCAGCTAGCTTCAATATTCTTTTTCCCCGTGTGGGATTTACCCGTCTCTCCTCGTGTGGTCATCGGCCAGCCGCGGCGTTAAGCCCTGTGAGGCACACATGCCGTCAGGCTTCTCTTCGTGGGGTCCTCGGCCGACCGGTGCTTAAAAAAAAAAAAAAAAAAAAAAAAAAAATCCCATGTGGCATTTGCCGACCGACCTAACTCTCCTCGTGGAGTCATCGGTCGGTCGGCGCAGAGAAGTCCCGTGTGGTGTTTGTCGATCGGCCTCATCCTGCGCTGCGTCCCATGTGGTATCAGCCGGCTGGCCTCTTCTCAGGATCCCCATTGCCGACCGGCGATGTTGAAAGTCCCGTGTGGTGTTTGCCGGCTGGCCTCCTCGTGCGGTCTTCGGCCAGCCGGCTAGGTCAAATGCTCTCGTGTGGCATCAGCCGGTCGGCTTGTCTTGTTTGGGGATCCTGGGCCAGCCGGCGGTGCTAAAATCCCGTGTGGTATCTGCCGACCGACCTATCGTCTCTCCTCGTGCGGTCATCAATCGGTCGGCAGTGGTCCATCGCAGCGCAGCGCAGTCTCTCCCGACTCCTCCGGGGAGCCGGGCGGAGCGGGCCAGGTCTCGCCATAACGAGGAGGACATCCCAGATGGTGATGATGAGCATTTGTATTGTTGTTATCATTATTACTGTTATCATTATTGTTATCTTTATTACTGTTCTTATTTTTATCAATATAAATTATCCGTTATTATTATTACTATTATTATCATCATTATTATTATTATTGTTATTATCATTATCATTATTATTGATATTATCATCATCATTATTATCATTATTATCATTATTATTATTATTATTATTATTATTATTATTATTATTATTAATTGCTATCATTATTGTTATAACTACCATCATTATTATTATCATTGTCATTATTATCAATATATTATTAATATTATTATTATCATTATGATTATTATGATTGATTATTATGATTATCATGATTATCATGATTATTATGATTATCATGATTATCATGATTGATTATCATGATTGATTATCATGATTGATTATCATGATTGATTATCATGATTGATTATCATGATTGATTATCATGATTGATTATCATGATTGATTATCATGATTGATTATCATGATTGATTATCATGATTGATTATCATGATTGATTATCATGATTGATTATCATGATTGATTATCATGATTGATTATCATGATTGATTATCATGATTGATTATCATGATTGTTTATCATGATTGATTATCATGATTGATTATCATGATTGATTATCATGATTGATTATCATGATAATTATGATAATTATGATAATTATGATAATTAATTATGATAATTATGATAATTATGATTATGATAATTAATTATGATAATTATGATTGATTATTATGATTATTATGATTATTATGATTATTATGATTATTATGATTGATTATAATGATTATAATGATTATGATTATTATGATTATTATGATTATTATGATTGATTATTATGATTATTATGATTATGATTATTATGATTATTATGATTGATTATTATGATGATTATGATTATTATGATTGATTATTATGATTATTATGATTGATTATTATGATTATTATGATTATGATTATGATTATTATGATGATTATTATGATTATTATGATTGATTATTATGATTATTATGATTATGATTGATTATTATTATTATTATTATTATTATTATTATTATTTATTATTATTATTAACAATTATAAATAAATAAATAAAAAATATAGCAATGTAAATAATAAATAAGATACATCAATGCATAGGTATAGTTAATTAATAAACAAACAGGTAAATAGTAAATAATAATAAATTGACATATAACTAATAATAAATGAGAATCAAGCGAATAATAATAAACAAAAGGACAAATAGTAACAAAACAAATAAACAACAAACTTGATGTTCAAAGATACAAAGACGGGTCACCACGTATAATACAACTAAGTAAACACAACTAGGTAAACACACACACACACACACACACACAGACACACACATACACAGACACAGACACACACAGACACACACACAGACACACACACACACACACACACACACACACACACACACATAACTCGTGGCGCAGTTGGTAGAGTTCCCGGGTCACAAAACGGAGGTCCAGATTCGAATCCCGCCCAGGGATGAAATAACTTCAGTATCGCTGGGCTGCGAGTCGTTACTCCAACTCCCTTGGGCGGGGAGTTGGATGTGTGTGTGCAAGTAAGGTCACAGCATTATCCATAGATCGGTCATATATCAGCTCTGAGCTTTCTTCCGGGAGGGAAATAGCTGTCGATCACGAGCCCAACACGTGATCCAAGACCATGGTGAATCACACACACACACACACACACACACACACACACACACACACACACACACACACACACACACACACACACACACACACACACACACACACACACACACACAGCATTACCCATAGATCGAAACATATCTGAGCTCTCATCCGGGAGGAAAATAGCTGTACAGTGCTATTCTTTTCGCGGACTGTAATTTCAATCGGATTCTTGTTTATCAAAGATATATATATATATATATATCCTGGTACATTGTGACAAGTTGATCGAAGGTGGAAAAAGAAGTCACAGGTCTAGTTCCGAGATCCTGAGTTTATTCCTGACCGGTTTCGCTCTGTGCTTCTTCATTTCACTGAAGAAGCACAGAGCGAAATCGGTCAGGAATAAACTTAGGAACTCGGAACTAGACCCGTGACTTCTTTTTCCACCTTCAATCATATATATATGTATATATGTATATATATAATAATATATATATATATATATATATGTGTGTGTGTGTGTGTGTGTGTGTGTGTGTGTGTGTGTGTGTGTATGTGTGTGTGTGTGTGTATTTTCGTGAAGCGTGGCAGGGGGTTACCTTTCAAGCATATTCTGTTCAAAATGACAGCAAACGAATTAGTAATTTATATCTTTCGTAAGCTTTCGGAAAGTGAATTTCTGCTAAAAAGAGAAGGGGAAAAGGAGTTTTCCGAAATGTATTGTGAACTTGTAATTAAAATAAAAGTTTAAACAACAAAAAAGAAAAAGACAAAACACAGCAAGATTATCTAAGACGTTTCGCACAGCATTCCGCATCTTCAGTTAGGACGTGTCTGTATACGGGCGAGTTTGTTTATATATTTGAAGCGTTGCATTATCAAAATGAATGTAACCCCTACGAAAGGAAGCGATTGATTATGACTTATAATTTATTATACGAGTAGGAAAACCTTTTTTCTTTACTGAAAAACAACATTGCCCCGAAACCACATGGAATGCGTCATCCTACGTAGTTTACAAACTGTTTTTTTTTTTTAATTCTACATAAATTTCGCTGATTGAGCGGGTTAGGGCGGTGTTACAACAAGGGGTGAAGGGAATGGCGGTTCGACCTCTGCCACCGACAAAGTTGAGCTACGGGCATGGTTTATTGAAGTTCACGCCACAAAGTCTTCTGTAAGGTGTACCGTCCAATCCTCGCGATAAGTGGGAGCTTGTGACGTTAAACCAGAAAAAGAAAACATATATACAGCGCTGACTGCATTATTTCATAGTGTTTTCTTTCCATATTTCTGGTAAGACAAAGATTGTCTACAAACAGTTGCTGGAGAAGAAATCCCCTGCGTGGGACTTCGTTTCTTCCCCTTCGGGTTCCGTTGGGGTCCGTCGGATTCCGTCCAGACTGTTTGCCCTCCAACAGATTTCCTTCTTGTCCTGAAGAGCAGGCTCTCTTCAATGTTGTCTCGACAGGCAGACCTCTTTGCAATACTGTAAGTTCTCTGCAGGCTATCTGGCGGGCATCAGTTCACTCCCGTGAAGTATTCAGCCAGCTTCAATATTCTTTATCCCCGTGTGGGATTTGCTGGTTTGTCTCTTGTGCGGTCATCGGCCAAACGGCGGCGTTAAGCCCCGTGAGGCACACATGCCGTCAGGCTTCTCTTCGTGGGGTCCTCGGCCGACCGGCGGTGATAATGAAAAAAAAAATCCCAATGTGACATTTGCCGACCGACCTATCGTCTCTCCTTGTGCGATCATCGGTCGGTCGGCGCAGAAAAATCCCGTGTGGCGTTTACCGATCGGCCTCATCCTGCGCTACGTCCCGTGTGGTATCAGCCGGCTGGCCTCTTCTCAGGATCCCCTTTGCCGACCGGCGATGTTGAAAGTGCAGTGTGGTGTTTGCCGGCTGGCCTCCTCGTGTGGTTTTCGGCCAGCCGGCTAGGTCAAATGCTCTCGTGTGGCATTAGCCGGTCGGCGTGTCTTGTTTGGGGATCCTGGGCCAGCCGGCGGTGCTAAAATCCCGTGTGGTATCTGCCGACCGACCTATCGTCTCTCCTCGTGCGGTCATCAGTCGGTCGGCGGTGGTCCAAGCGCAGAACATCGCAGTCTCTCCCGACTCCTCCGGGGAGCCGGGCGGAGCGGGCCAGGTCTCGCCACAACGAGGAGGACATCCCAGATGGTGATGATGACCATTTGTATTGTTGTTATCATTACTGTTGTTGTTATCTTTATTATTATTTTAACTGCTATCATTATTATTACTGTTATTATAAATGCCATAATTATTATTATAATTATCATTATCATCAATGTATTATCATTATTATTATCGTTACCATTGATATAATTATTATTAATAACATTACTATTATTGAAATTAATTATAATTGTTGTTATTGATATTGTTATTGTTAATATAAGTACTATTTCTTATTTTATTATTATGATCATTATTATCATAATATTTATTATCATTGATATTATTTACATCTTTATTGTTATCATAATCATCATCCTTATTATGATCATCATTATCATTATTATCATAACTGCCGTCATTATCATTATCAATATCATCAATATAGTGTTATCATTATTATTATCATTACCATTAATATAATTATTATTAATATCAGTTATTGATATTATCATTGTTATTGTTGATATTGTTAATATAATTACTATTCTTTTATTATATTATTGTTTGATCATTATTATTAATATCATGATTAATATTCATTATTGATATTATTTACATCCTTATTATCATCATTGTCATCATAATCATCATCCTTCTTATTATAATCATCATTGATACTATCATCATCATTATTACTATCATCACCATCATCATTATAACTATCATTATCATCATTGTTATTATCATCATCATCATTATCATCATTGTTACTCTCATCGTCATTGTCATCATTATCATATGTTCCGTAGACTGGGTGATTTCAGAGCCCTCAACCGGTAGGGTAATAGGTGTCGATCACGAAACAAACACTTAATCCAAGATCATGATGAATCACACACACACACACACACACACACACACACACACACACACACACACACACACACACACACACACACACACACACACACGTGGCGCTGTGGTTAGAGCTCTCGCCTGCCACTACGGCGGTCCGGGTTCGACTCCTGCCCAGGGCTGAAATAATTTCAGGATCACTTCGCTGCGGGGTGTTGCTCCAACTCTCGTGGGCGGGGAGTTGGGTGTGTGTGTGCGTGTAAGGTCACAGTATTACCCATAGATGGGTCGTGCGAGCTCTGAGTTCTCATCAGGGAGGTTAATAGCTGTCGATCACGAGTCCAACACGTGGTCCAAGACCATGGTGAATCACACACATACATACATACACTTGGCGCAGTTGGTAGTGTTCCCCGCTACCACTACGGAGGCCCGGGTTCGAATTCCGCCCAGGACTGAAATAATTTCAGTATCACTGCTTTGCGAGTCGTTACTCCAACTCTCGTGGATGGGGAGTTGGGTGGGTGTGTGTAAGGTTATAGCATTACCCATAGGTCGGTCGTATATGAGCTCTGAACTCTCTTCCGGGAGGGAAATAGCTGTCGATCACGAGTCCAACGTGTGATCAAAGACCATGGTGAATCACACACACACACACACACACACACACACACACACACACACACACACACACACACACACACACACACACACACACACACACACACACACACACACACACACACACCCGAACGC
>NC_134804.1:27581089-27586089 GCF_046742065.1 Oratosquilla oratoria | reverse complement strand
AAGATCATGATGAATCACACACACACACACACACACACACACACACACACACACACACACACACACACACACACACACACACACACACACACACACACACACACACACACACACACACACACACACACACACACACACACACACACACACACACACGGGCCCGTCCATGGCCAGGCACTTTCCCGCCATACTTTACCATCAGCCCAAGTGAGCCCAATTCTGCCTTGTCCTACTATAGTCCTGGTAGGACAAGGGGTACCGGGCCGCTAGACGCTGTGTGCGCATGCGCAATTGGTTATTGGTTGTACCCACATATTATGTATTTCTTTAGCTAGTTAGTTCCATTCTATTGATCCATTGTATTATAGTTGCTTTGTGATACTCCTGCCCTCTTTATATATATTAATTATATGTGTGCATATATACTAAATTGTCGAAGAAGAGAGTAGTCGCCAAATGGTGACGTCTGGCAACTAAAAGCCAGTGGAGGCACTGTATGCTTGTGTGGTACCTCCTTTCCTTCTTACGATTCCTGTCACCATATCAGACAGGTGTGCCTGGCTGGCTCTTGTTACCTAAATGGGTAACGGAAAGAATTGTATATAAGTTAGGGATAGGAAGGAGCCTCAGAGGTTACTGGTGCGTCCTTGTAGGTACCATACTAGGTTTGTATCATATTATTCATGTCAATATAGATACTTATACATATAATGTTTGCTATATATTCCTATTGACTTAACATGAGGTAAATCAAAGGTTACACTTTCCTTTGTATAAGTGAAGGGATACGTAACAACACACACACGCACGCACACACACACACACACACACACACACACACACACACACACACACACACACACACACACACACACACACACACACACACACACACACACACACACACAAACATACACGTGGCGCAGTTGGGAGAGTTCCCGGCTGCCATTTCAGAGGTCCGGGTTCGAATATCGCCCATAGATCGGTCATATATGAGCTCTGAACTCTCTTCCAGGAGGGAAATAGCTGTCGATCACGAGTCCAACGCGTGATCAAAGACCATGGTGAATCACACACACACACACACACACACACACACACACACACACACACACACACACACACACACACACACACACACACACACACACACACACACACACACGTCATGTATGAGCTCTGAGCTCTCTTCCGGGAGGGAAACAGCTATCAATCACGAGTCCAACACGTGATCCAAGAGCATGGTGAATCACACACACACACACACACACACACACACACACACACACACACACACACACACACACACACACACACACACACACACACACACACACACACACACAGAGAGAGAGAGAGAGAGAGAGAGAGAGAGAGAGAGAGAGAGAGAGAGAGAGAGAGCATTACCCGTAATTCGAAACATATATGAACTCTGAGCTCTCATCCAGAAGTATAATAGTTGTACAGTGCCATTCTTTTCGCAAACTGTAATTTCAATGTGCTTCGTATTTATCAAAGAACATTATATATATATATATATATATATATATATATATATATATATATATATATATATATATATATATACATATAATGTGTGTGTGTGTGTGTGTGTGTGTGTGTGTGTGTGTGTGTGTGTGTGTGTGTGTGTGTGTGTGTGTGTGTGTGTGTGTGTGTGTGTGTGTGTGTGTGTGTGTGTGTGTGTGTCTGTTCGTGAAGCGTGCCAGTGAATTCTCAAGCATATTCTGTTCAAAATGACAGCAAACGAATTAGTAATTTCTTTTGTAAGCTTTTTGGAAAGTGAATTTCTGTTGAAATGGAAAAGGAAAAAAGGAGTTTTCCGAAATGTATTGTGAACTTATATTGAAAATAAAAGTTTAAACAACAAAAAAGAAAAACAAAGACAAAACACAGCAAGATTATCCAAGACGTTTCGCACAGCATTCCGCATCTTCAGTTACGACGTGTCTGTATACGGGCGAGTTTGTTTATATATCTGAAGCGTTGCATTATCAAAATAAATGTAACCACCACGAAAGAAAGCAAATAATCATAACTTACAATTTATTATAGAAGTACATACATACATACATATACCAAGGCTTTTTTCCCCTTTCAAGGGAGGTAGCCAAAAAGGGCAAGGCATAAAATCACTCCCACCCTTTTCATCCCTAAATACACTCCACACCGCTCCCACCCTCCCTTTCATCTCATAGAAGTAGGAAAACCTTTTCTCTCTATTCCTGGTAAAGCAACATTGCTCCGAAACCACATGCAATGCGTCAGAGGAGAATGACCAAAATGATACATGGACTCAGAAATTTGCCTTTCGAAGAGAGCCTTAGGCACCTTAACTTACACTCTCTGAAAAGACGGAGAGTGCGGGGTAATCAAATTGAGGTGTTCAAGTGGATCAAAGGCTGTAACAGGGGTGATGCAAACAAGGTCATCATATTAAGACAACAGGGCAGGACTCGCAGTAAAGGACTTGAACTGGACAGATTAAGATTTAAGAAGGAAATAGGCAAGAATTAGGTTATTGATAGAGTGGTCAACCAAGGGAATAGGCTTAGTAACCATGTAGTGAGCGCTGAAACTACCAGTTGCTTTAAGAAACGGTTAGACTACTTTATAGATGGGAATGACAGGAGGTGATGTATATGGAGCTGCCTAGTGTTGGCCTTATGGTCTCTTGCAGTCTACTTCATTCTTATGTTCTTGTGTAATCCTACGTAGTGTACAAACTGGTTTTGTTAAATCATACAGAAATTTCGCTGGCCGAGCGGGTTAGGGCGTTGTTACTTGCGGCGAGAATCGAGGGGATGGCGGTTCGACACCTGCCACCAAAGTTGAACCAAGGTCATTGTTTATTAAAGTCCACGCCACAAAGTCTTCTGTAAGGGGCACCGTCGTAGCCTCGCGATAGGTGGGAGCTTGTGACGTTAAACCAGAAAAATAAAGAATGTATATACAGTGGGGACTGCATTATTTCATAGTGTTTTCTTTCCATTTTTTTAAGACAAAAATTGTCTACGAACAGTTCCTGAAGAAGAAATCCCCAGCGTGGGACTTCGTCTCTGCCCCGTCGGGTTCCGTCGGGTTCCGTCGTATTCCGTCCAGACTGTTTGCCCTCCGACAGTATTTCCTTCTTGTCCTGAAGAGCAGACCTTCTTCAATGTTGTCTCGTCAGGCAGACCTCTCTGCAATACTGTGACTTTTCTGCCGGCTGTCTGGGGAGCATCAATTCACTGCCGTGAAGTATTGAGCCGGCTTCAATATTCTTTATCCCCGTGTGGGATTTGCCGGTTCTCTCGTCCCTCCTCTTGCGGCGAGGATCGAGGTGATGGCGGTTTGACCCCTGCCACCGACGAAGTTGAGCCAAGGGCATGGTTTATTAAAGTCCACGTCACAAAGTAAGGGACACCGTCGTAGCCTCGCGATAGGTGGGAGCTTGTGACGTTCAACCAGAAAAAGAAAACATACACTGCGGTGACTGCCTTATTTCATAGTGTTTTCTTTCCATATTTCTGGTAAGACAAAGATTGTCTACGAACAGTTACTGGATAAGAAATCCCCTGCGTGGGACTTCGTCACTGCCCCGTCGGGTTCCTTCGGGTTCCTTCGGGTTCCGTCCAGACTGTTTACACTCCAACAGATTCCTTCTTGTCCTGCAGAGCAGAATCTCTTCAATGTTGTCTCGACAGGCAGACCTCTCTGCAATACTTTTAGTTCTCTGCAGGCTACCTGGCGAGCATCAGTTCACTCCCGTGAAGTATTCAGCCAGCTTCAATATTCTTTTTTCCCCGTGTGGGATTTGTCGGTTGATCTCTTGTGCGGTCATCGGCCAAACGGCGGCGTAAAGCCCCGTGAGGCACACATGCCGTCAGGCTTTTCTTCGTGGGGGCCTCGGCCGACCGGCGGTGTTAAAAAGATCCCATGTGGCATTTGCCGACCGACCTATCGTCTCTCCTCGTGCGGCCATAGGTCGGTCGGCGCAGAAAAATCCCGTGTGGTGTTTGCCGGTCGGCCTCACCCTGCGCTGCATCCCATGTGGTATCAGCCGGCTGGCCTCTTCTCAGGATCCCCATTGCCGACCGGCGGTGTTCAAGTCCCGTGTGGCGTTTGCCGGCTGGCCTCCTCGTGTGGTCTTGGGCCAGCCGGCTAGGTCAAATGCTCTCGTGTGGCATTAGCCGGTCGGCGTGTCTTGTTTGGGGATCCTGGGCCAGCCGGCGGTGTCAGAAATATCCCGTGTGGTATCTGCCGACCGACCTATCGTCTCTCCTCGTGCGGTCATCAGTCGGTCGGCGGTGGTCCAAGCGCAGCGCAGTCTCTCCCGACTCCTCCGGGGAGCCGGGCGGAGCGGGCCAGGTCTCGCCACAACGAGGAGGACATCCCAGATGGTGATGATGACCATTTGTATTGTTCTTATCATTACTGTTCTTGTTATCTTTATTATTATTATTATTATCATTATTTTAACTGCTATCATTATTATTATTGTTTTTATAAATGCCATAATTATTATAATTATCATTATCATCAATGTATTATAATTATTATTATCGTTACCATTGATACAATTATTATCAATAACATTACTATTATTGAAATTATCATTGTTGTTATTGATATTGTTATTGTTAAGTACTATTTCTTATTTTATTATTATGATCATTATTATTGTAATATATATTATTATTGATATTATTTACATCCTTATTTTTAATATAATCATCGTGTTTCTTATTATGATCATCATTATCATTATTATTATCATAACTGCCGTCATTATCATTATCAATATCATCAATATAGTGTTATCATTATTATTATCATTACCATTAATATAATTATTATAAATATCACTATTATTGATATTATTATCAGTGTTATTGTTGATATTGTTAATATAATTACTATTTTTATTATATTTTTTTATCATTATTATTATCATGATTAATATTCATTATTGATACTATTTACATCCTTATTGTCATCAT
>NC_134804.1:27551089-27576089 GCF_046742065.1 Oratosquilla oratoria | reverse complement strand
CCTGAAGAGTGGACTCTCTTCAATGTTGTCTCGACAGGCAGACCTCTCTGCAATACTGTGACTTCTCTGCCGGCTGGCTGGCAAGCATCAATTCACTCCCGTGAAATTTTCAACCGGCTTCAATATTCTTTTTCACCGTGTGGGATTTGCCGGTCGATGTCTTATGCGGTCATCGACCAGCCGCCGCGCAATGCCCCGTGAGACATACATGCCGTCAGGCTTCTCTTCGTGGAGTCCTTGGCCCACCGGCGGTGTTAAAAAAAAAAAAAAAAAAAAAAAAATCCCATGTGGCATTTGCCGACCGACCTATCGTCTCTCCTCGTGCGGTCATCAGTCGATCGGCGGAGAAAAGTCCCGTGAGGCTTTTGCCGGTTGGACTCCCCTGCGCTGCGTCCCATGTGGTATCAGCCGGCTGGCCTCTTCTCAGGATCCCCATTGCCGACCGGCGGTTTTTGAAAGTCCCGTGTGGTGTTTGCCGGCTGGCCTCCTCGTGCGGTCTTTGGCCAGCCGGCTAGGTCAAAAATGCTCCCGTGTGGCATTAGCCGGTCGGCTTGTCTTGTTGGGGATCCTGGGCCAGCCGGCGGTATTAAAATCCCGTGTGGTATCTGCCGACCGACCTATCGTCTCTCCTCGTGCGGTCATCAGTCGGTCGGCTGTGGTCCAAGCGCAGCGCAGTCTCTCCCGACTCCTCCGGGGAGCCGGGCGGAGCGGGTCAGGTCTCGCCACAACAAGGAGGACATCCCAGATGATGATGATGAGCATTTGTATTGTTATCATTATTACTGTTATTCTTATTATTAATATAAATTAACATTATTATTATTGTTATTATTATTATTATTATTATTATTATTATTATCATTATCATTATTATTATTATTATTATTATTATTATTATTATTATTATTATTATTGTCATTATTATAACTGCTATCATTATTATTATTATCATTATAACTGTCATCATTATTATTATCATTGTCATTATCACCAATATATCATCATTATTATCGTTACCATTAAAATGATTATTATCTATACCAGTACTATTATTAAAATAATCATTGTTGTTATTGATATTGTAATTAATATAATTAATTTTCTTATTATATTGTTATTGCTAATATTATCATGATTAATATTCATTGTTATTGATATTGTTTACATCCTTATTGTCATCATCATTGTCATCATAATCATCATCCTTATTATAATCATTATCATTATTATAACTGCTGTCATTACGTCATTATTATTATCATTGTCAATATTATCAATATAGTGTTATCATTATCATTATCGTTACCATTAATATAATTATTATCGGTATCACTATTATTGAAATTATTATCATTGTTATTATTGATATTGTTAATATAATTACTATTTTTATTACATCATTGTTTGATCATTATTATTAATATTATCATGATTGATATTATCATTGATATTTACATCCTTATTATCATCATTGTCATCATAATCATCCTTATTATAATCATCATCATTGATACTATCATCATTGTTACTATCATTATTATCATTGTTATCATCATCATTATCAACATTGTTACTATCATCATCATTGTCGTCATCATCATTATCATATGTTCCGTAGATTGGGTAGTGTCAGAGCTCTCAACCGGTAGGGTAACAGGTGCCGATAACGAGACAAACACTTGATTCAAGATCATGATGAATCACACACACACACAGACACACACACACACACACACACACACACACACACACACACACACACACACACACACACACACACACACACACACACACACACACACACACACACACACACACACACACACTGTTGCGGGCCCGTCCATGGCCAGGCACTTTCCCGCCATACTTTACCATCAGCCCAAGTGAGCCCAATTCTGCCTTGTCCTACTATAGTCCTGGTAGGACAAGGGGTACCGGGCCGCTAGACGCTGTGTGCGCATGCGCAATTGGTTATTGGTTGTACCCACATATTATGTATTTCTTTAGCTAGTTAGTTCCATTCTATTGATCCATTGTATTATAGTTGCTTTGTGATACTCCTGCCCTCTTTATATATATATTAATTATATGTGTGCATATATACTAAATTGTCGAAGATGAGAGTAGCCAGTGGAGGCACTGTATGCTTGTGTGGTACCTCCTTCCCACTCTTACGATTCCTGTCACCATATCAGACAGGTGTGCCTAGCTGGCTCTTGTTACCTAAATGGGTAACGGTAAGAATTGTATATAAGTTAGGGATAGGAAGGAGCCTCAGAGGTTACTGGTGCGGCCTTACAGGTAGCATACTAGGTTTGTATCATATTATTCATGTCAGTATAGATACTTATACCTATAATGTTTGCTATATATCCCTATTGACTTAACATGAGATAGATCAAAGGTTACAGTATCCTTTGTATAAGTGAAGGGATACGTAACAACACACACACACACACACACACACACACACACACACACACACATACACACACACATACATACGTGGCGCAGTTGGGAGAGTTCCCGGCTGCCATTTCGGAGGTCCGGGTTCGAATACCGACCATAGATCGGTCATATATGAGCTCTGAACTCTCTTCCAGGAGGGAAAAAGCTGTCGATCACGAGTCCAACGCGTGATCAAAGACCATGGTGAATCACACACACACACACACACACACACACACACACACACACACACACACACACACACACACACACACACACACACACACACACACACACACACACACACACACACACACACACACACACACACACACACACACACACACACACACACACACACACGCCATGTATGAGCTCTGAGCTCTCTTCCGGGAGGGAAACAGCTATCGATCACGAGTCCAACACGTGATCCAAGAGCATGGTGAATCACACACACACACACACACACACACACACACACACACAGAGAGAGAGAGAGAGAGAGAGAGAGAGAGAGAGAGAGAGAGAGAGAGAGCATTACCCGTAATTCGAAACATATATGAGCTCTGAGCTCTCATCCGGAAGCATAATAGTTGTACAGTGCCATTCTTTTCGCAAATTGTAATTTCAATGTGCTTCGTATTTATCAAAGAACATTATATATATATATATATATATATATATATATATATATATATAAATAAATATAATGTGTGTGTGTGTGTGTGTGTGTGTGTGTGTGTGTGTGTGTGTGTGTGTGTGTGTGTGTGTGTGTGTGTGTGTGTGTGTGTGTGTGTGTGTGTGTCTGTTCGTGAAGCGTGCCAGTGAATTCTCAAGCATATTCTGTTCAAAATGACAGCAAACGAATTAGTAATTTCTTCCGTAAGCTTTTTGGAAAGTGAATTTCTGCTGAAATGGAAAAGGAAAAAAGGAATTTTCCGAAATGTATTGTGAACTTATATTGAAAGTAAAAGTTTAAACAACAAAAAAGAAAAACAAAGACAAAACACAGCAAGATTATCCGAGACGTTTCGCAGAGCATTCCGCATCTTCAGTTAGGACGTGTCTGTATACGGGCGAGTTTGTTTATATATTTGAAGCGTTGCATTATCAAAATAAATGTAACCCCCACGAAAGAAAGCGAATAATTATAACTTACAATTTAGTATAGAAGTAGGAAAACCTTTTCTCCTCATTCCTGGTAAAGCAACATTGCTCCGAAACCACATGCAATGCGTCAGAGGAGAATGACCAAAATGATACATGGACTCAGAAATTTGCCTTACGAAGAGAGCCTTAGGCACCTTAACTTACACTCTCTGGAAAGACGGAGAGTGCGGGGTATTCAAATAGAGGTGTTCAAGTGGATCAAAGGCTTTAACAGGGGTGATGCAAACAAGGTCATCATATTAAGACAACAGGGCAGGACTCACAGTAAAGTATTTGAACTGGACAGATTTAGATTTAAGAAGAAAATCGGCAAGAATTGGGTTATTAATAGAGTGGTCAACGAAGGGAATAGACTTAGTAACCATGTAGTGAGCGCTGAAACTACCAGTTGCTTTAAGAAACGGTTAGACTATAGATGGGAATGACGGTAGGTGATGTATATGGAGCTGCCTAGTGTTGGCCTTATGGTCTCTTGCAGTCTAATTCATTCTTATGTTCTTGTGTAATCCTACGTAGTGTACAAACTGGTTTTGTTAAATCATACAGAAATTTCGCTGGCCGAGCGGGTTAGGGCGTTGTTACTAGCGGCGAGGATCGAGGGGATGGCGGTTCGACACGTGCCACCAAAGTTGAACCAAGGTCATTGTTTATTAAAGTCCACGCCACAAAGTCTTCTGTAAGGGGCACCGTCGTAGCCTCGCGATAGGTGGGAGCTTGTGACGTTAAACCAGAAAAATAAAGAATGTATATACAGTGGGGACTGCATTATTTCATAGTGTTTTCTTTCCATTTTTTTAAGACAAAGATTGTCTACGAACAGTTCCTGAAGAAGAAATCCCCTGCGTGGGACTTCGTCTCTGCCCCGTCGGGTTCCGTCGGGTTCCGTCGGGTTCTGTCGGGTTCCGTCGTATTCCGTCCAGACTGTTTGCCCTCCGACAGTATTTCCTTCTTGTCCTGAAGAGCAGACCTTCTTCAATGTTGTCTCGTCAGGCAGACCTCTCTGCAATACTGTGACTTTTCTGCCGGCTGTCTGGGGAGCATCAATTCACTGCCGTGAAGTATTGAGCCGGCTTCAATATTCTTTATCCCCGTGTGGGATTTGCCGGTTCTCTCGTCCCTCCTCTTGCGGCGAGGATCGAGGTGATGGCGGTTTGACCCCTGCCACCGACGAAGTTGAGCCAAGGGCATGGTTTATTAAAGTCCACGTCACAAAGTAAGGGACACCGTCGTAGCCTCGCGATAGGTGGGAGCTTGTGACGTTCAACCAGAAAAAGAAAACATACACTGCGGTGACTGCCTTATTTCATAGTGTTTTCTTTCCATATTTCTGGTAAGACAAAGATTGTCTACGAACAGTTGCTGGATAAGAAATCCCCTGCGTGGGACTTCGTCACTGCCCCGTCGGGTTCCTTCGGATTCCTTCGGGTTCCGTCCAGACTGTTTATCCTCCGACAGATTTCCTTCTTGTCCTGCAGAGCAGAATCTCTTCAATGTTGTCTCGACAGGCAGACCTCTCTGCAATACTTTTAGTTCTCTGCAGGCTACCTGGCGAGCATTAGTTCACTCCCGTGAAGTATTCAGCCAGCTTCAATATTCTTTTTTCCCCGTGTGGGATTTGCCGGTTTGTCTCTTGTGCGGTCATCGGCCAAACGGCGGCGTTAAGCCCCGTGAGGCACACATGCCGTCAGGCTTCTCTTCGTGGGGGCCTCGGCCGACCGGCGGTGTTAAAAAGATCCCATGTGGCATTTGCCGACCGACCTATCGTCTCTCCTCGTGCGGTCATAGGTCGGTCGGCGCAGAAAAATCCCGTGTGGTGTTTGCCGGTCGGCCTCACCCTGCGCTGCATCCCATGTGGTATCAGCCGGCTGGCCTCTTCTCAGGATCCCCTTTGCCGACCGGCGGTGTTCAAGTCCCGTGTGGCGTTTGCCGGCTGGCCTCCTCGTGTGGTCTTGGGCCAGCCGGCTAGGTCGAATCGTCCCGTGTGGCATTAGCCGGTCGGCTTGTCTTGTTGGGGGATCCTAGGCCAGCCGGCGGTGTCAGAAATATCCCGTGTGGTATCTGCCGACCGACCTATCGTCTCTCCTCGTGCGGTCATCAGTCGGTCGGCGGTGGTCGAAGCAGCGCAGTCTCTCCCAACTCCTTCGGGGAGCCGGGCGGAGCGGGCATGTCTCGCCACAACGAGGAGGACATCCCAGATGGTGATGATGAGCATTTGTAGTGTTGTTATCTTTATTACTGTTATCATTATTGTTATCTTTATTACTGTTGTTATTTCTATTATCAATATAAATTATTGTTATCATTATTATTATTATTATTATCATTATTATTATTATTATTATTATTATTATTATTATTATTATTATTATTATTATTATTATTATTATTATTATTATTATTATTATTATTATCAGCATCATTGTTATTCTTATTGCTATCATTATTATTATTATAACTGCTATCATTATTATCATCTTTGTCATTATCATCAATATAGTGTTATCGTTATTATTATCGTTACCATTAATATAATTATTATCAATATCATTACTATTATTGAAATTATCATTATTGATATTGTTAATATAATTACTATTTCTCATTACATTATTAATGTTGCGAACATCATAGCTAATATTATCATGATAAATATTTATTATTACTGATATTATTTTCGTCCTTATTATCATCATTTTCATTATTATCATCACCCTTGTTATAATCATCATCATTGTTACTATCATCATCAATCTCGTCAAAATGATAATAATAATAATAATAATATACAATTTATTGGGTATAGCAGCATTACTGCTGAAAATATATAGTCTACACAATTATAAAATTATATGATATAACAATGAAAAGATGTTGTTACAAGCATTAAAAAACAAAACAGTAAGTCCACAAATGTCGGTATGGGGCTCTTCTTATACCGTAGATTGGGTGATATCAGAGCTCTCACTTGGTAGGGTAATAGCTGTTGATCACGAGACAAATACTTGATCCAAGATCATGATGAATCACACAACACACACACACAGACCTACAAAAAGCATTTGATAAGGTACCACACAGGAAACTAATAAGAAAAATACAATCAATAGGTGTCATCATAGGAAAATTATTGGATTGGATGGAAGACTTCCTGACTGGGAGAAAAATGAGGGTAGTAATTAGAGACAAATACTCGAATTGGGAAGAAATAATAAGTGGTGTCCCGCAAGGTTCGGTACTGCCTCCAATCATGTTTGCCATATATATAAATGGCAAATATCAAGAAGTGTAGTATGGGGTTTGGAAAAAGTAAAAGTAGAATATCAAGAAATTATAAAATTGGTGAAGAAGTTAAAGTGAACTCGGAAAGAGACCTTGGAGTAATAATTAATCAGCAAAGACATGACACCGGACAAACATATTAATAAAATAGTCGGAGAAACCTTCAACCTATTAAGGTCAATGAAAGTGGCATTTGACTACTTGGATGAGGAAATTATTAAAAAAAACTATTAGTTATACTAACAAGACTAAAACTGGAGTACGCAACAACACTATGGACATCCAGTACGAAAAAGAATATAAAGAAATTAGAAAGAATACAAAGAGCAACGACAAAGTTGGCACCAACTCTCTCCAAATTAACATACGAGCAAAGATTGTCCAAATTGGAATTACCAACTCTGAAACAAAGAAGAGAAAGAGGAGATCTGCTGACTATTTATAGAGTCATGAGAGGATTGGAAATCCTAGATAGGAATGATTTACTAAAATGGGACAATGGAAAAAGAAGGGAACACGAAGAGAAACTCAAAAAGGATAACTATAAAAGAGATCTGAAAAAATAGCTTCCCACATAGAGTACTGGATACCTGGAATAATTTAGATAAAGAAACGGTGTGTGCTAACACAAAGGATGACAAAGGCGGAGCATGCCGACAGGAGACCTTTTGGTCCATATCTAGGTCGGATGCGAAAAAAAATCATGATAAATAGATAAATGAATAAATAAAAACTATAGTAATGTAAATAATAAATAGAATACATAAATGCATATGTATAGTTAAGTAATAAACGGGTAAATAGTAAATAATAAAAAAAATTACATATAACTAGTAATAAATGAGAATCAAGCAAATAATAATAAACAAACGGACAAATGATAACAAAACAAATAAACAAAAAACTTGATACTGAAAGATACAAAGACTGGTCACCACGAGTATAGCTCCCTTCCCGTAAAATACAACTAAGTAAATACAACTAGGTAAATACACACACACACACACACACACACACACACACACACACACACACACACACACACACACACACAACTCGTGACGCAGTTGGTAGAGTTACCGGTTCACACTACGGAGGTCCGGATCCGAATCCCCCCCAGGGATTAAATAATTTCAGTATCGTTGCGCTGTGAGTCGTTACTCCAACTTACTTGGGCGGGGAGTTGGATGTATGTGTGCATGTAAGGTCATAGCATTACCCATAGATCGATCATATATGAGCTCTGAGCTCTCTTCTGGGAGGGAAATACCTGTCGATCACGAGTCCAACACGTGATCCAAGAACATGGTGAATCACACACACACACACACACACACACACACACACACACACACACACACACACACACACACACACACACACACACATACACACACACACACACACACACACACACACACACACACACACACACACACACACACACACACACACACACACACACACACACACACACACACACAAGAACATTACCCGTAGATCGAAACATATATGAGGTCTGAGCTCTCATCCGGGAGGATAATAGTTGTACAGTGCTATTCTTTTCGCGGACCGTAATTTCAATCGGATTCTTGTTTATCAAAGAAATATATATATATATATATATATATATATATATATATATATATATATATATGTATATATATGTGTGTGTGTGTGTGTGTGTGTGTGTGTGTGTGTGTGTGTGTGTGTGTGTGTGTGTGTGTGTGTGTGTGTGTGTGTGTGTGTGTGTGTGTGTGTATTTTCGTGAAGCGTGGCAGGGACCTTTCAAGCATATTCTGTTTAAAATGACAGCAAACGAATTAGTAATTTATTTCTTTCGTAAGCTTTTGGAAAGGGAATTTCTGCTGAAAAGAGAAAGGAAAAAGGAATTTTCCGAAATCTATTGTGAACTTGTAATTAAATTAAAAGTAAAAAAAAAAAAAAATCAAGATTATCCAAGTCGTTTCGCAGAGCATTCTGCATCTTCAGTTAGGACGTTTCTGTATACGGGCGAGTTTGTTTATATATTTGAATCGTTGCATTATCAAAATAAATGTAACCCCCGCGAAAGAAAGCGATTAATTATAACTTATAATTTAACAAACGAGTAGGAAAACCTTTTTTCTTTACTGAAAAACAACATTGCCCCGAAACCACATGGAATGCGTCATCCTACGTCGTTTGTAGTAGGATGACGCTTTTTTTTTTTTTTCTAATTCTACAGAAATTTCGCTGGTCGAGCGGGTTAAGGCGTTGTTACTTACGGCGAGGGTCGAGGGGATGGCGGTTCGACCAATACTACCGACCAAGTTGAGCCAAGGGCATGGTTTATTAAGTCCTCGCTACAAAGTCTTCTGTAAGGGGCACCGTCGTAGCCTCGCGATAGGTGGGAGCTTGTGACGTTAAACCAGAAAAAGAAAACATATTTACAGCGGTGACTGCCTTACTTCGTAGTGTTTTCTTTCCATTTCTCTAAGACAAAGATTGTCTACACAAAAATTGCTGGAGAAGAAATCCCCCTGTGTGGGATCTTCGTCACTACCCCGTCAGGTTCCGTTGGGGTCCGTCGGATTCCGTCCAGACTGTTTACCCTCCAACAGATATCCTTCTTGTCCTGAAGAGCAGGCTCTCTTCAATATTGTCTCGACAGGCAGACCTCTCTGCAATACTGTGACTTCTCTGCCGGCTACATGGCTGGCATCAGTTCACTTCCGTGAAGTATTCAGCCAGCTTCAATATTCTTTTTGCACGTGAGGGATTTGCTGGTTGATCTCTTGTGCGGTCATCGGCCAAACGGCGGCGAAAAGTCCCATGAGGCACACATGCCGTCAGTCTTCTCATCGTGGAGTCCTCGGCCGACCGGCGGCGTTAAAGAAAATCCCATGTGGCATTTGCCGACCGACCTATCGTCTCCGTCCGTGCGTTCATCGGTCGGTCGGCGGAGAAAAGTCCGTGTGGCGTTTGCCGATCGGCCTCACCCTGCGCTGCGTCCCGTGTGGTATCAGCCGGCTGGCCTCTTTTCAGGATCCCCTTTGCCGACCGGCGGTGTTCAAGTCCCGTGTGGCGTTTGCCGGCTGGCCTCCTCGTGCGGTCTTGGGCCAGCCGGCTAGGTCGAATCGTCCCATGTGGCATTAGCCGGTCGGCTTGTCTTGTTGGGGGATCCTGGGCCAGCCGGCGTTGTCAAAAAAGTCCCATGTGGTGTCTGCCGACCGACCTATCGTCTCTCCTCGTGCGGTCATCAGTCGGTCGGCGGTGGTCCATCGCAGCGCAGCGCAGTCTCTCCCGACTCCTCCGGGGAGCCTGGCGGAGCGGGCCGGGTCTCGCCACAACCAGGAGGACATCCCAGATGGTGATGATGAGCATTTGTATTGTTGTTATCATTATTACTGATATTATTGTTTTTGTTATCTTAATTACTGTTATTTTTATTATCAATATAAATTATCATTATCATTATTTGTGGATAGGAGGTAAAGATATACACAATTATCATTATTATCATTTTTATAACTGCCATCATTTTTATAACTGCCATCATTATTATCATCATTGTTATTATCATCCATGTATTGTTATTATCATTATTATTTTCGTTCCCATTAATATAATTATTATTAATATCATTACTATTGAAATTATCATCATTGGCATTATCATCAATATATTGTTATTATCATTATTATCGTTACCATTCGTATAATTATTATTAATATCATTACTATTATTATCATTGTTATTATTGATATTGTTATTGTTAATTACTATTTCTCATTATATTATTATTGTTAAGATCATTATTATTGATATTATCATGATTAATATTTATTATTATTTATATTATTTTCGTCCTTATTGTCATCATCATTTTCATTATAATCATCATCATTCTTCTTATAATCATCATCATTGTTACTATAATTATTATTGATATTATCATGATTAATATTTATTATTACTGATATTATTTTCGTCCTTATTGTCATCATCATTTTCATTATAATCATCATTGTTATCATCATTGTTACTATCATCATTATCATAATTGTCGTCATTATCATTATCATGCGTTCCGTTGATTGGGTGATATCAGAGCTCTCAACCGGTAGGGTAATAATTGTAGATCACGAGACAAATACTTGATCCAAGGTCATGATAAATCACACGCGCGCGCGCGCACACACACATACGTGCGTAGTTGGTAGAATTCCCGGCTGACACTACGGAGGTCCGGGTTCGAATGCCGCACAGGGCCGAAACAATTTCAGTATCGCTGCGCTACGGGTTGTTACTCCAACTCTCGTGGGCGGGGAGTTGGGTGTGTGTGTGTTTGCGTGTAAGATCACAACATCACTCATAGATCGGTCATATATGAGCTCTGAGCTCTCCTTCGGGAGGGAAATAGCTTTCGATCACAAGTCCAACGCGTGATCCAAGACCATGGTGAATCAAACACACACACACACACACACACACACACACACACACACACACACACGCACGCACGCACGCACACACTGTCCCTCTCTTCTTTCATATCTTCCCTTTCTCCTTTTGTATATGTCCTGCCTCTCGTTTTCTTCCTTGTCCTTCTTTGTGTGCTCTACTTTCTCTTTCCTGACCCTACTGTCTTTTCTCAGTGTGATTATCCTTCGACGATGATCATTCATTGCTCAACGATGATCGTTAAACGATTGTCTAGAACAGTGTTTCCCAACCTTCTTTGGCTGCGACCCTAAATCCACTCTTAGGCTGGAGTCACGACCCTAATTGTAATAATAAATTCAACCATTTCATGTTATATTTCTACGTACTTGCATAATGTTTATAAACTTTCGTTTTTATAGTTCAGTTTATATTTACTAGCACAATGAATTTAAATTCATTTGAAACTTGAATGAAAAAAAAAAAAAGTTAAAAAAAGACCCTCTGGCGACCCTCAAAAACACCCTCGCGACCCTGGGATTGGGAACCACTGGTCTAGAATACTAATTCTTTGTTTTTTAGCGGCTCTACCGGCAGCCACTCGAGGCAATACAGCCCCATCATTCGAAAACAAGGAATTAGTGCTTTAGACAGTCGTTTGACGATCATCATTGAGCCATGAACAATCCTCATTGAGACATGAACGATCATCGTTTAGCGATATTCGCATCGAGCAAAGTGTACCTTTACTTACGTTTTTTTTTTTTTTTTTTGTATTGCTCTGTGTCAAACGCTTTTGTCTCTTTTGTCTCTCCTGTCTTCATTTTCGTGTATTTTTTTCCTCCATGTTTTTCATAAACACATGCCAAATGATAGCTACTGATCTAAAGGTCTTTTTTTAGCCTTTTCAATTATATATATTGCCATGTCGAGTGACAAATGTTGTTTTAATAAAATCGTGACTTTATTAGAAAATTTCCCCATAATTCATCCATCTTTCAAGCACAGGCATTCGCACTAAATGACATATTTTGTTTAGAAAATGAAAAACTATTTATGGGTCAATCATATTTCATATTCTTGCCAATCGATTCAATTTTTTTTATCTTCTATGTATAGTTTTCAAATCTATATTGTCACATCAACATTTTATTCATGGTACATACTCTCCTCAACTTACGAACGAGTTTTGTTGCGAATGTTCGTAATTCGAAATATTCGTAAATCGTTATTCAGTATAATTTTAAAGGTACCCAAACTACATGCATAAGTATGATACAAAGTCAATACATGTTTTCTTCTAAACCACATTACTAATGATACATAAAACAAAAATCAATTGTAATACTAATACTTTAATATTGGGTTATCTACCTTTGAAATTGGCAAATTAGGCTTGAGGCTTCGTTCGTATGTCTGAATGTTCGTAAGTCAAATGTTCGTAAGTCGAATGTTCGTAAGTCGAATGTTCGTAAGTCAAATGTTCGTAAGTCGAATGTTCGTAAGTCGAATGTTTGTAAGTCGAGGAGCGTATGTATATTGGAAAGAAGAGACAAGACCAATTTTTTAGGTTCCCTTTTCAATAAAGTCTTTCCCCCCACGACAGCCTTCCACGTGGAATACTCGACCGATCACGGAGCGTCTTGGAAGCTCTTAAGAAGGGGTTTAAACAGTCTAACGGTTCGTCGAACGCGGTTCGACAGACACGTGTTTAAAGTGATGTGTGAACGTGTGAACGGGGTATTTAGTTGTCGAACACGTTGGTTAAACCCCAAATACCCCGTTCACACATCACTTTAAACACGTGTCTGTCGAACCGCGTTCGACGAACCGTTAGACTCTAACACTTTCATGCTTACTCGAAGACCTGGGCTGCACCAACCACCATGCAGAGATGACTCTGGTCTCCGAACCTGTACCTGAAGCCCACTCTCATTACCTTCCACTTCCCCTACAAAGTAAGGTGAGTCACAGGTGCTACTAAATTGGATTTTTAGGGCATGTGCAAAACAAATGAGAAGAGATGTTGTTTTGGGGAAATTTGATTAAGTAGGTCAGCTAAATAAGATTAGAAAATTAAACCAGGAGAATTGATAACTGAATATTAAAGAAATTACTAACGAGACATTAAGACACATCTACTACTAGTACTATTAATGCTGCTACAACAACTACTACTACTACTACTACTACTACTACTACTACTACTACTACTACTACTACTACTACTACTACTACTACTACTACTACTACTACTACTACTACTACTATTACTACTGTTATTACTACTACTTCTATTACTATTACTACTTCTATTACTACTACTATTTCTACTACAACTACTACTACTACTACTACCACCACTACTATTTCAACAAGGCGAATACACTTTAAAGAAAGGCACATGGAGACGTGACATGATCAAAGCCATAGGAAGACTGGTGTGAACGAAACGCTACAGGAGGAGTAGCGCCCGAAACAATAAGAAGAAAGGAGAAAACTCTTCATGTTGGCTGAAGGAGATACGAGGAGTTGTGGTGGGGAGAGGTGAGAAGGTAAAGAGTGGCCGGAAAAGGAGGAAGAGGAGGAGGACGAAGAGGAGGAGGAGGAGAAGGGGTAGGAATTGAAAGAGTAGGAGAAGGAGGAGGAGGAAGGGGAAGAGTAGTAAGAGGACAAAGAGGAGTGGCAGAAGGAGTAGTAGGGGAAGGAGAAGAAAGATTAGGTGGGAGGAGGAGGAGGAGGAGGAAGAAGAAGAGTAGTTGGGGAAAAGGAAGAGTAGGAGGGGAAGAAGAGGAGGAGGAAGAGTAAAAGGTGAAGTAGAGAAGGAAGAAGAGTAGAAGGGGTAGGAGGAACAAAAGTCGCAAGATAGGAAGGAGAAGGAAGAGTAAGAAGGGGAGGAGGAGGAGAAAGAGAAGGAAGTGTAGGAAGGGGAGGAGGAAGGAGAAGAAGAGTAGGAGGGGGGAAGAGAAGGAGGAGAGGAGGTTGAGGAAAAGGAGGAGGAAAAAGAGGAATAACAGGAGTCTAAGAAAGATCAGGAGGAGGAGGAGTAGTAGTAGTAGTGCAAAGATGTCTATATTTCCTCACAAGCGAACAATATCTAACACTTTTACTCTGGGGACGCCCCCAGATCTGAACAAAAATACCTTCCTATCGACAAAATAGAATATATATATGTATATGTATATATATATATATATATATATATATATATATATATATATATATATTGTCCTATATATATGCTAATAGGGAACACTGGTAACTTGTGTTCAATTATGCATGGGTGACCACCGGGAAAGAGAAACTAAACAAAGCAAAGCGCTTTCGTATATAACTGAAGTGTTATATACGAAAACACCTTGCTTCGTTTAGTTTCTCTTTTCCAGTGGCAACTCTTGCAGATGCATATACATATATATATATATATATATATATATATATATATATATATATATATATATATATATATATATATATATATGTATATATGTGTGTGTATTCACTTGGTCTTTTGGATCACGTGTTGGACTCGTGATCGACAGCTATGTGTGTGTGTGTGTGTGTGTGTGTGTGTGTGTGTGTGTGTGTGTGTGTGTGTGTGTGTGTGTGTGTGTGTGTGTGTTTGTGTATATAGTTTAAAATACATAAAATAGTGATAAACAATTCGAGAGGCAGTTGTCCTAGGGACAGTTGTCCGGGAGGCGAACGTCAGGGGTGCAGTTAGCCAGGGACTATTGTCCTACTCCCATCAACCGTATGACCGTACCAAAGTAATACATGGGAAGAGAAAGGGAAGAAGAAAATGGAAGGAGGGGAGGTGGTGAGCGCCAGAGGAGGTTTAAACACGAGAAAGGGGAAAACGAGAAGAGAAATGCACGGGGCATATGAAGAATAGAGGCGAAAGAGGAATAGAGAGAATGGATGACAAAGGGAAGAGAAATATGGAGGGAGGGAAACCGGGAGAACAGAAGAAATAGAATTGGAAGGTGTGAGACAGAATGGAGGGAGATAGTGAGAAAATCGCGTGATGTATAGTGAGTGAGGGAGAATCAAAAGATGGAGGGAAGAGAAAGGGTAGAAGTAACTGAAATGGAGGAGAGAGGAAAATGAAGGAAAGAAGAGAAAGGGAAATGTGTTGATAAAGTTTGCGGGTCTAGAGAAGAACAGAGACGAAGTGGACGACAAAATGGTCTGGGTCTGGCTGTGGTCTGAACGCTGACATGGTCTAAATGCGGCTGTGGTCCGAGGGATTTGGTCTAGATGGGTGTCTAGGAAGAGATACAAATGTAAGCTTCACTATGAAAGGATGCAGGTATGAGATGAAGAACTTCACCCAAGAAGCCGTTACCACGAATAGTCGGGGCACGTGGCAATCAACTGTAATGTTTTGGTATCAGATGAGACACAGTTGTACCACGTAACCCAGTATTATCTGCCGTATGGTCGAGCTGTCAGAAACTAAACCTGCTCCCCCACCGGTTTCTTGTTCGTAAGGAAGGTGTGTTGGATGCCCAAATGGGAGGACAATAAAACCATCCAAAGGGCAAATGAACTTCCTATGAGTCAGAGGCCATCAAACTCCTTTATGGGTTATTAACTCGTGTATTTGCCCTGCGTAGTTTCCCTGCCGGGCCACGAGACGGGAGTACTGATAACTGAATGATGCTGAAGTGTTATGTTTATGCTGACGCGAGTCCTTTTTCCCCTGAACTAGCAACATGTCTATATGAATCCTGATTCAGGCCAGGACGGATATTCTCTCTTGGCTCGTAGAGGCAAACTGGCTGAACTACTTGCTTTAAAACTTTGAGTCAGCCATTCTGTGAGCCAAGTAGCTACCACCTGGGCCGACACCGCACGGTCCTCGTCTCCCCCCCACCTCTGTACCAAAGCGGTGGGTGCATATACAATCCTTGGAGCTGTTGGGTTATGAAACCAGTGCTTAGTCTCCATCTTTTGGGCTCCGTGATGGGTAAGGGCATGAGAAGGTGAATCTTCATATCTGCATATTCCATCCACATATGACGCAACTTGTCGGTTAGCTATAGATATAGCAAACTGACCAAAGACCGTCGATATGAGGGTTAGCTCAGTTGGTGAGCGTACGAGGTTATTGAGGTTGAGGCACACTTTGGGTTTCATCTCACATTGCAGTATATATTCCTACTAAGGTGTATAAACTCGAATAGGAGATGTTCTCTGCCAAACTTGAATATATTGTCGACCTGTGACCGCTATGTGGGGACACTTTGTTTTGGCAACTGCAATCCGGTTACTTATCCCGACAGAGCTGGATATGAGGTACATGTTGATCCCCATGTCTTCGTAACTAAGGTTACTAAAGAGGCTTAAGGAAACTTTTGTGAGGAACGAAGAGCTAGATATATGAATGAAGGTTTATCGGATACATGATGATAACCCAGCTATCTGCCTGTGGGTGGCCATGATTGCCTTAACATATTCCCCCGTTGTCGTCAGACGATTTTATTCAGCCGAGGGTGATCCCGCAATCATTTAAAGCTAATCCCGGTAATGCCCTGTGCAATCTCCTAATGCCAGACTATTTTATTCAGATGGTGAGTAAACAAGTCTTGTAGGTGCGATTTGGGGATATAAACGAACCCTTTAAAGCCGATGAGAAAAATAATTATATGACTTGATGAAAACGTTGACTTGTCGATCATGTCGACTCTCTGAATCGTATGCCAATTTGTGACGTCATGTCGTCGTGCTTTTTCTTTAAGAAATTTTGGAAATGGAATGACCTGTCGTTATTTAAGTCCTTGGAGGAACCCTCGAGGGAGAAATGGGTTTGGATATATTTGGTGTAAGTTGAGTTGGAGTGGGTAAAGGATGGGGCGTTTCTGAATGGAGAACGAGGGAGGGTCTACATACAGAAAGGAGCACGATAGGTTCTTCGTAGTGGAGAGGAAGAGCTTAGGACAGGAGACGCTAATTACAAACAAGGATGAAATACAGAACTAAAAGACACACGAGAACGAGGAAGAGATGTAAGAGATGAGGAGACAAAAGGAGAAGTGGAAAGGGAGAAAAAGTAGAAGAAGGAAGGAGAGGGAAAGAACAAAAGGAGCAACAAGAGAAACTGTGAAGGAGAGGAAGAATAAAAAGAGGGAGAAAGAGTAGTGAAAGATGGGGATGAAAAGAAATAAAAAATGAACAACCAAAAGAGTAAAGAAATGGCGGCAAAAGAGTAATAATAAAAGTAAAATAGCACTTAAGGAAAGAAAATGTAAAAAATATTATGTTGACATTAATGATATATAATCATTAGGACAAAGATGATGAGCATAACGACAAATCATGAAGGAGGAGGAGGAGGAGGAGGAGGGGGAGGGGGAGGGGAAGAAGAGGGGGAGATAAGACACCGAAGAAATCGAGTGAATGGTAAAAGTGGGAAGATAAGAATTCACGAGGAAGATATAAACGACTGAGGAGAGGAAGAGGTTGGAGATGGAGGAGTGGGAATGGCCTCCAGGTTGTGGAAGGCGGAGATGGGAGGGAGATATAGAAAACGTATTGGAAAACGTCACAGAAAGCGGGAAGACAGCTAGCCAAAGGAGGAAAGAAAGAAAAAAGAGAAAAAAATGTGAAAGAAAAAAATAACAATCTTGTCGTTGAAAACTATTTTTTCTTTTTTCAGTTGAATGAAATTGTTGGGCTCGAACAAAGGACTTTGTACTCAAGAGGTGGAATTAAATCCAGATACACTTGCAAGAAAGATATTTAAAAGTGATTAAGCTTATCTGAAGGCTGAAAAAAATATTCTTAGAAATTTTTCTCTTAAAAAAAGGAGATTATAAAGCGGTGGATGGTGACATCTCGAAAACATGAGAGAAAAGAAGAGAAGAAAGAAAAATATATAAAATGAATATTACTTAGCCCTTTAGGCATTCAGGATGTGCCACAGGATGAATAAAATCACCGGGCGGCAGAGAAAATTGAAGGAAAAGTACCACGTGGCACGGAAGGGACGAATTCAAACTCGACTTCGCCGTCTTCGTCATGCAACGAAGCTGAATAAAATCGCTTGGCGGGGATCCAGAATGAAGACAGTTCCGGTGTTTTCCCTAGCGATTACCAGCGCTTCTATCTAGAGAGACAGTATCGCCCCCAAAAGGTCACTGAAGTGTTAAGGGGGAGATTTAAAGGAGAAATTTAAAGGAGAGAGTGGCGGAAAAGAGAGATATCGGAACTTAAAAGTGATCAGCATTTTTCTTTGAGTGGATATTAATCTCTAATCAAAAACCAATGCTGTGCTACTCTGGTCCGTAGGGATGTCAATAAAACTCCTAAAATATTGGCAGAATAGATATATGTGATGACGGCAACTGCAAATGCATTGAGGATGACGAGATTTTTTTTTTTCTTTCTTTTTTTTAAAGCGAGGCTTTATCTTAGTTGAACTGCCTCTCTCAGAACGTGGCAAGAGAAGGGTGAGGAAAAGGGTTGAGGGAAAGAAAGAAGGACTGAAGGATGAAACTCACCTGAGGACAGAGAGAAGGGAAAGAGGAGAGAGTAGGATGGAAGGATGGGGAGAGAGCAGGGAGAAGACCAAAAGAGATGAAAAGACAGAGGATAAAAGATAGGGTCTGACTTGCAGGTAGGACTCTTACGAAGAGCGTTCTTTCTCCTCTTTCTTCTTCTTCCCTTTCTCTTCTTCCTCCTCCTCCTCCTCGTTTTCCTCCTCTTTCACTTCCCCTTTATTCTCCTTTTCCTATCCTCCTCCTCCTCCTCGTTCTCTTCCTCCTTCTTCTCCCTCCTCTTCCTCCTCCTCCTCGTTTTCCTCCTCTTTCACTTCCCCTTTCTTCTCCTTTTCCTATCCTCCTCCTCCTTCTTCTCCCTCCTCTTCCTCCTCATCATACTCTTCATCATCATCATCATCATCATCATCATCATCATCATCATCATCATCATCATCATCATCATCACCCCCTCCTCCTTCACTTGCCCTTTCTTCTCCTCCTTTTCTTATCCTCCTCTTCCTCACTCATTCTCTTCTTCCTCCTCTTCTCCCTCCTCTTCCTCATTCTCTTCTTCCTCCTCTTCCTCCTCCTCGTTTTCTTCTTCCTCCTCCTCCTCATTTTCTTCCTCCTCCTCCTCATTTTCTTCTTCCTCCTCCTCATTCTCTTCTTCCTCCTCCTCATTCTCTTCTTCTTCCTCCTCCTCATTCTCTTCTTCCTCCTCTTCCTCCTCCTCCTCATTCTCTTCTTCCTCCTCTTCCTCCTCTTCCTCCTCCTCGTCCCGTCCTCCTCCTGGCGCGGCTCTGCGGCAGCCAGCAAACTTTAGAGCTCAAGTTCTTGGCAGTAAATACCCGGGGCGGCGGCAGCGGCGGCGGCCTCGGGTAGCTTTTCCTTTTTCTAATATATTTTGAGCCCTTTCCCTCCTCCTCTTCCCTCCTCCTCTTCCTTCCCTTCCTCCGTTTCCTCCTCCTCCTCCTCCTCTTCCTTCCCTTCCTCCTTTTCCTCCTCCTCTTCCTTCCCTTCCTCCTTTTCCTCCTCTTCCTTCCCCTCCTCCGTTTCCTCCTCCTCATTCTCCTTTTCCTTCTCCTCTTCCTTCCCTTCCTCCGTTTCCTCCTCATTCTCCTATTCCTTCCCTTCCTCATTTTCCTCCTCCTCTTCCTTCCCTTCCTCCGTTTCCTCCTCCTCATTCTTCTATTTCCTCCCTTCCTCCTCCTCCTCCTCCTCCTCCTCTTCCTTCCCTTCCTCATTTTCCTACTCCTCCTCTACATCTTTCTCCTTTTCCTCCCATTCCTCCTTTTCCTCCTCCTTATCTTCATCTTTCTCCTTTTCCTCCCCTTCCTCCTTCTCCTCCTCCTCCTCTACACCTTTCTCCTTTTCCTCCCATTCCTCCATTTCCTCCCATTCATCCTTTTCCTCCTCCTTATCTTCATCTTTCTCCTTTTCCTCCCCTTCCTCCTTTTCCTACTCTTCCTTTTCCTCTTTGTCTTTCTCCCCTTTCTCAATGTCACTTTCCTCCCTTTTCTCCTTTTGCTTCTCATAATTTTCCTCCTCTTTTCCTCCCCTTCTTCCTTTTCTTCTTTCTTCTGTGTACATGTGTATGTGTGTGTGTGTGTGTGTGTGTGTGTGTGTGTGTGTGTGTGTGTGTGTGTGTGTGTGTGTGTGTGTGTGTGTGTGTGTGTATCTGAGTGTGTGTGTGTGTGTGTGTGTGTGTGTGTGTTTGTGTGTGTGTGTGTGTGTGTGTGTGTGTGTGTGTGTGTGTGTGTGTGTGTGTGTGTGTGTGTGTGTGTGTGTGTGTGTGTGTGTGTGAGCTGAGTGTGTGTGCGTCTGTGTGTGTTTGTGTCTATATGTATCTGTGTGTGTGTGTGTTTCTGTGTATGTGCATATCTATGTGCGTGTGAATGTGTGAGCGTGCACTCACTCACAGTATGGAAGTGGCAAGAGGAAAGTTTAGATTACGGGACTATAAATATCTGAGAGAGAAAAAATCGAAGGTTGTAGAGGCAAAAATCAGAAGGAAAGTTTGAAATGAAAGGAGATCGAAAGAAATGTGAGTTGAAGAGTTCAAAAGAGGAACTAGGTCTTGCTCTTTTATTCCTGTGTGTGTGTGTGTGTGTGTGTGTGTGTGTGTGTGTGTGTGTGTGTGTGTGTGTGTGTGTGTGTGTGTGTGTGTGTGTGTGTGTGTGTGTGTGTGTGTGTGTGTGTGTGTGTGTGTGTGTGTGTGTGTGTGTGTGTGTGTGTGTGTGTGTGTGTGTGTGTGTGTGTGTGTGTGTGTGTGTGTGAAAGCGAATGTGCGAGTTTTTCGAGAGCTGCAAATATACCGTATTTGTTTATTTCATGTATACAAATAAAGTTAAAAAATGGAAAGAGAAAACATATTACAAGATTTTTTGCAATGAAGGAAAATGCTGGCCTCTGTGAGAAAGGCAACAGCATGGACGCGTCCAAGGTCACAAAAAAGCAGAGAGAAGAAGAAGAAGAAGAATAAAAAGAAAAAGAAGAAGAACAAGAAGAGAAGAAGAACAAGAAGAAAAAAAGAAGAAAAGAAGAAGAAAAGAAGAAGAAGAAGAATTAAAAAAAGAAGTACGAAAAAAAGGAAGATAATAAAAAGGAAATACTAACGGCGTATCATATGAGAAAGGAATAGAAATTAAAAAGCAGAAGAGTATAAGAACAGTATAAGTACCGTAGAATATAAGATTAGTTTTAGTTGAAGAATATGAAAGAAGCTGGATTACGAAATACTGTAATAAAGAATTGTTTCTAATTAATCATCCAGAAGTGTAGGGACCACCGGAAACGTAACAAAAGTATAATGTGGAGAAGAAATTCCCTCTCACTTGTGTTTGCTTAAAAGAAAAACAGTAAAATCATTATAATAGTAATAATAAAAATGGCAATAGTAATAATTATGATGATAATGATAATAATAACAATATTAATAATTATAGTTTATAGTAATAATAATTGTAATAATGATGAGTAATATTGATTATGATACAAGTAATAATAATAATGATGATAATAATAATAATGATAATAATGATAATTAATAATAATAATGATAATGATAATAATTACAATAATAATAACTGATGAGGAGGAGGAGGAGGATAATTGTTTACCTCTAGGGGGGAGAGGGGGAGTCGAAGAAGAGGAGGGGGGAGGCGGCAAGGCAGCGCCCCAAGCATCTTGACGTAAAAGCAGGGCCCTGACCCTCATCGTGGGCATGCAACAAATACCCCATCTTCTCAGAACCCACCGCCCAAGACAGCCGAAGCGTCCTCCACAGCATCCCTCTAAATCAGCGCTTCCCAACCTGGGGTGCTATATGAAATCAATTATAGAGGGTGCTGGGAAGTGATGCACACAAAACTCACATTGATATATATGTATTATTGATTACCCAGTTGTGCATATTTGACTTTTTCCATGCTATTTTATTTTTCTATGGTATTCTTATTTCTTCTACAAACAATATTGCCAATTTGTTTCAGTTCTAAGGAATCAAGCAGTACACTTCACTTTTTTATCCTAATAACGAGATAGGGGTGCTGGACTGCTTAGATATGGCAACAGGGGGTGCTCTGGTCGGAAAAGGTTGGGAAACGCTGCTTTAAATCCTTTCTCTTTGCCCCAAGAGGACATAGTCCACCTGGCCAGACTCCAGTTCGGCCACCATCCAGCCCTTCTAAATTACCAGAAGAAGAACATAAGAACATAAGAATAAAGGAGACTGCAAGAGACCATAAGGCCTACACTAGGCAGCTCCGTATCCATCACCACCTGTCATCCCTGCGTCCCAGATAACTGTCCAGGATACAACACTTCACCCCATACCATACAACACATTATGGGAGGCTTCATTGTACATAATCATGCACGCCAACAACACAATATACAATCCATATAAGGGATTTGTGGGAAAACCCCGTATCAGCCATAGCGGTCCTCAGGAAGACGGGACTACTCGGTCAGTCTAGAAAACAACAAAAACAACAACAACGACAACAACAACAACAACAACAACAACCACAACAACAACAATCTGAGCGATCCAACCGAACCCATCTCACGACAATGACGTTACTTCTATGCATGTCTGTACCGTAACAACCCTTTCCTCAACCACCACAATATAGTGTGTGTGTGTGTGTGTGTGGGCCAAACTCCGGCCCCCGCTTACAGGATCAAGCGACGTCCTCGCAGACGTTTCACTTACATTTCAGACTTCTTTTCCCGACTCGGGGACAGCTGAGAGGTATTCGTAACATTCTTTGAAATATTCAGAGAGGATTGTCTCCTATCTCCGCTCCTTCCCACCCCCGTCTCTCCCCCTTTCCCTCTACCTATCCCTCTACCTATTTCCTACAGATGGTTTATGCTGTTTAATAAATAATAAATATATACCGATTAAAGAAAGGGTATTATATATATTCTCCGATTAAAATTTCTTGTTTAATTCCCCTTCCTCATTCTTCATTCCCTTCCCTTTCCCTTTCCCCTCCACATTATTCTTTCCTTTTATTTTCCACTTCCTCTTCCCCTTTCCCTTACCCCTCCCTTTACCCTCTCTCCTTCCTCTTCCCTTTTCCATTCTTCCCTTTTCCATTCTTCCCCTTCCATTTTCACTCCCCTCACTCTTCCCCTTACCCTTTCTCCTTCCCCTTTCCCTTCTTCTCCATCCCCTTCCCCTTCCCCTTCCCCTTCCCCCTTCCCCTCCTTTTTCACCTCCTCATGCCTTCTTCCCCTCCCCATTCCCCTTTCTCAATATTCTTCTCCCTTCCCCCTTCCCCAAGGACTGTTGACGGTTACAGTGAGGCTACGGGTTCCTAGTCAGTACAAGTTGAGTCATTCCCCGCCTGGCCATGACTATCGGGGACCAACGCGGCAATCCCACAGCAAGTTTCGGGATTCGAACTCACGACCACCAGCTTATGAGTTCAAGACGGTATCCACTGAGCTACCGCGCTTCCCCTTCCTCGAAAGAGGACTTCGCCGAAAGATGGAACACCTGAAGCTTCATACACTGTGCAGCAGCGACGACAGAATCCGCAACAGGGATATGTGTTGGAGCGCTTAATAGCAAAGCATTTCTTGGCTCTCCGGAGTGAAATGTCCAACAAATATTCAATTTTGCGAGCCTCAGCGTCCCTCTTTTCCACGCAGTCTGACAGCCGGGTATGGATGATACTGCAGCCTCGCGCTGCCCATTTCTAATGCAAACAGCATTTAGGTGAACTATGATATGTTGTACATAGCGATCTAATTCCGCGCCTACAGTTGCACGAGCTCCTGAAATAATTGCAGTTGTATATTGCCGCGGTATATTGCAACTGTGTGTTGCAGCTTCCTCGTGCCGCTGCACTGCAGAAACCTTACAGCTGCAGCAGTGGGATACATCCGTGCATACGTGTGTGTGTGTGTGTGTGTGTGTGTGTGTGTGTGTGTGTGTGTGTGTGTGTGTGTGTGTGTGTGTGTGTGTGTGTGTGTGTGTGTGTGTGTGTGTGTGTGTGTGTGTGTGTGTGTGTGTGTGTGTGTGTGTGTGTGTGTGTGTGTGTGTGTGTGTGTGTGTGCGTACATGTATGTATACGTGTGAGGGTGTGTGGGGGTGAGGGTGAAAGAAAGAGAGAGAGAAAGAGAGAGGGGGAGAGGGCATAAGAGGGAGAAAGAGGGAAAAGGAGGAAGAGGAGGAAGGAGGAGAAAGGAATGGAGAAAAAGAAAGTGAGAAGAAGGAAGAAAGGAAGATGGATGAAGTTTCTGACTGAACGAGAGGAAGGGAGGAAGAGAAAATATGATAGAGAGAGAAAAGGGAGATGCAGTGGGAGAATGAGGAAATGGAGAAAAAAAGGGAAGAAGGAGGAAGGGAATGAAAGGAGGCGAGTAGAAGGAAAGAGGAAGAGAGAGAGAGAGAGAGAGGAAGAAAATGAAGGAGGTAGAGAGATAGCTTTAAAGACTGAAAAAGGAAGGAGAGATAGAAACGTGTTCCTGTGTTGAACAGTTTTATTTCTTCGAGGCTAAAATGTGGGAAAATACTGAATGCTGTGCTTTACAGAAGCGGGATACGGAAATTGTCCTCCTCAAGGTCATTGCAACTTACGTGATCGTCTTCCTATGGCTAAAGGTCTTCCGCTCTTCAGAAGCATGTAACTATGAGACATTTCGGGGCAGAATATTATTACCTCATGAAGACGTAAAGA
>NC_134804.1:27533589-27546089 GCF_046742065.1 Oratosquilla oratoria | reverse complement strand
GCAGTTATGAAGATTACCACCTTTGCCATCCTTTACATATGTTTGATCTTTCCTCCAATGGCAGCGGGAGTAAAGGACTGAAGAGTTCATTACTGATCGACTCTTCACAGAAAAACAAAACAAAAAAACAAAACAAAATCAAACTTTCATTTATTCCAAACAGATTTCTTTCTCCATGTGTGGAAGTCGAATGTCCCAAAATGGGAGACAGTAGACAAAAATATCATAACATTTATGTATATCTATATAAAAGTAAAAATAATTGATATGTAACATGATTTGTCTTCATCTAAACCCAAAGCCTAACTCCTTAAGTGCAGGGACATCGTTTATCTGGTTCCTGGTTAAAGCCAAATAATGAACCTGTTTAAGGGGTTTCCCTAATTGAAGGGATAACGCACTCACAATTATCAATGCATACAACTGCAAGTAGGACTAGTAACACACACAACCGTCGATAGGACTCACACAGCACAGTGCTCTTAATGTTCACACCTGTATACAGGTGTTGCAGAACACAAACCTAAGGGCAGAGACCTACTGTTGACCTTAAAGCTCGAATCACACGCATCGACTTTTCGCCGTGCACCGTCCACGTCAAATAACCAAGGGTGTCCTTGCACGCTTTCACAACTCATGACCCCGTGTGAAAGCATCCATAGACATCCGTGGTTATTTGAGAGAATAACGTCGTGTCGTGGACGGCGCACGGTGTAAAGCCGATGCGTATGAAACGAGTCTATGAGGTCAATACACATAGGTCGCTCGAAGTCCATTTTCATCCCAAATCGTCCTCATCTATTTAGCACTGCTCGAATTCATCTTGTCCATATTTTTTCCGCCAGTGTTTCTTGATTATTCTTATATTGCACATTGCAAGCCCAAATTACCAGTCATATAACTTTTAGGAGTTTTTTTTTTCTTCTTTTTTCTTTTATTTCTTACCCTATTTTCTTCTATTCTATCTTATTTTCATTTTCTTTCTTTGCAATGTGACACTTTGCACTCGAGTCGTAGGTAAAACTTACACTCGATGACTTTTGACATTTTTACATAATTTGCTTAAACTTGTTGCTTCCGATCGCAGAGACATAATTGCAGTTATCTCATGACGTACTCGTGCGTAAACCAGAGCATGAAATCATGCAAGGACATCACTAATTGGCCTTGCATTAGTACAATTTAGTTTATAGAAATGAGATTTCATTATAAGAGAGCTATTGCATAAGGAAATATATACAGTACTCAGCAACTTGAGATGCATTAATATAGATCATGGCTTAGATACAATTGTCCTTAAGAATACTTTAGTCCTTCAATTCATTGGACTCTCATCTTGAGCACGCTTAGACTCGTTTTCCGGCACTTCCGTACTCGAGATATCTCATTAATGGAAAAATATATCAAAAAGATGGGATAGAGACGTACATTTCACAGGCCTTTTCTATAAAAAAAAAGCACACTCGCGTTATTGAAGGATGGAGTGAGGTCCACTAACGATGCCTTATCCTTCAAATTCCTGAAATTCATAAACTGTTTCATTTTGTCCTTAATCCTGTAAAATCCATAGTACGCCAAAACAAACACTTTTGCATTAATTATTTTAATGTTCCATCTGTTCTCTCACCTACTCTTTCTCATCTTTTGTCATAAATGACGAACACGACTTTCTCAATCGTATGTACATTATTCTCCAAACGTCGTCATACAACTAAAATGTATCCATCTAGAAAGCTGGATTTGCAGAACACTTGACTTCAGACCCTTCTGGTCTGACCCGGGAGAGGAAAATCTACTCTGAGGGGGGCGGGGGGGGATCTCGCTCTTTCAAACGTGAAAAGCAAAATCCTCATCTGTCCCGCCAAATGTATAAGACACTTCCTGAGACTATACAAATATTTTCTATCATCGTGGAATGATCAAGCTTTTACCGGATACCGAGCTCGTCTGTCCCGTTTGAGGACTCGAAGTCACAGGCACAGGACTCTTGTCGAAACGCAAGCAGCAAGCGAAAACCTCGGTCCTTTTGCCCAGTCATCCTTGCCCGTGCAAGAAACCTAAAGCTTGTCCACATCTTGGTATATGGCAGGAACGAAAATCACGTGCCGATTTTCGAACACCTTCTAGGGTCCGTGTTGGACGTTGCGAGCTCGCATAGGTCTCAAGAGGTAGAGTCGAAGTTTCTGCCAGAAGAGCTCAATGGGATCTAAAGCATAGCCCGTCTTCACCAGTTCCCAGCAGCCAACCTGAAGAAGGAAAACAAAAGTAAATATAAGCATGAATGTACAAGTTTGTGATCCACCACGGTCTTGGATCACGTGCTGGACTCGTGGTCGACAGTTATTACCCTCCCGGTTGAGAGCTCAGAGTTCATATAGTCAGATCTATGGGTAATGTGACGTTACATAAAGCATAAACACACACACACAAACATACACATAAACACAAACACACACATATATACACACACACGCATGCAAACACACACTTGCTTAAGGGAGACAAGAACGGCTTGCATTATTGTAAAGCCTTCAAGCCATGAGCAATGATGGAAGCCGTCAATACTAACCATTACTCCAGTGTGTGTGTGTGTGTGTGTGTGTGTGTGTGTGTGTGTGTGTGTGTGTGTGTGTGTGTGTGTGTGTGTGTGTGTGTGTGTGTGTGTGTGTGTGTGTGTGTGTGTGTGTGTGTGTGTGTGTGTGTGTGTGTGTGTGTGTGCGTGTGTGTGTGTATGTGTGAGTGTGTGTGTGTGTGGGTGGGTGTGCGCGCGTGTGTGTGTGTGTGTGTGTGTGTGTGTGTGTGTGTGTGTGTGTGTGTGTGTGTGTGTGTGTGTGTGTGTGTGTGTGTGTGTGTGTGATTCACCATGTTTTTATTAAGTGTTGGACTCGTGAACGACAGCTATTTCCCTCCCAGATGAGAGCTCAGAGCTCATATATACCTAGTCTATGGGTAATGCTGTGAACTTACGCACACACACACACACACACACACACACACACACACACACACACACACACACACACACACACACACACACACACACACACACCCAACGCCCTGCCCACGGGAATTGGAGTATATATTTGTGTGTGTGTGTGTGTGTGTGTGTGTGTGTGTGTGTGTGTGTGTGTGTGTGTGTGTGTGTGTGTGCGTGTGTATGAGTGTGTGTGTGTGAGTGTATGTGTGTGTGAGTGTGTGTGTGTGTGTGTGTGTGTGTGTGTGTGTGTGTGTGTGTGTGTGTGTGCGCGCGCGCACTTTGTTATATCCACTTTGCAACCCCCCTTTAAATTCCCTAACTTGTGCTCTGTTGCTCGCAAAACGAGGTGGAGATGCCTGGGAGGCAAAGACGTTAACTACGCTCGTCCCTTTCACGTCTTTCTACTTAAATCATATGAAAATTGTGCCTCGATTCTTCCCCAACAATTACTGCAATTGCGTCCCTACTGCACACCACACACGGAGCAAGACCTTACCTCAGTCTGTGCATTTTCTCCACCTGAATCTATCATTAACTCGCTTTTTCTCTACATTGTGACTGACTCCTTGCGTGTTTATCACATCTGTCTATTCCCTTTGGTCTATTCTTTGCTTCTACTCCTCCGAGGGTTTCTACTCCCATCCATTCATCCATTCTCATAACATGAGCAGACCATCTCAGGTTTACCTGTTTTAGAGTTCTTTCAATTACATCTGTATGCCCAGACCATTCACGGACATCATCGGCTTTCTATGTTGTCATACTTCGTTATTCCGTGTATACCCCCATAGTATCTCGTTTCTATTTCCTCATACAGCTTTTCTCGTTGTGCTTATCATTCAGGCCTTATTCTCATACATTACAGTCACTACAACGACTGCCGAATGCATTCCTCTTGCTGACTTCTTTATCTTTTTCAAGGTGATCTCAGGATATCTCTTACTATCTCCTCCACTCCACCCCCCGTTCCTGTGCCTGATTAATTCTTCCAGCCTTCCAGTATGCGTCATTAGAAAATACACGATTCTGAAACTATACTAACCTTATCCCTACTTTCATAACTGACACTAGGCATAATGAAAGGTGCTTGAGAATCTGGAGATCCTGGTTCGGAAGTGGAAGCTTGTTCGTGAAGATCGATGTAGAGTCTCGTCGGACGAAGTGGCTTCCCGTTCTCAACCTTGTCGAGCTCGTCCAGGGCCTCAAGGTTCTTGTTGTGCCCTGAGACCATGTTCGACACTTTCTGGTTGCTGTTGTTGTTATTCTTCGTTTTCTTGTCGTTCCTCTTCTTCTTCTTCTTATTCTTCTTTTTTTCCTTTTTTCCTTTTGGTTCTTCTTTGCCCACCATGTCGTCTTCTTCGAAAACCTCCTCATCCACGTCGTTGTCGTCTGTTTCGGGGGTCCAAGGGCCCGGCCAGTGGATCTTCCGTACCACCTTCAGCATCGTCACCAGGCCGCTAGTGTCCGGGCTCTTCACCTTCGTTATATCCTACAACGGAAAAATAAATTCAGTTGTATCGTTGGGGGTCTTGTATATGTACAAAGTTAAGGGAAAAGAGAGAAAAAGATGTGTGTGCGTGTATGTGCGTGCGTGTGTGTGTGTGTTTGTGTGTATGTGTCTGTGTGTGTGTGTGTGTGTGTGTGTGTGTGTGTGTGTGTGTATGTGTGTGATTCACCATGGTCTTAGATCACGTGTTGGATTCGTGATCGCCATCTATTTCCCTCCCGGAAGAGAGCTCAGAGCTCATATGATCGATCTATGGTCCAGATATATTGTATCCAACTATATCTGGTGTTAGTTAGACCCATTCCTGACTATGCGGTACAGTTTTGGTTTTCGTCCTATATAATGGATATAAATTCACTAGAATCAGTACAGGGGAGAATGACCAAAATGATATATGGGCTCAGAAATTTATTTTACATAGACAGGCTTAGACACCTTAGCTTACACTCTCTGGAAAGACGTAGAGTGCGGGGTGATCATATAGAGGTATTCAAATGGGTTAAGGGCTTTAACGGGTGGTGCAGACAAGGTCATCATATAAAAACAACTGGACAAAATTCAGAGTAATGGATTTGAATTGGACAAATTTAGATTTAAGGAGGAAATAGGCAAAAATTTGTTTCCAGAGTGGTTAACAAATGAAGTACATTTAGTAACCATGTAGTAAACGATGAAACTACCGATTGTAACAGGGTCAAACCAATTCGAGTAATAATAATGATATTATTATTATTATTATTATTATTATTATTATTATTATTATTATTATTATTATTATTATTATTATTATTATTATTATTATTATTATTATTATTATTATTATATAAAACATGGTCATGCTGACGGGGAAATCATTCTCGACCTTATGTACATTCTCCCTTGGGTACTTTATTTCATACATGTCATTCAAGAGGAAAAAGAGACAAGATAAATGAATGAATGAATATGAGATCAATAAGAAAGATAGAAATATATGATAGAAAATTAATCATATATAAGTAAGCAAGTAAAAAAAAAGCAATACTTAAGAGCTGACGAGCCTCACCTCAATGATGACAGCAATCATCTTGGCCTTCGTTGTGAGAACGGCGTGGACAGATTGGTGGAGGGCCCATACCGCCGTGGGACTCTCCAATAGTCCTTTAGTCACCACCAGAACCACGCGACCGCACTGTCCCACTATCTCCGCCACTGTTTCGGCTACCACTGTCGATATAAGATAAAGAAAAAGAAGAAAAAAAAAAGGTTAGATGGAACAAAGGCAAATGTAGAAACTATATGGTATAAATCACTAGAGTACATTGATATTGTGCTAGTAACTCGTCTGGCTGTTACGGCTGAGAATCGAACTCGGCCTAAGGGAAATGCGAAGCCTGTCCCTTACCACTGTACTGCAAAGGGGCAAAAGGATCGGAATCTGTCACACGTTGCATGCGAGGAAGGTCGTCGCCGACCCCTACTGTCATGCAAGTAAATGTTTACACCCAAACCCCACCACCAGGCGTTGGTTCCCGACAGCCCTGGCCAGGCGGGGACGCGACCCGACACCGGCAAACAAAATAAAAAATAAGAATAAATAAATAAATAAAAAAGATAAAAAAAAAAAACAGCGGCTTACCGCAACTGACAGAGCTCTGCCCTACCAAGGGTTCCTTAATTCCCACTGCTTAGGTGTGATTTTTTTTCGTTTAAAATATAGTTAGAGTTAGCCTCTCACGATCTTAAATTCACCAAATACTTTCCAACTAATAATAAAGCGCCTTTTTATTTCATCGTCATGATATCTGATAATTCAGCATCTGCCCGAAATAATCATACTCTTCAACTTTTACAAGACTCGATCGATTACTGTATAATTTTTTACTATGAACTTTCGTGAACATTTTATATATATACATATATATATATATATATATATATATATATATATATATATATATATATACACACACAGTATAGTGACCACCGCGCCTGTGAATGGTATTTTGTCAAGATTGGTGGTCGCAGGTTCTAATGGATCTTAGAACAAAAAATCGATTCGACTAAAAGCTGCGTTTCTCCTGTCTCATTCTACCTTTTGCATTTTTTTTTAATGGGGAGTAAAGCTAGAAGGACGAAAGTGTGTCCTCAGTTTGTTACTGAGAACTTTATTGGACTATTTAGTGCAAAAGATTTCACCTGGAGGTTAAAGGGGCCTTCAGCAGTGGGCTTACAGACATCGAGCTCCTGGTAGATGGCGAGTCTTTTCCTTTGTCCAAGTAATCCCCGATATAATGTCTGTCTTTAGTTCTAGACATTATGTTACGAGTGAGATCGGAAGCTTCTCAAGATGTGTCATACCGGATGGGACCAGAGTGAAAGAGTTGGGTTTCCTGTGGAGGCATCCCGTGTGATGCCTCTGAGGGCGCGTGCCTGAGTTTAATAAACGTTGCTTTCGGGTTTTGTCTTGTTTTTTCTTCAAGAAATCAGGCTGGATTCTAGAGGCTAGGCATTCCTATGCAGACCTTGAGCACAATACCAGAGTTCAGTCCACCTTTCATTCGTGTTTTGCATTTTCTGAATAGTTGTTTTGGATTTGTATAGGTGTGTTGTCGCCACTTTTAGGATCTTTATTGTGATGATTTTTAACCGATTATTTTTGTCTAACTAGAAGAAGCATCTCATCGTTGTTTTATGGGGATTTTCTATCGGCTAAAATCAAACTATTTTATCCAGTTGAAAAAAAACATTCACGCCTCTTAAGGGTAAATACTTGACGCCGGCTTTGGCCAGAATATTTTATTCATTTCGAAGAAAGAGCCAGAATCTTTGATTCACTTCGCAGAAGGATCCAGAATCTTTTATTCAGTTCGAAGAAGGAGCCAGAATCTTTTATTCAGTTCGAAGAAGGAGCCAGAATCTTTTATTCAGTTCGAAGAAGGAGCCAGAATCTTTTATTCAGTTCGAAGGAGCCAGAATCTTTTATTCAGTTCGAAGAAGGAGCCAAAATCTTTTATTCAGTTCGAAGAGGAATCCAGAAGCTTTTATTCAGTTCGAAGAGGAATCCAGAAGCTTTTATTCAGTTCGAAGAAAGAGCCACTTCTCCAGAAAAGGAGACTCCAGAAGGCTTTGCTCAGCTGGAAGATCCATCCACACACCAAAGGCCGAAGAAGTCTTAATGCATCTTCTGTGGCAACGGCGCTTCATTTCCAACTTTGTTTTTGTGATTTTTCTTTTTGTTCATAAAATGTTTGATTCCTCCGGGCCTAGAAGGCCTAGTGTAGCGTTCTTCGTTGCATCAAATTATTAAATGGAATGATACATCCACTGGAACCTCACATAAGATCACTGCATTTACGATAATACGGACCAGACATTCTAAGACAGAGAAAAAAAAAATCCGACTGATCTCTAACTGGGAGCCGAAATGAAATTATATTGAAATATACGTATACAGTGGCTCGTCATTGTTGGTAGTAATTTCAATGATCACTGTCAAAAGTGATATATAGATAACTGCTTGCTTTGGCTATCCATTAATTTGTACACACATACCATCAATAGAAATGATTTACTCTAAATTATGCGAACATCCACATACAAGCATAAGCTAAAAATATTTGTTTTTGTTTTTTTAATTAGTAATTGAAAATAATCAGCCCTTCCCCGTACCCCACCTCAACAAAACTGAAGTAGATGGATATTTAAGATGGACGGGGCCTTAACTAATCTTAGTACATTCAAATGTTTATTTCTTTTCTTGTCAGAAGGTCATCAGTGTAGTATGCATTAATCATTGGCAAAATGCAAGCATGAAATACATGAATGGATATGGACTCTACAGCATTGCAAACTATGCAGGGTGGCAGCATTAACTAGATCTTGTAGGATTCGATTATACTGAACAGTTATAATGATTTTACACACCCAGCACTATCCTTCAGAAGATAATCCAGCCTTGATTTTTGGGTCTATTAAGAAATGTGAAATATGTCCCTGAACTGCAAATATCACAACTCCAAGGGCCAAAATGCCAACAGGCTTTCCTCTTACCCCTTAACATCATATCTGGAGAGTTAACATCCATAATCTAGAACTACTTATGCACCTAGATGCACCCGTGCGCGCGCACACACACACACACACACACACACACACACACACACACACACACACACACACACACACACACACACACGCACGCGCACTCATACATACACGCGCACACACATACACACATTGACATATACACACACATACACACAGTCACACATACACACACATACACACACACACACACACACACGTACACACACGCTTATACATACACACACACACACACACACACACACGTACACACACGCTTACACATACACGCACACACACACACACGTACACACAAACACACACAGTCGGGCATACAGAGGCACCCGTGCGCACGCGCTCACGCACACACAGTAATTCACCACCATTCATCTTTATCCTTCTTGTACACTCAAGCCACACAAATCCTCATGTCCTGTGGGCCCCTCACACAAGTTTCAGAGTCACGCCCGCCTTTTATCATCCCCTCCCAGCCTTAGTATGATGAGTGGACTCACTCTGTCCCCCGCAAAGGTCACGCTCGGGGAGGAAGCAGGAGTATCCGTGGTTGTCCTCGAGGCGCGGCACCAGGAAGTTCCACACCCAAGAAGCGGAGTCTTCCGAATGCACGACCATCACGTCCCATTTGTAGTCCCCTGTTCGAACCGGAGAGAAACGGTGAGCTGGCAGCACATAAGGAAAGAGTGAGGAGAAGGAAAAGGAGGAGGAAGAGAAGAAGATGGATAGGGAGGAAGAGGTGGGAAGAGAACAGGAAGAGGAAGAGGAGGATAGAAGACAGAAGGAAGAAAAAAGAGGAGGGGGCAGACTAAAAGATATATAAAAAGGAGAGCAGAAGAAAAGAAAAAGGAGATGGAGGATGAAGAAGAGAGGGGAGAACAGGAGGTGGAAGAGGACGAAATGGAGGAGGGAGACTACGAAGAAGACAAAGAGAACAAGAGGAGCAGGAGAATGAGGAGGAAGAGGAGGGGGAAATGAGCATGATATATTTGTGAAGAGGAAGTGATGCAGGTGATGGTGGGGGGTTTGTGACACAACGGAAAACAAAAGTCAAAAACCAAAAAGATAACAAGAAAACAAAAAAGAAGAAGAGTTCTCGACATACCTTTGGGGGGAGGAGGAGCGAAGTTTTCCTTGTAGTAGAGCAGAAGAACGGTGCGGCAGCGACACCAGACGCAAAGTATCGTCACGAGGAACATAAACACGAAGACGACGACCAGAAGCCACGCACGGAAAGTCACCGCCATATGCTCGTGGTGGGGAACTGTGAGGTAGGAGAAGGGAGAATGTTGATGGTGAAGAGAATGTCGATGGACGGGGGAAAAGGAGAGAACGCTGATCAAGGGGACCGAAGAGAGGAGGTTGATGAAGGAGAAGAAGGGAGAATGTCGATGGAGAGGAAAAATAGGGAGAATGTCGATGAAGAACAAGGGAGGATTTTTATGAAGGAGGAGGGAGAATGTTAATCAAAGGGAGAAAAGGGATAATGTCGATGGAGAAGAAGGGCGGATGTTCATGGAGGAGGGAGAATGTTAATGGAGGGAGAGTCTTGGAAAGGAGAATTTCTTGAAGAAGAAAATTTCTTGATGGAAGAAGCTTCTCAGCATGAGAAGAAATTTTTGGCGGGAAGAGAGTCTCAGCCTAAGGATCTTGGTTGGGGGTCAGGGAGGAAATGTCATTAAATACAAACGTCTTAGTGAGGGAGAGATCTTGGTGCTGTGAAAGAGATTAATTACGTTCTATTTCCAACAGCATACAAAAGACAACAGCAAACAGTACACAGCGTCGTGTTAGTATACTAATATGTGGTAACATTCTAGCTAAGAAAGACTCGATGTTGCTCACGTCCATATATGATGGTGACGTTGTTGTCACTATTGCCATACCGATTCTTCAAGACACACACATATCGGCCGTAGTCGCTCATCTTCAACTCAGTCAGGTGCAGTCTGGACACAAACATACCGTTTCTGTAGAAGGAAGAGGAGTATTCTAAGGACATAAGATACTTGAGACCAACGAGAAGAAAACTAATGCGCTTCTGCGAATAATTTTAATTCGAGTAGGATAATGTCTCTCGATTCTTCTATGGTGCTCATGTGGAGAATGTCTTAAAGTTTTTAAAAGACATCAATTTGTTCTATGAAATTTAGAATTATATGTATGATTGCTTGTGTGTGTATCTTGTTTTGATGTGTCTTTGTGTGAGTGCTTATTGCTTTTACTGTTTTGTTTGATTTATTAATTTATTTATTTGTATATGATAGATATGTTTTAAAGTTTTTAAAAGACATCAATTTGTTCTATGAAATTTAGAATTATATGTATGATTGCTTGTGTGTGTATCTTGTTTTGATGTGTTTTTGTGAGTGAGTGCTTATTGCTTTTACTGTTTTATTTGATTTATTAATTTATTTATTTGTATATGATAGATATGTTTTAAAGTTTTTAAAAGACATCAATTTGTTCTATGAAATTTAGAATTATATATATGATTGCTTGTGTGTGTATCTTGTTTTGATGTGTTTTTGTGAGTGAGTGCTTTTACTGTTTTATTTGATTTATTAATTTATTTATTTGTATATGATATACGCTGAATGGCCTACCGGCTCCGGCACTTCTATGGACGTGTGTGTGTGTGTGTGTGTGTGTGTGTGTGTGTGTGTGTGTGTGTGTGTGTGTGTGTGTGTGTGTGTGTGTGTGTGTGTGTGTGCGTGTGTGAGCACTTGCATACATATATTTCCACACGCGGTTCTATGTTTCTATGCGATACCACATCTCCTTACTTCTCATTTGTCTTGTTTTCTTTCGCGTTAGCCATGTCAGAGATGAAGATGAAGGAGCCGTTATCGAAGTCCCTCTTCCAGAAGATCGTGGCTCCGAACCCGGAAGAACTCCCGAAGTAGCCCCGGCAGGTGAGTGTGACGTCTTTCCCCGGAAGCGTTAGTATATCATCAGATATGTGAGACAGGATTGGTCGCTCTTTGTAGGAGCCACTTGCTGCTCGTGTCCGGAAAATAAAAAAATAAAAAAACATATAAATACAGATCCATTTGATTTGGATGATGGAGAACATAAACACAGGAGAAGGCACGGAACCCTAAATACTCTAACGTTTCGTTCGCGTAGAACTTCTTCAGAGTTCTGAAGAATCTCTGTAGAAGTTCTACGCGAACGAAACGTTAGAGTGTTTAGGGTTCCGTGCCTTATCCTGTGTTTATGTTCTCCATCATCCAAATCATTTGTCAAAAATACTTATCAACACATATCCATTTATGTAGTTGGAGTTATTATAAAGTTAGCTTGAACACAGCATAGGTGAAAGGGTTTGAATGAACTGGATGAGGTTATGTATACTATGATCAGATGAAAAGGTAACTCTTCTTTCGCCATCTCAAGCAAAAACTAGGGGAAAACTAACACATTGCTCCATGTCAGACCCCCTGATATCCATCTATCCGAATCCTCCCCCAACCCCCCGAGAGGACAGAGTCCACTTGGCCAGACTGCGGCGCGGCCATCATCCAGCCCTGGATGACCGCATCCCAGACAACTGTCCATCATGTAACATTTCATCCCATACCATAAAACACAGTTTGGAAAACTTCATTGTACATAATCATGCACGCCAACAACACAATATACATTCTATATAAGGGATTTGTGGGAAAACCCCGTATCAGCCATAGCGGTCCTCAGGAAGACGGGAATGCTCGGTCAGACAGTCTAGAGAACGACGACGACAACAACTGAGGACGTCACCACCGTTCACACGGGCTGACTGCCACAAAGCTTTTCTAATCATTCCCGAGGCAGCGTCTCTGTCGCGGACAGGAGGAGTTCCGTCTCGCTTTCCCCTGTCTTGGCACCTTGCCTTGACAACCCACGTGTAGTCAGTGGTTTATGAATGTCACGAACACATTTACGAATACCCTC
>NC_134804.1:27523589-27528589 GCF_046742065.1 Oratosquilla oratoria | reverse complement strand
CCATATAATCCACGGTCATCCCTTCAAGTTCACTCATCCACCTATGAGATTGGAAGTGGGAAGTGAGCCTGTTGTTGTTTACAGCACGGTAATGACAAGGCAGGCAATGGAGTTGGGGTGGTATGTGGGAGGAGTGATCTGAAGGAAAATATGGGGAAAAATAAATATATTTGCAAGAGGAGAGGGTGGTGGTGGGTTGGTGACTTTAAAGGAAGAGATCTTGGAGGATATTGATAGATTTAAGTATTTGGGATCACATATAACAGGGAATGAAGGACCGGGGGAGATGGTGAATTGCAGAAAAATGGTAGCAATTAAATGTCTTGGGAAATGAAATGTATAACAAGAAATAAGTATCTGTGGATAAACACAAAGAGAAGACCGTGCGAGAGAATGGATGCAAACACGGTACTGTATGAAACATATTCAAGAGAAATGTCTGTCGAGCAATAAAGAGAAGGTACAAAATATAAGAGTGAATGGAGAGTGATTGCAATTTGATTAGTAAATGACGTTGCCAGAAGAAATGCTCTTTTTGTCCTCTCCGCTCATTTCTCGAATGGGTGATAGGGACGGGGTCGCCATGTAAACGAAGCGGTGGGGGTTAACCATCCTAGGCTGTCGGGGGCCCCCTCATGTGGAAATACTGTGTCTTGCTGCAATGACCCTGACAGTGTGGCGGGGAACAGGGATGACCCTTCACCCACGAGGTGCCAAGACGGGAGGGTGCACGTTCTAAATCGGTCTGCATTCTTAAAGTGGTGAAAGGGCCTTTTAGTGTATGAATGTTTGTGCATGCATGTGCGGGCCCGCGCTCGCATGTGTGTGAATGTATTTGGAAGTGCGTGTGTGTGTGTGTTTGTGTGTGTGTGTGTGTGTGTGTGTGTGTGTGTGTGTGTGTGTGTGTGCGTCCACGCGTGTATGTGTGTGCGTTTGTGTGTGTGTGTGTGTGTGTGTGTGTGTGTGTGTGTGTGTGTGTGTGTGTGTTTGTTTGTGTGTGCGTGTATACATGCGTGTGCATTCCAGTTCATGCATATGTTCGTTTATCTTGTACATTTATATATATATATATATATATATATATATATATATATACATATATATATGTATATATATATAAATATGTATATATAAATATATATATATATATATATTTATATATGCATATATATATATATATATATATGTATGTATATATAAATATATATATACATATATGTATATATAAATATATATATATATATATATATATATATATATATATATATAAAACGTTAGTGAATATGAAAGGGTGCTAACTGTCCCGTTGTACAGTACAGTTGCATTTCATTTATAGGCAATTATTTTCGTAATCACCATAGTTATATCTATTCTTTTGTCGTAATATATTTGTATTCTCCTAGAATTAAGACAAAAATTTTGCTCTTCTCTGAATTAGAAGTAATATCTTATTCTTTCTGTTTTTTATTGTACAGTACTAAGTACTTAATCTCCGCACATATACACAAACACTTAATAACAATAACGACAGCTGTGAATAGTGAATGTATACCTGGAAGTATGTGGTTTCTTTCTGTGTTCTGAGTCGATGCACCCTCTTATATACTGTAGTCCTTCCAGATACGTCTTTCCCCTCTTTGCTCCTGCATGGAACTTTTTAAGTTTGGAAAAACCTGACCCTAAGACGCTATGGTCACAACCGGTCCGGATTTTACGTGGAAAAAAGTAATATCTGCCGTTCCCTCTACCCAGGTGAAAAAAATATTATCATTGTTATTTTATTATCATTGTTATTATTATTGTTATTATTATTATTATTATTATTATTATTATTATTATCATTATTATTATTATTATCATTATTACTATCATTACTATTATTACTTTTATAATTAACATCATTATTATCGTTAAAGAGGAGAGAGGGGGTGGAAAAGGAGTTGGAAGAGAGGGTTGATGAAAGAGTATATGGATGGTTTGGACACATAGATTGAGTGAAGAAAGATTAAAAGAGGTGTGAAAGCCAAAGGTGGATGGAGTGAACATGTGGGGGCGACCAAGGATGAGATGGATGGATGGGGTAAAAGGGGTGTTGGGAAAGAGGAGGATGTCTGTTCAGGAAGGGTGAAGGCAGAAGATAGGAGTAAGTGGAGAATGGTTGTGTATGGATGATGATATGATACATGGAAGATAGTGGGTGGAGAATGGGGTGTTAGGGAGTATGTGTGACTGATATTTTGACATCCCAGAGGGATTTCTCCCGTCTTCTCTTTTTCTGCATGAGGGGACGGAGAGGGGTAGTCGCCGATTAAATGAAGCTCCCTTGCTGAGGATGTGCTGTGTCTTGCTACATTGCCTCTGACCCAGGGAAGTGGGTGATATACAGGATTGACCCGTCATCCAAGAGGAGCCAAGAAAAGAGCGAGAGAGGGGTGGTGAATGGGAATGGAGTATGTGGGGATGGGTGGAAGTAGATTTATGCCTTTGACTTTGGCTACCTCCCTTGTAAGGAGGAAAGGGCCCTTGGTATATGCATGTATGTATTATTACTATAATTGTTGTTATTGTTATAATTATTACTATCATTATTATTATCGTTATTATTATTATCACTATTATCGATATCATCATCATCTTCGCCATCGTCATTATTACTATTATTATTATTATTATTGTTATTATTATTATTATCATTATTATTATTATTATTATTATTATTATTATTATTATCATTATTATTATTGTTATTATTATTATTATCATTATTGTTATTATTATTGTTATTATTATTATTATTATTATTATTATTATTATTATTATTATTATTATTATTATTATTATTATTATTATTATCAGTCATCATCATTATCATTATTATCATCATTATTATTATCATTATTATTATCATTATTTTGAACATAGATTAATTAAAGGTAATTGTACGCAGCTGTGCTATCACGCGGCTTAATGCTGGTCTCCAACCAAATCTAAAATTTCTGATCATGAATGTGTTATAAACCAAAAAATATGAAATCCTCTGCAGTTTAAGTTTTCTACATCTAAAGCAACCACCCATTTCCTACTCCATGCCTAGCTCCCGTCACCTGCCGTTGTCTGTAGAGACTTGTGAGGTTTTTTTTTTTTTTTTTTTTTTTAACCTACGTGAGAAGAACCTCGCGAACCCTACTTACCACTGGCCGACGAAGGAAGAATCACGAAGAAATTGGAGGTTGCAATTTACTCCCAAAGCACAGGTGCACCCGTTGGAGGTCCCTCTCCGCGCGTCGTCACTGCTTACATCCAGACAACCACAGGATACCAAACCTAGTAGCAAAAAAACACCACCACATACAATCATATAACCACTGGTTTCTCACTTTCTATTATTTTCTTTCTTTGGCACTTTATTTTTATCCTATACGTCCTTCAGCGCGTCTGTTAACACGCTAGTACTTGCAGCCACTATGGTAGTGACCAGACAACTGATGACAACATCGGGCGAGTATCCTGTGGTCACCATGGCGTCTCTTATCGCGGAGGAACTGGTGTGCTCTGATTCCACTGGCTGTCTCTACTTACATCCACTTTTCTATCACGCTTGGTCCACTTAGATTCACTTAAGTGGCATTTCCAGTCCCCGTCTTGAACCACTTAGAATGATTGCAGTGGCCTTTGCATTCTGCTACTTGGTCCACTTAGAGCCACTGAAGTGACACTTTCCCTCTAATACATGATCCAGTCAAAACCCCTTCATTGGCACTCTTCCTCTATTACGCACTCGACTCTCAACGACTTGAGTATTATTTATGTAACCGGTCTACAGCTATTTTGGCCTCGTATGGGGTAGTGATTACGTAAGTTTTGTGTAGTCAGTAATTTAGGGACTTCACTGATATCCTCATGGGCCCAGAGTTACGCTAAACATTTTAGACATGATTGGAGAATAACCTCACTTAAATATATATATATATATATATATATATATATATATATATATATATATATATATATATATATATATATATATATATATATATGTCCTTTACATTTATCAACCACAATTCACTTTAATTCTAAGCCATTAACATCAAGAAACTCGTTTCAATTTCTGCATGTATGTCCTCAAGATTCTCGATTATGATGGTTTAGAATTAAAGTGAATTGTGGTTGATAAATGTGCATATATATATATATATATATTATTTATAATATATATATATATATATATATATTATATATATATATGTGTGTGTGTGTGTGTGTGTGTGTGTGTGTACAACACTGAATGGGTCCCAGTGAACAGATTTACATTTATCAACCACAATTCACTTTAGTTCTCAGCCATTAACATCGAGAAACTCGTTTCAATTTCTGCATGTATGCCTCCTCGAGGTTTTCGATGTTGATGGCTTAGAATTAAAGTGAATTGTTGTTGATGAATATATGTATGTATATATATATATATGTATATATATATGCATATATATACATATATATTTATATACATATATATATATGATTTCTAACTCCTGCTGTCCATCCTTTAATCTCTAAGAACTTCACCTCTTCGATTCGATGTGATATTGTCCTGTACGAGTAGTATGGAAGCGGAGTTGCTTATCACCGACAAATTATCGATATTCTATTTGAACATTCTGTTTTTCTCTGAAAACTATTCCGACACCCTTTGTCCTTTTTGAAGCCCTTCAGTTCGGTGCGACACTTTGCTGTTTTTGTTCTGGTCGAAAACAGGTGAGTCTATACAGTTGTGGGTTTATTGAGACCTCTGACGCAAGAGTCATGCCCTGACTTCTGCGGAATCACCACCTATCAAAGCACCTGAGTGTGTGTGATTCACCATGCTCTTGGATCACGTGTTGGACCCGTGATCGACAGCTACTTCTCTCCCGGATGAGAACTAAGAGCTCGTATATGAACGATCTATGGGTAATGCTGTGGCCTTACACGCACACATCCAACTCCCCGCCCACGATAGTTGG
>NC_134804.1:27516089-27518589 GCF_046742065.1 Oratosquilla oratoria | reverse complement strand
GTCGGATCTGGATAAAGGTCCTGTCTGGCGCAGTGGTCCAACACTATCTGAATAAGATCTTGATAGGTTTCCTGTGATTTTCTTTGAAGAAGCGCATAAACTGTTGTCACTGCGGTGTCACCAAGCGGTACCCTGATGATGTAGAGTTGGAGGAAATGACGTGGTGCCATTGAGAAGTTGCCATCCATCATCCAGGTATCTGCATAGGCTAGGGTTCTCAGGGCTATAGGGGATGCAAACACGATGATCCTTGAGTCAGCATTCTGGCCATTGTCGTGGATCAGGAACCTCTGTGGTGAATCGCTTGCTGTCTCAGCCCACTCGCCATCAATGATCAGATCTTCAATACTCGCTGGTTCCATTGGAGTTTGCCTTGTTCGCTGCCGTTGAACAAAACGCTTGACAGTAGCTTCCTTTCCCATCAGTCCTCTCGCGTCATCAGGCATGTTTGCAAGGGCCTCTGTGAACAGCACGTTTGGAGGGTCTTTTCTTTGGGTAGATTGCTCCTTCAGTTTGGCTTTTGCTTTGGCTGCTTCCACCTCCATGGGGTTGCTGTCATGGTTGTGTCTCTGCTCTATCCTGACATCTTCAAATTGAAGGGATGTTGAAATAGCGCCCTTGCAGTTGGTTACCCGCTTCACACACCTCCACCTGATCCGTTCTTTGCGAGTAACGTGCATAGTATACATATATCCATAAAGACACAATTTCTTTCCTCCACGGCTACTCTGTATGAACTCCATGTTAGACTGATTTGAACTTTGCTGTAGAAAAGGCCTTATATACAAATCTATGTCTACTAGGGAAGCCCTTCATGCCAAAATTCCATGTTGAATCAGTCTAACCCAAAAAGTGAAGTACCTACAGTCAAGCAGAAATTCGGGTGAAGCCCTTCTGGTAAGATTACAAAGGATTACAAAGGCGGAGCATGCCGACAGGAGACCTTTTGGTCCATATCTAGGTCGGATGCGAAAAAATCATAATAATAATAAATTAATAAATAAAAACTATAATAATGTAAACAACAAATAAAATACATAAATAAATGCATAGGTATAGTTAAATAATAAACAAACAGGTAAATAGTAAATGATAATAAATTAACATATAACTAACGATAAATGAAAATCAAACAGACAAATGATGACAAAACAAAAACAAATAATATAAAATAAATCATAATTAATCATTACAGCATCTTGCTTAGGTGTTTATCTAAATGATTCTTAAAACTTCGAACTGAACTACATTGCACTACCTGTGCAGGAAGTTTATTCCATTCATTAATTACACGGTTGGCGAAGTTGTTTCTACCTACTTCCAAATTGAATCTATTTCCGGACAGTTTGAGACCATTGTTTCTTGTCTGATTCTCATTCGATGTGAAAATTCTGTCACTTCTGATGTTGTCAATTCCCTTTAGAATTTTTAAGGCCTGTATCAAGTCACCTCTGAGTCTACGCTTTTTTAGGGAAAACAGATTTTTTTTAATCAGTTTTGTGGCTCGCCGTTGTACTTTTTCCAGTCTGTCAATGCCTTTAATGAGATTCGGTGACCATACGGAAACAGCATATTCCAAATGTGGACGAACTAACGATTTATATAGCTTGTTAATGAGTGATGGACTTTTGAAGTCAAAAGATCGCGCAATCAGTCCTAGAATCTTATTTGCTTTCTCAGAGGCTGAAATACGCTGCTTGGTTGATTTGAGATCGTTACTGATAATTACGCCGAGATCTTTTTCACTATCCACTTTTGTTAACGAATTTCCAAATAACTTGTAATCGTACTTATTGTTATTTTTACCTATGTGCATTACCTTGCATTTACTTGTGTTCATTAGCCATTTTTCAGACCATTGCTGTAATTGATCTAAATCTTCTTGAATATCTAATTGGTTTAAGTGATCATTTGCCATTCCGCACAGTTTTGTATCATCAGCAAATTTGGAAACAGTAGTCCATGGTCTATATCATTTATATATACTATGAATAGAAGTGGCCCAAGAACGGGACCCTGAGGAACTCCACTTGTAACATTTTTCCGTCTAGAAGTTTTTCCATTTAAAACAACTCTCTGTTTTCGATCATTCAAACAATTACTAGATGAAGTCCCTACACACACCTATGCAAAAACATAAAGTTCGGGTGAAACCCTTCTGTGTGCCCTTTATAATTGTAACACTGATAGAAGTCCTTCGTTGCTCTTTGTCTTGGTTATGTGAAACTATCCAAAAATGAATTGATATTCGTATAAAATCATTGATTCTTTGCTCACTTACACAACATTTTTGCAACATTTTAGTTATTTGGATTATTTTTTTCATTATTATATATTTTTCAGTTTTTTTTTTCCTTTCTTATTCATAGAGAATCAGAAACAATGCATGTCTGATGCTCTGTGATTCTCATATGTATGTCTGAAAGTTGATGGCAGGAAACTAAGTAATTTATCATATTTTTGTATTCGTCACGTGGCATAGTAAAACCCAACTAATATA
>NC_134804.1:27496089-27511089 GCF_046742065.1 Oratosquilla oratoria | reverse complement strand
GAAGAGGATACCGACAGGAGACCTTTAGGTCCATAACTAGCTTGTATCAACTTGACCGTCTCATTATGTCAATCACAGAGAGAACATCGAATCGCGTATCTCGTATCTGCATTTTTTGTTTGCTTAAGAGCATGTGTACTTGAGTGTGTGAGTCCATGTGTACGTGGGGGATGTTGATATACGCGCACACACACACACATACACACATACACACACACAACTCCACGGTGCAGTGGTACCCTTCTTGACAGCTAATTCAGGAATTCGAGTTCGAATCCTGCCCAGGGCTATTCCAACTCTGGTAGGCAATGAGTTGGTCGTGTGCGTGTGTATATACTGTACACACACACACACACACACACACACACACACACACACACACTGCCACCATAGTGGCCCGCAGTTCTTGGTTCGAATCCTGCCCAGGGCCGAAATTATTTCGGTATCGCTGCGCTTCGGGTCGTTACTCTGACTCTCGTGGGAGGGAAGTTGGGTGTGTGTGTGTGTGCAAGGTCATAGCATTACCCATAGATCGGACCTACGAGATCTGAGCTCTCTTCCAGGAGGGAAATAGCTGTCGATCACGAGTCCAACACGTGATCCAAAGACCAAGTGAATACACACACACATATACTGTATATATATATACATATATATATATGTATATATATACATATGTAAACATATATGTATGTATATACACATATACACACATATATACATTTATATATATATATATACATGTATATATATACATATATATATATATATACACATATATATACACACACACGCGCGCGCGCGCGCGCACACACACACTTAACGGCCCCTCATTTTGAATTTTGAAGACGATACCTATCTTGCCAAAAATTGCCAATTTATGAAAAAATGGGAAATCCCGCAAGAAAGAAAAAAAAAGGCTTGGTATCCTGTGACACGCACACTCAACTGGGAGAACCAGCTGATTTACATGCTCTTGTCATGGGTCTTCCTCGGGAAGGGGTTCCCTAGGGCAAGGGCGTGGCAGGTAATGACCCAGGGCGTTTGTAAATTCCAGTCAGAAGTCTTTGAACCATCTTTTATGTCAAGACAGATGATGATGATGATGATGATGATGATGATGATGATGATGATGATGATGATGATGATGATGATGATGATGATGATGATGATGATTCGGTTGATCGTCACTAGGACGGTGTCCCATGCAGAGGATTTTGTAGCGTGGAATTTTATGAATCGTGCCCTTGGTTCATCTTCGTCGGTGGCAGGGTTCAAACCACCACCACCCCTCCACCTTGACCGCAATTAACGACGCTCGCCAGCGAGCTTTTATGTCGAAATAGGAAGCCCCGGAAACACCGTGAGGCACAGAAAACAAACCTGCAGCGTTGTAAATATTTACATTATTATATCTAGTCTCTACAAACGCAAGACTTAGGAGTTGTGTACGCTCGCAGAGGTGGACCGACTTTTTCGTTTGTGTGTGTGTGTGTGTGTGTGTGTGTGTGTGTGTGTGTGTGTGTGTGTGTGTGTGTGTGTGTGTGTGTGTGTGTGTGTGTGTGTGTGTGTGTGTGTGTGTGCGCGTGCGCGTGTGTGTGTCATATATGAAGACAGAGACCTCTTGTTCCATAACCAGATCGGACGCAGAAAAAATTAACACAGACCAAATCAAATCAAACAAACCAATAGCATAATCAACTGATCGACATTACAGTATACTGCTCCTCTTTTTTTTTTCAAAACGCTCTGAGGTGATATTAGGACCAACCAACTCCCCACTCAGCCAGGTCCCCCACCCCCCAAATAAAAAATCCTCAAAATCGTCTGTTCTTCGCCTGAACATGACCTATGGTCGCCGCATGTAGAGTCCAAAGAATAACAAATAAGTGGACTTCACCAACCCCTCACCCCCCAACCTCCCATTCCCTCGATGGAATTTCTCGTGGCCCAACATGGGAAGTACAGACGACGTGAGAAATGACCTCCCAAGGCATGGTTGGAGGGGATTTCTGGTTCCCTTTCCTCCCCCGCCCCAGCACAATATTACCCTAGATGAGGGATTTCTGGTTCCCTTTCCTCCCCCCCCCACCCAAGCACACTATTACCCTAGATGAGGAATTTCTGGTTGCCTTCCCATATTTTATTCCCTAATTGGTGGGATTTCTGGTTACCTTTCCTCCCCAGCCCCAGCACAATATTACCCTAGATGAGGGATTTCTGGTTCCCTTTCCTCCCCCCCACTCAAGCACACTATTACCCTAGATGAGGAATTTCTGGTTGCCTTCCCACATTTTATTCCCTAATTGGTGGGATTTCTGGTTACCTTCTTCCTCCGTGTTGCGAAAGGAGAAGGAATGGGATAAAGTAGGAGTAGGATAAGGTAGGAGGGGTGTTCAGCTGGGATGTGACGAGAATGGAATAGAATGGTATTGTGGGAATACTAGATACAAGTGCTTCTCTCTTTTTTTCTTTTTCTTTTTTTACGAAATAACGATAGAGAGTCTGTGTTGTGCCACAGATAACCAGCGTTTCTATCCTTGGAGAGAATATCGCGCCGAAGAGGTATAACGTGTCACGTTCAAGGAGAGATTTAAAGAGGGTAACAGAAAATAAGGAAATTATAAGTTTAAATAATTTTTTCCAGTAGAAATTGTTGCTGTTTTTTATAAAAGATGGCTCCGTGACTCTAGTTCGTAGGGAGAGAGAGAGAGAGAGAGAGAGAGAGAGAGAGAGAGAGAGAGAGAGAGAGAGAGAGAGAGAGAGAGAGAGAGAGAGAGAGAGAGAGAGTCTCAAGAAGGTTTTTGAACCGAAGAATACGGACCGAGAATTCAATAAAGACAGGAGTTTCAGTTTCTTTATTAAACACAATTATGTCCTTTATTTATTTATTCATTTATTTTTATTCTGGCAAATGACAGGGCGAACTCCGTCCAGATGTAGGTCTGTATTGGACTGAGTGTAGGACAAAATCCCCTTCGACAAAGCCCCCTTAACCTAGCTAACCTAACCAGATATAACATAAACCCTAACCTAACTTAACCTAACTTAACCTAACCATCCCTAACCTAACCAAACCTAACCTAACCAAGCCAAATCTAACCTAACCTAACTTAACCTATTCTAACCAAATCTACCCTAACCTAGGGGAATTTTGTCTTGTGTTGGGGAGGGGGATTGTTTGAACATCGTGTTAGACCACATGTCAGGCGAGTTGACGGGGTTTAATCAATGTCCGATGTACAGCGCTATTGTACTACTGTGCACTTGTACAAAGCCAGCACCCCACGAAAGGGTTTGGTGGTTACATTTTATAGATCACATAGAGTGATTGATGTCTGGAACAAACTAAATGGTGAAACAGCGAGTACCAAAACTATACAAGATTTTAAGACTAAACTGGATGTGGAGAGATACGAAAACGGGTCACTACGAGCATAGATCTCATCCCGTAAAATACAACTAGGTAAATATACACAATAACGCCCAACTCTTCCTTCGAACTCCCGTTAGGCTTACCAAACAAACGGTCAGGTGATGTCTCGAAGCTCTTTCGACACTGTGTGTGCGATTCACCATGGTCTAGGATCACGTGTTTGACTCATGATCGACAGTTATTACACTACCGGATGAGAGCTCAGAGCACATATTTGTCCGATCTATGGGTAATCCTGTGACCTTAGGATCACGTGTTTGACTCATGATCGACATATTACCCTACTGGATGAGAGCTCAGAGCATATATTTGTCCGATCTATGGGTAATCCTGTGACCTTAGGATCACGTGTTTTACTCATGATCGACATATTACCCTACCGGATGAGAGCTCAGAGCTCATATTTGTCCGATCTATGGGTAATCTTGTGACCTTACACGCACATACGCCCCAACTCCCCGCCTAGGAGAGTTGGAGTAACGACTCGCAGCGCAGTGATACTGAAATTATGTCAGCCCTGGGTGGGAGTCAAACTCGGACTGCTGGAGTAGCGGTTACAAACGCTACCTCTGCGCCGTCGAGCCGTGTGTGTGTGTGTGTGTGTATACGTGTGTGTGTGAGTGTGTGTGTGTGTGTGTGTGTGTGTGTGTGTGTGTGTGTGTGTGCGTGTGTGTGTGTGTGTGTGTGTGTGTGTGTGTGTGTGTGTGTGTGCGTGTGTGTACGTACTTATGTGCGCGCGCGCGTATGTGTGCATGTATGTGTGCGTATGTGTGTGTGATTCACCATGGTCTTGAATCACGCGCTGGACTCGTGATCGACAGTTATTTCCCTCCCGGAAGAGAGCTCAGAGCTTGTATATGACCTATCTATGGGTAATGCTGTGACTTTACACACACACAACTCCCTGCCCACGAGAGTTGGAGTAACGACCCGCAGCGCAGCGATACTGAAAATATTTCAGCCCTGGGCTGGATTCGAACCCGGACCGCCGTAGTGGGAGCCAGGAATTCTTACCACTGCGCCATGAGTGTGTGTGTGTGTGTGTGTGTGTGTGTGTGTGTGTGTGTGTGTGTGTGTGTGTGTGTGTGTGTGTGTGTGTGTGTGTGTGTGTATTCACCTTGGTCTTTGGATCACGTGCTGGACTCGAGATCGACAGCTATTTCCCTCCCGGAAGAGAGCATAGAGCTCGTATGACCGATCTATGGGTAATGCTGTGACCTTACACGCACACACACACCCAACTCCCCGCCCGTGAGAGTTGGAGTAACAATTCGAAGCGCAGCGATACTGAAATTATTTCAGCCTTAGGCAGGATTCGAACCCGGACCGCCGTAGTGAGTCGGGGACTCTACCAACCGCGCCACCGAGTCGTGTGTGTGGGCGCGCGCGCGCGTTTGTGTGTGTGTCAGTTAATGATTGCGTGGGTGAGTATGTTTTCATGTGGTCGAAGGCGTGCCAGAGAAAGAAGGGCGTAAAGACCGGCACGGACACAGTGATGAAGTCAAAGAGGATGACCCATCTGGACGGGCGAGTAAACATCGACCACAAGAACGAGACTCGAACTTTTTTTCTGTTTACTTCAGCTTCCGGCGAATGCTAGCGAAGCCAGTGAAGCTTTCTTCTTCTTTTTCTTCTTCTTCTTATCCTTCTTCTTCTTCTTCTTCTTCTTCTTCCTCTTCCTCCTCCTCCTGCTTCATAGTGCTTGTGTATTCCATTGAAGGAATTTGAAATATCTACTTTGGTCTCTCCTCTTTCTACCTCTTTGCCTCTCTGTCTCAGTTCTCCTCTCATCTTCGTGTTCGATATAGATTAATTTCCTTGATATTCCACAGTTGATGCAAATAGCCACTTTTCTTTTATATTACAATCTCTCCCCTGGACTCTTCAGCACATGGAACATTTAATGGTAATGAGTTCTGAACTCCGGATATGCCTGACCTTGTAAGCTGATAAGACACAGGATGGACCACTGTCCGTTCGTATACGTGTACATTACATGCGCCCCATTCTTTGTGTGCCTGTACTTGTCGTGTACTTGATTCTGTGTGTAGCCTTTTCAAAGGATATTACTGTACGCATGTTGTAATGTATGAATTTCCACATGTGTGTATGTTATTCACCATGGTCTGTGTGTGTGTGTGTGTGTGTGTGTGTGTGTGTGTGTGTGTGTGTGTGTGTGTGTGTGTGTGTGTGTGTGTGTGTGTGTGTGTGTGTGTGTGTGTGTGTGTGTGTGTGTGATTCAACATGGTGTTGGATCACGTATTGGATTCGTAATCGACAGTTATTAACCTCCTGAATGAAAGCTCAGAGCTCGTATGACCGACCTATGGGTAATGGTGTGACCTTACACGCACACACACACCCAACTCCCCGCCAATGAGAGTTGAAGCAACAACCCGCAGCGCAGCGATACTGAAATTATTTCAGCCCTGGGCGGGATTCGAACCCGGGCCGCCGTAGTGGCAAGCGAGAACTCTAACCACTGCGCCACGAAGTTGTGTGATGTGTGTGTGTGTGTGTGTGTGTGTGTGTGTGTGTGTGTGTGTGTGTGTGTGTGTGTGTGTGTGTGTGTGTGTGTGTGTGTGTGTGTGATTCACCATGGTCTTGGATCACGTGTTCGACTCGCAATCGACAGCTATTTCCCTCCCTGAAGAGAGCTCATATATGACCGATCAATAAGTAATGCTGTAACCTTACGCACACACGCACCCCCACACCCAACTCCCCGCCTACGAGAGTTGGAGTGTGTGTGTGTGTGTGTGTGTGTGTGTGTGTGTGTGTGTGTGTGTGTGTGTGTGTGTGTGTGTGTGTGTGTGTGTGTGTGTGTGTAGACTTGTGTTGTTCTACATTGGTTGGAGTCATTGGAGATAAAATATTTGTGGCTTCTGGTCTTTATTATGTCGCTGCCGTGAATGGGCTTTCCATCAATGAAGGTGACGAAGAAAATGGTGGCGGTTGCCAACAGTATAATTTACACTTAATATTCTAACATTTTCTGTCTGTTTATTTACATTTATATACATTAGGGAACCGAGTATGAACACTCAGTATTTACTTTAATTCTTATCTAAATTTATATATACAAGAAGTGATGAAATTACGCTAGCGGCCATCATATGGTAACATTATATGGCTGACTCCCCATTCAGGATGCAGGTGGCTTGACCGCTGAGTCTGAGGTAAAGCGAAACTGACCGCGGGTCAGATCGGACAATAAGTGGTTCTTCGCTACTCCCAGGATCTGACCTCGAGTAGTTTATGCATGCGCGTGCGCGTATGCACACTACCATAGAATAAATCAACGACACTCAATTTACAGCCATTTCTTGCAACGTGTGTGTGTGTGCGTTTCAGTATGGTATTTCACCATGGTCCTTGGATCACGTGTTGGACTCATGATCGACAGCTATTTCCCTCCCGGAAGAGAGCTCAGAGCTTGTATATGACCGATCTCTGGGTAATGCTGTGACATTACACGCACACACACACACACCCAACTCCCCGCCCACGAGAGTTGGAGTAACAACCCGCAGCGCAGCGATACTGAAATTATTTCAGCCCTGGGCGGAATTCGAACCTGGACCTCCGTAGTGGCAGCCGGGAACCCTACCAACCGCGCCAAGAGGTGTGTGTGTGTGTGTGTGTGTGTGTGTGTGTGTGTGTGTGTGTGTGTGTGTGTGTGTGTGTGTGTGTGTGTGTGTGTGTGTGTGTGTGAAAGATCCTCTGAGTTGAACAAGAATCGTCTGCAGTATAACTGTGCTTTTTGTTCTTTAAAAAACGCGTGTGGAAAAGAGGGCTTTATTAAAGACAGAGAGAGAAATGTTATATACGTCAGTGAATTCAAGTTGGAATTGCTTACTCTCACTACCAGCAAAGTGAGCCGGAATTCAGTAGAGCAAAGTGCGACAAGCTTGCAGGTCCATTCAGACAGAATACGTCGGAATCGGACAGAAAACGTCGGGACAACGAGCTTTGTTCCGACACCGCGCACAATATAGCTCGAATTAAATATATGTATTGTTTTGGGATACGCACTTCGTAATGTTTCCGTGTGTGTGTGTGTGTGTGTGTGTGTGTGTGTGTGTGTGTGTGTGTGTGTGTGTGTGTGTGTGTGTGTGTGTGTATTCACCTTGGTCTTTGGTCTTTGGATCACGTGCTGGACTCGTGATCGACAGCTATTTCCCTCTCGGTAGAGAGCTCAGAGCTCGTATGACCGATCTAAGGGTAATGCTATGACCTTACACGCACACACACACACCCAGCTCCCCGCCCACGAGAGTGCGAGTAACGACTCGAAGTGCAGTGATACTGAAATTATTTCAGCCCTGGGCAGGATTCGAACCCGGACCGCCGTAGTGACAGTCAGGGACTCTATCAACCGCGCCACCGAGTCGCCTAATTGTGTGTGTGTGTGTGTGTGTGTGTGTGTGTGTGTGTGTGTGTGTGTGTGTGTGTGTGTGTGTGTGTGTGTGTGTGTGTGTGTGTGTGTGTGTGTGTGTGTGTGTGTGTGTGTGTGTGTGTGTGTGTGTGCGTGTCTGTGAATGTGTTTGCAGAGCACACAAAGAAAACCGAGAAAAAATATTTTTTAATCAATTTTGTACATAACATAAGGACGGAGGAGAGTGCAAGACGCTAGGCAGTTCCATGTCCCATACCACCTGTCATCCCTATCTGTAAAGTTATCTCATCTTCTCTTAAAACAACCAATTGTTTCAGCGCTCGCTACATAGTTACTAAGTTTATTCCATTCCCTAACTACTCTATTGGTACACCAGTTCTGGCCTACTTCCTTTTTAAACCTAAATTTGGCCAATACATGGATTGGTTCTGCGCCTTCTCTTTTGGTATAGCTCTGTTGGTACTGTGCCTTGCTGCATTGCCTCTGACCCGGGTAGTGGGCAGGAGGGAGGGATGACGCTTCATCCACGAGGAGATAGGATAAGAGGGAAACAATGGGCGGTGGATGAGGGTGGAATGGGTGGAAGTGGGTGAGTGACTTTGATTTGGCTACCTGTCTTACAAGGAAGAAAAGGTCCTTGGTATAAATAGATAGATATGCTGGTTTCAGCATGCGAAGAGTTCTGAGGATCCTCAGCTAACAATGAGCTAAAACAAGTTACAGTGTTAAAGTATGCAACAAGGGGACCTATCGAGCCGTAATAATGTCGGATGCAAATAAGAAAATGATAATAATGATTGGGCTTATACGTTGCTATAAATGCATTTAAAAAAAATCGAACTGTATTACATTCTGCTGGAAGTTTATTCATTGATTATTTTTTTTCAGGTCTGATTTACTTTCTGACAGTTTGTGGTTACAATTTCTTGTCCAATCGGTATTTAGTGTGTTTTTTGTGTTATTAAATCCCTTTAGAATCTTAAAGGCTCGTATGAAACCCCTCAGATATTTTTACAGAGAGAGGAGGAAAAAGAGAAAAAGAGAGAGAGGAAGAAAGAGAGAGAGAGAGAGAGAGAGAGAGAAAAGAAGAGAGAAATGGTTGAAAAGTTCTAAGCGATTTTCGTATATTTTGTTTCTTATAATAAGTTTGATTATGATTTGCGTTGCACTCTTTGCAGGCTGCCAATGTCTGAAACGAGATCTGGGGACGTGTGTGGTTTGAACAGTGATCTTTGGTGGTTAACCAACTATATATATATATATATATATATATATATATATATATATATATATATATATATATATATATATATATATATTATATATTATATATATATATATATATATATATATATATATATATATATATATATATATATATGTATATATATTATATATGCATATATATATATATATAATCAATATATAATCAAATCAAATAAATAAACGAATAGATATAATAATAACAATTAATGATAATAATAATGATGAGCATACAATGATAATGATGATGAGATGGTTTAACGTCACAAACTACCCCCTATTGGAAGGCTAGGACGGTGCCCCTCACAGAGGACTTTGTAGCGTGGAGTTTAATGAACCATGCCCTTGGTTCAACTTCGCCGGTGGCAGGATTCGAACCGCCATCCTCTCGACCTTCGCCGCAAATAATGACAACCTAACCCGCTCAGCCAGCGAGCTGCCCAGTGATAATGTTAATAGTAATGATAATAACGATAATAATAATAATAATAATAATAATAATAATAATAATAATTATAATAATAATAATAATGATAATAATAATAATAATGATAACAATGATGATGATAATTGTGAAAATAAGAATTATAATAGTGATAATGATGATTATAATAATAATAACAATAATAATAAGGATAATAATAATAATAATAATAATAATGATAATAATAACAATAACAATAACAATAAAAATAATAATAATAAAAATAATAATATATAATAATAATAATAATAATAATAATATAATAATAATAATAATAATAATAGTGGACAAGGTGCAGGGATGACCCGTCATCCAGGAGGTGCTAAGATAAGAGGGAAGATGGAGGGGTGTGGAGTGTATTTTGGGATGGAATGGGTAGGAATGATTTTATGCCTTTTCCTTTTTGGCTACCTCCCTTGTAAGGGGGAAAAAGCCTTGGTATATGTATTTGTGTGTATATATATATATATATATATATATATATATATATATACACCCACACAGTATAATGAAATAAGATAAAATAAATCTGTGGGAAGACTTTGGACTTCAAACAAACTCCCCTTCGCCTCGTTGCAATATTTCAATGGACTTTCCTAAAACAGACTCAACTGAGACGATAACCTTGCTGTTCTAATCTCCGGATCTTGTTCTTGCAAGCACCAAACGACGTTTTCTTCTTCTTCTTTTTCTGCTGCTGGAGCCTGAAAACCTCCTTCATCTCCTCACCTAGATAACGTCCTTTACAAATTTCTCTCCAAGAATATAAGAATGAATGAGACTGCAAGAGACCGTGAGGCCTATATTAAGCAGTTCCATGTCCATTAACAACCTATCATCCCCATCCATAAAGTCGTTTAACCTTTTCTTAAAAACAACCGATAGTTTCAGCGCTCACTACATGGTTACTAAGTCCATTCCATTCGTTGACCACTCTATTGGTGGACCAGTCCTTGCCTATTTCCTTTTTTAAATCGAAATTTGTCCAGCAGACAGTAGACGATTTCATTCAGAACAACGCTGGACTTCACTTCCGAGACGCTAAGATTTATTCATCTCTTCTATCTGTATATCAAGGGGGTTTTCTCCCTTGTAAGGGAAGTGGCCATCCAAGGCAAGCACCCAGTCCCATCCATCACCCTTGCCTCCCACATATCTTAGCTCCTCTTGGATAACGGGTCATTCCACGTCTCCCGCCCACTGCCCCGGGTCAGAAGCGATGCAGCAAGTCACACCACATCCACAGCAAGGGGGGAATGCCTGTTGAGCCGGGAAAGGAGAAGGCAGGGGATAGATGTAAGTAGGGCATGGTTGTGTATAGATAATATTTTGACGCAACCCACATTTATACACTCTTATGAATCTAATTTTATATAATAGTAGCTCGATTCAACCTCTAATAATCCAACCTTCCGAGAATCCTACTGTGAGCAAATGTCCCCTCGAGGTTCACTGACTGGAAACCCAAAGACTCAGCTCTGGTTCTCTGGTCCTCCCATAGATGTCTCTGGGAAGAAATTCTGGACAGTTATCTGTGTTGTACTAGGAAGGGGATGGGGAGCAGTCACCACTGGTCCACAGAGAGAGAGAGAGAGAGAGAGAGAGAGAGAGAGAGAGAGAGAGAGAGAGAGAGAGAGAGAGAGAGAGAGAGAGAGAGAAGGTTGTTTGTGTGTTTGTGTGTTCTTTGAAACCTTAGCCCTGGAACTTGTATAATATCTAACTTGGCTCTATTTCGCAAACCCTTGACAAAGATAGGCAGCGCGTAGCAAAGTAGGACTACAGTTCAGAAGCTCGGCACCGCAGTGCCAATCTTTTCTCACAGAACAGCGAAAGACTGTGGATCTGCTGTACCTCAGTGCAGGAACTTGTGAAGTGAGCCTGTGATACGACGATAGCTCAGCTCAATCATGATAACACAGTGCCTCCGTAGTGACGTAACACGTCACGTGTTGCTGTGATAGCTTAAAGTTCATAATTATAAAGTCGAGGCGGAGAGTGCCTGGGTGCCTCTTTTGGCACCCAACGTTGCCAGAAAGTGTCTTGGATTCTGAGGTGTGGAGGGTTGGCGTTGATTTTTTTTGTGTGATTCACCATGGTCTTGGATCACGTGTTGGACTTGTGATCGACAGCTATTTCCTCCCGGAAGAGAGCTCAGAGCTCATATATGACCGATCTATGGGTAATACTGTGACCTTACACTCACACACACAACCAACTCAATTTCAGCCCTGGGCTGGATTCGAACCCGGACCACCGTAGTGACGGCCGGGAACTGTAACCACTGTGCCATTGAGAGAGAGAGAGTGTGTGTGTGTGTGTGCGTGTGTGTGTGTGTGTGTGTGTGTGTGTGTGTGTGTGTGTGTGTGTGTGTGTGTGTGTGTGTGTGTGTGTGTGTGTGTGTGTGTGTGTGTGTGTGGCGAAGGGTAGATATGGTCGAGGACTGAGAATGTTGTCTCGATATCTGACACCACTGATAGGATTCAGAGCCAGAGCAATCGCTGCAAAAGTCAGTGGAAAGAGCGAGGATTATCAGTCAGCCTGTGTCTACTCCCACGGTCTCCTCCCTCTACTTTCCCCTGTGTTGCCAGGCTGAGCGAATACCCGAAAGAGAGGATTTTTTTTTTTTTTTTTCTGAAATAGGTCTCGATCTGTTGGGACCCCTTTCAGACCGGGGTCCGTCCTCTTCTCTCGGATGGAAATACATACATACATATACCAAGGCTTTTTCCCCCTTCCAAGGGAGGTAGCCAAAAAGGGAAAGGCATAAAAACACTCCCACCCATTTCATCCCTAAATACACTCCACACCCCTCCCACCCTTCCTCTCATCTGAGCACCTCCTGGATGACGGGTCATCCCTGCACCCTGCACACCGCCCTGGGTCAGAAGCAGTGACGCAAGACACAGTACATCCACAGCAAGGCCGCTTCATTTAATCGGCGACCCCCCCTCTCCGTCCCCCTTTGCATATAAGGCGAGGACGGGGAGAAATCCCTTCGGGATGCGTCAAAATTTACTCACACGGATGGAAATAGATGAATTAATAAATCACGTGAAGTTTGCTACCCCGGCAGAAAGACGCAGGAGACGGTTTGGAAGGGGAGTGCGAAGTGTCTGTAGAACGTGTTGGTCGTTAATTATCTATTCGTTTATCATATCGTTTTATCAACTCATTTATTCTTCATTTTTACTTATTCATTCGTTTATGTATATGTTCGTACGTTCGTTTATCCATTTGTTTGTATGTAGCGGGCCCTTGTTACTCTCTTAATGAAAATTATTGATCATTTGTCTCTGATAACCAACACTTCTGTCCTTGAATACAATATCGCACGGAAATGAGATCTGAAGACGCCAGAAGAACGGATGAATAAGTTAGAAAAGGTCAAATTCTTTTTTGAGTCTACAGTCGTAAAAAAAAAAATGTTGTTTGATTCTTGGCCTTTAGGTTGTAGCTAACTTCCCTGATGTATTTACTTAGGCACTCGGTACCCCATGAGGGGTATTTGTGGAATAGAGAATGGACTCGTTCCGTCATAGAAAACGGGACCAAAGTGAAAATCAAAAGGACCAGTGACGTCATATCGACTGGGAAAGGCGCTGGAGTTTGAATGATGTCATCATGATAATAATTTTTGTTTTAAGTGACATTACCCTGTGAATCCGTTTATGACGCACCGGATACGTCATAAAGGAAATGGGAGTGTCGTAGTATGTCATCAGCGACCCCATCGGAGTCGACGGCGTAAAAAAACAAGATAATCTGACTTTTGTCCGCCATTATAAAGAAAAAAAGAAAACAAATTCGCCTGTGGCTAAGTCACTGTCACTGTCACTTGTTACCTCTGAGCTGGGTTCGAGTCCTTAGCTTGACCACGTATCAGTTTCCGTATATATGCATCCATCGAGCTCCTCGTCAGTCTCGACTGTGATGGCATGGAATTAAAGTGAATTAATGTGGTTGAAAATATAAAAATCTGTTCACTGGGGACCATTCAGTGTATGTATGTATATATACATATACATATCCATATACATATACATATATATATATACATATATATATATATTTGTTTGTGTCAATTGACATTTGAAATTATATATATATATATATATATATATATATATATATATATATATATATATGCATACATTTGTTAGCAAAATTATGTGTATATGACTATGAGCAGATCATATATAAACACACTATGATCGTCTCCTGTCACAGTACATGTCTTTAGTTTGTAAGCTCAATTTCTTGTGGAACATGAGTATCACCTGTTTTTCATACTTTACTTATATGAACGCACAATACAAACAGCAGCACAAATATATATGCATATATACTATGCACACGTTTGTATATATATATATATATATATATATATATATATATATATATATATATATATATGTATACAGTATATATACTTGAAGACCTGATAGGATCAGTTCCCTTCATGCTGATTGACAATCTTATTTTTATATATTTATCTATTTAACTATTTATCTAGTTATTCGTTTATTTATTTATCCAGACACTTTTTGTGTGTAGACTCTTTAATTACTTTAGAATCAAATGCTCACAAGCTTCACTTGTATCCTATTCCTTGATAGCTTGATAAGGTTCATTAGGCTTATTGATAGGTTTATGCTATTCCTTGATTTATAATTAGTTCCCGCACTCGATGTTTCACACCGTGTCTGTGGCGACATGCAGTCAGTTTGCCAACTCGGGCCCAGTTGCTCCATTCCAGGGATGAACATTTCGTAACGTTTGCGTCTGGTGTAGCTCCAGATCATGGATCTTCGTAAGCTCTTGATTCTCAAGTTTGATTTAGTCTCCGATCTCCTGTCAAGAATTCCTGCAAGGTTGGACCTTCCTTTTGATCTCCTTCTTTCCAGATTCGGGGTCCTATGGTCTGTTTATGGTTGCTTTATAGTTGGAACGTAATTCCCAGACCTTGATGACATATGAAACCAACTGATTTCCGTAGTCTATCTCCAGTTGAATGGAATTGTCTGTTGTCATATTAAGACAACAGGGCAGGGCTCGCAGTAATGGATTCAATTTGGACAAATTTAGATTTATAAAGGAAATAGGCAAGAACTGGTTCACCATTTGAGTAGTCAACGAATGGAATAGACTTAGTAACCATATAGTGAGACCTGAAACTATCGGTTCAGAGCTTTATGGATGGGGATGATAGGTGGTAATGGAAATAGAACTGCCTAGTGTAGGCCTTATGGTCTCTTGCAGTCTCCTTCATTCTTATGGTCTTATGGAATGAGATTCCTTTATATCACGGAAACTTTCCTTGCTTACGGCAACTAAACACTGGAAAGATAAATGCTAAAAACTATTGTAGGCTCGTATAGAGGAACCTTGGGTCATCATTTTTGTTTTTCGAATAAGCTA
>NC_134804.1:27381089-27491089 GCF_046742065.1 Oratosquilla oratoria | reverse complement strand
CACGTGCGTGTGTGTGTATGTGTGTGCGTGTGTACGTACGTGTGTGTGTGCACGCGCGCGTTTGTGTGCGTGTGTAGGTACGTGTGTGTGTGTGTGTGTGTGTGTACGTGCGTGTGTGTGTGTGTGTGTGTGTGTGTGTGTGTGTACGTGCGTGTGTGTGTGTGTGTGTGTGTGTGTGTGTGTGTGTGTGTGTGTGTGTGTGTGTGTGTGTGTGTGTGTGCGTGTGTGTGTGTGTTTGTGCATCCAAAAATCTCAACCGCGGGATTCAAATACGAAAGAATACATTAACAGAACAAAAAGTACATGGTAGGATCCTTCGTATGTTACATCTTCATGCAAACAATACATAATAACAGAAATATGCATGCATATACCCAAAGACCCTTTCCCCCTTGCAAAGGGGCTGGCCTACTCACGACATACACCCGCTCTTCACCCACGCAATACACATTTGTTGTTCTTCCTATCTTAATTCCTTGTCGATGAAGGGTCAGTCCTATTCTCCGCTCACTGTTCGGGCCAGAAACAATGCAGCAAGGCACAGCACCTCCACAGCAGGACCTGACAGGAGAGGCTGGTTTAACCCCACCTCTTCACTACATGGCGACCTTCCTCACCTCATCCACTGAAGAAATTACAGGGCAGAAAGGAAAAATTCTTATCCATTTACAACCACTTTCCACATACACCTACCTCTTGCATCTCCCTTCCCTGCTCGACAGGCATATCTCTTTTACCCAGGCCCCCTTCTTCCCATCCATCTCTACCTTCCATATTCTTTTTGATGGTCTTTCTTCACCCATCTCAGTATTCTTTGATCAATCCTATTTGCCAGTTATCTTTCCACCTCCGCTCTCATCTTCACCTATTAATTTCTCAATGTACCCACCCTCGTAACTCCCATCGTATTTCTTAAACACTTCATCTCAAAAGTGCGTAACCTTTAAAATAAATAGAATGTCTCAAGGAACCCCTGCGCAAAAAAAAAACATATATACCATATCGTTCTCATTTTATTTTCATCGTAATGATAGGCTAGATAGGATGACATCTATATTACATTATTACAAAAACCAAGAATATGTCGTGCGTGTTTAATTATATTACGTATATGAAATTAAATAAAATATCAAAAGTGCATTAGCTTATCTCATTTGTTCTCGCGGATTTTTTTTTTTTTTTTTTTTTTTTTTTTTTTTTTTAAACGCTTCATCTCAAACACTTTTCGGCTCCTTTGTACCTCCTTATATTCCAAGTCACTGCCTCATTAAATGCCATGGGTACAAGAATCCCTTCACACAATTTTCTCTTTGCGTTCAATCCCAGATACCTATTTCTCATGATAATTTTCCTTCCCTCAAAATACTTATTAGTTTTCCGCACATTAAACAACCCCACTAGCCAATCTACTATAGTTGTTCCTTCATTAGTCATAGTACGTGACACCCATCTAACCCAGGTGCCTTACCAGTTTTCATCACTTTCGCTGCTCTTCGTATTCTTATATTTTCCTCCAACTCAATCAATTTCTTCTCTCATCACAGTCATTTTCCTGGTATATCTCACTGCCGCAACATATCCCTCTCTAACCTTTTCTACATTCAGCAAATCCCTGAAGCACTCTTCCCCTTACCGCCTTCACTTCCATCACATCTATTCGTCTGCACCTTCGCCTTTTCCTCTACCTAAATCACCCCTAAATTATTTTCACTTCCTCAAAAAAACGGCATTATTATTATTATCATCACTTTTTGATTATGTGTCAACTCAAACTTCTACCTCACTTGACGTCTACTTTCCACTTTATCCTCCTCACTTTGCGCTCTCCCTCTCAGTTCCTCATCCTGTACCTCTCATATGCTTCCTCAGTCCTCCAATCCTCATAAGATCGTTTTTCTTCCTCGATCACCGTCTTTACCTCTTCATCCCCTGCCTCTTTTTCTGTTCCCTCTCATCCTGGGGATGATAGGTGGATAATTGACATGGAACTGCCTAGTGTAGGCCTTATGGTTTCTTGCAATCTCCTTCATTCTTATGTTGTATTCTTATCCTTCTCATCCCGAATACCATCTTCGCACACTTTATCTCTTTATTCATTCTTTTTCTATTTCTGTTTCTCTTTTACCCATCACCACCTCACATGCCTCTCTCGGCTTCTAGCGTTCTTTCTCTTTTTTCCGTTTCATTTATTCATCCTTAGTACTTCTCTGCTTCTCTCTCTTTTCTTCCTCTTCTACTTTACATCTACATTTCTCCCTCTATCCATCCTCGTAATTCCAACCATGTGTGTGTGTGTGTATTCACTTGGTCTTTGGATCACGTGTTGGACTCGTGATCGTGTGTGTGTGTGTGTGTGTGTGTGTGTGTGTGTGTGTGTGTGTGTGTGTGTGTGAGTGTGAAACATTTTTTGGGTGCGTGCATATACATGTTTGATTCTAGACCACGTGACCTGTAGTTTGACACACTTTGAAAGACGTATCACACTTGTTTACGTAAGTCGAAGAAGCACGTAGATGACTACCATACTAGATAAAATTGTTTCTATAATTAGACATGACGACTGAAGGCCAGATGATTAAGGTTATCACTGTTTACACTCACGACTGCTATATTAATCCATTTATATCAACCCGTCATCCGTAAACACCATCTCCACTATCAAGAACTCAAAGAAACGGAAATGACTACGGAGTTCAGAGGTCACGTCCGTCGCAGAGCTGCTTCGTTACTCATTTGTTGAGGTGCGTAGTTCCTCAGGATGACCATTATCAAGTTTGAACCAAGGACAAGCTGGAGACCAACGCGTATGAGCAGGGCAGTTCATGGCGACGCCCATAGTAACTGCAATGCCAGATACATAGAGGAGACGAAGTAGTTAGCAGGTCGATTGGTGAAACATCGGAGGCCGTAATGAAGCCAAATCCAAAGCCGGTTCTGTACAGGAACGTCCACGTTAGCAGGTAGATTGATAGAACACCGGAGATAGTAATGAGGCCAAATCAAAAACCATTTCGTTAAAGGAGCGTCTTTGCCACGGAATGCAGTCACGCTATCGACTGGAATGAGGTCAGAATACATGAGGGAAACAGCAAAGAAAGAGGATATTGTTCTTCAGCGACCAACATCAAAATTTGCGTGGACCTCAACCTGATCCTATATATCAAGGCATAAGGGAAAGTCAAGATGATTCGGAATTTCGAATAGATCCGAAGAAATCTTTCTGCAGATTAAAATTCCTCGACAATACGGTTTTTGGAGATGAGTTATGTAACACCACAGTAATGGAATGTTCTTATTTATACATAAATGCACAAGCATCATTGTTTATCTACATATAAAAAATTCGCCTTTTTCTGTGATTAATCTTTAAAAAAAAGATCCTCTTCAAAATAAAAGACGAAGCAACGTATGTCGTTTCCGTCTTTTCTCTCCTCTTGTTAAGATTTTCTCTTTTTTTTAGCTCTACTCCTCACCTTCATCTTGAAAAAAAAAGTGTACGACGAAGGCAAGTTTCTCTGTACCCTTCCGAAGCTGAATTCGGAAGAGGATGGAGATCCAACACCAGAACTAACTGACGTAGTCACATCACATGACCCCCTTTGTCTTACTAAGATCTCCAACTGTCTTCTCAGAACCCCTAGAGCAATGGTTCTCAGCATTTTTCACTCCATTTTTCATTTCATGAGGTCACAACGTTTGTGTGGCTCCTACCCCCATCGTTTTTCTTCCAAATCCCATCCAGCCAAAAAAAAAGATAACAAAAATATGATAAAACGTTGATGAAGAGAAACCCTTTGCTTTCTTAAAAAGTTGACAGTCATAATTATATTCTGCCAGGATAGAGTAACGGATTTTTTTGCAGATCCTTCACACTATATAGAAATGTATAATTCGTACCAGCAAACCATGGTTAGGGTTGTCTGTCGGGGAGAGAGAGAGAGAGATTCACCACCATCTTTGATCTTGTGTTAGACTCGTCATTGGCAGCTTTTACCTTACGCATGTGTGTGTGTGGGACGGGATGGGTGTGGGTGTTTATAAAAGAAAGAAAGGAAACACAAAAACTCAAGAGAACAAAAGAGAAGATGAATGAGAAAGTCGGAGAGATATGTCAGTGGTTCAGGATTTCGTACACTGAACTTACGAAAGCAGGCAAGAAATATTTCTGAGTTTTGTGTTTCAATGAAAAGTTCCTATTTTGGGTATTCTCACCAAAACTCACCATCTCACGCCCACCAAGTGGGAAGTGAGAAACCCCCATTAGGGTAAATCCTTGTCAGTTGCAAGAAGCCAGCAAGCCTCTTTTCTCTCTCTCTCTCTCTCTCTCTCTCTCTCTCTCTCTCTCTCTCTCTCTCTCTCTCTCTCTCTCTCTCTCTCTCTCTCTCTCTCTTTTTTTTCGACGTTGGGTCGCCTCCCCGCATGGCCAGGGTTGTCGGGAACCAGCAAACCCGCAGCTATTCCCGGGACGCGAATTCACGAGCAATTGCTCATGAGTTCAAAATTGTATCCACTAGGCTATAGCGTGGCCCACTGGGTATTCATTTACCCCTCGTTTTCTACGAGTAGTGAGCATACTCGTTTTCTGAGAAATGACGATGTACACATATGGGATGCCTTTATATAGAACGAATGTCGACTTTTCATTTGTAACCCAAAGTACTCAGAGGAAAGATATGATGAATATTTTCAGCATCATTTTTCTAGTTCCTCTTTAAAAATTCACCAGTACCAAAAGTGCCGGTTGATTTATAACAGTAGTAATAAGTGGCTTTTAACAAGAGGCTAATCTACTAGATGCTGAAAGTAGTTGGGGGGGAATTAAAAAGTGAGGTTAGATAACTTTATGGATGGAGGTGATAGGTGGTAATGGACATGGAACTGCTTAGTGTAGGCCTTATAGTCTCTTACAGTCGCCTTCGTTATTATGTTCTTATGTTTTGGAAAATAATATTTCATCGAGTTATATGCAGCCAAACGATTGTGAACGACATCGTTCACAAATGGAGTTCCGGTGAACGAAATAGTGAAGATATAAGACAACATTACTGAACGTTCTTAAAAGTAGTATCGTCTTCAAATGAGCATCTGTTTTGAAATAAATTGACAGTAAACCAGGACAACAGTGATTGTTAATTGTTTGATATACAATTTGTCGTGTTGTAACAAACATGTCTGCCAAAGTCAAAGGACGCTTTACACTAAACCGATTCTCGTCAATTATTGCGAGTTCGTTCGAGTAAAAACGACTTCAGTTATGATATTCTGTTTTTGTTGTTGTTGTTTTTTGTTTTGTTTTTTTTATTTCCAAGCGTACCTTTGCGTCATTTACTAAGAAACTGAATGGCGAATTAAGAGAAGCTAAAGCAATACGAACACTGGAAACATTGTTTAAATGTTTTTAGTGACGTGTAGAATGCCGTAAGCAAAGTCTTTCTCTAGCTATCTAAATTCACCACACTTGACGAGAATCGACCCAATAACGCAATATGAGGTCCTGTTTACACTAGCGGTTTGAACCGCACGCAAACCGCGGCGGTACCGCATAGTCTAAGAAAAACTCCACGGTTGTATGTGAACGCCTCCATTGACTTACAGTGCAAATGAACCGCCGCGGTTCAAACCGCTAGTGTGAACAGGGTATGAAGGGCCGAGCCTCGGTTCGAGTTTGTCTGGATAGGAGTGCGACCGTCGCAAATGGCTCCCGGGTCATCTCCAAAGAGGTTTTGGAAGCTTTGGAGGTTTTTGGGAGCTTTGGTGGTTTTTGGGAGCTTTGGAGGCTTTTTAATGAAGGACCCAGGATCCGGCAGAGGAGGTTCCTCAAAGGCAGAGAGGGACTGGAGGGGGTGGTGGGATGGAGGAGTTGGGTGGAGGTTGGAGAAGCAGGCGAGGAACTGGAAGGGAAACAGAAAGGAAGTGAGCGAGTTTGTGTACGCCTGATGTAGTAGTTTAGTCAGTGAAAGGTCTGTCATATATATATACATATATATATATATATATATATATACATATATATATATATATATATATATATATATATATATATATATATATATATATATATATATTTATATATGTGTGTGTGTGTGTGTGTGTGTGTGTGTGTGTGTGTGTGTGTGTGTGTGTGTGTGTGTGTGTGTGTGTGTGTGCGTGTGTGCGTGTGTGTGTGCGTGTGTGTGTGCGTGTGTGTGTGTATGTATTTACACACATGCAATTAAACAATTCTGCTTACGTTGAGTCTGAGGTGAAAGTTGTCCACAGAGACCCCCGTTCATTCACGGTTAACCCCTTGTCCGCTTGAGGGAGAGAACCTTCTGGAACGTAGCTATGAAAATTACTTGAAGAGGCTAAACATAAATCTGGGTGGATCTGAAGGGGGTGGGATGAGAGAGAGAGAGAGAGAGAGAGAGAGAGAGAGAGAGAGAGAGAGAGAGAGAGAGAGAGAGAGAGAGAGAGACTTCGATCTCTCGAATACAGCACCATAATAAATCAACAAACAAATAGATAAATAAACAAATAAACAAATACACCAAGAGTACCAGCAGAATCCAGAGTGTTGATGGTGGTCATTTCTTTATTTCAATACCCACTGTTTGATCATCGTCTTTCGTCCTAAGAAGATTGGCTCTTACTGAGACAAAAAGTTGAGTTTACAAATACACAATCTGACCCAGTCCGTGAATGAAGTCTAGACACTCAAACCTGAAGTCTTTAGCTTGTGTAGTTCAGTCTGAGGTCTGTGAAGGCCAAACATGCAGAAGTATCATTGAAGAGGGTAAGGGATGAGGAGATAGAGCACCAGGGAAAATAGTAACAGCAGAAAGAGAATGATGATAAATCCAGACTCGTGCTAAAATCATGAATCTGTTACAAGCGAGGGCAGGGGCGGGGGAGTGTGTTATGGAAATCAGACGGACTCTGCGAACTAGCTGAGAGTAGGGTACTTATGAAAGGTTCTGAAAGAAAAACCCTGTGAAAATCAAAACTCAAAGAAACTGAACGGGAAAGGAGGAAACGAAAGAACGAGGTAAGGATAAGAGAAAAACTTTAGGGAAAAAAATTGAAAGAGAAAGAAGGGGAGAGAACTGGCTCAGAGAGAAGAGGAGGAAGGAAGGAGGAAGGAAAAAGAAAAGCAAGGAGAAGAAAAGGAGGGAGGAGGGAAGAGATAGTGATAGGCTAAGGTGTCAGCACACTAGGCCGGCATGCTACTTGCCTTTGATACTTCGTTTGAGTAGAAATGACTTCGGTTACAATAATCTAGACTTCCGTAAGAACATCTCAACAATGTGTCTAACATTTGTAGAGGTTAAACTTAGTTCGTCATTCAGCTTCTCACTATATGACGCAAAAGTAACTTGACATTCGAAAATCTTAAGAAAACAAAAGATTGTAACCGAAGTAGTTTCTACCCAAACGAAATAGCAAAAGCAAGTAGCATACTAGCGAGAAATACTTAAGTGTGCCGCCACCTTCAGACAGACGCGTCCAGAGTGGAATGAGGGCGTGGCCGAGCAGCTATGCAAATGAAATTAAAGTCTTGTCTTGCTAGAGCTGCTCATGCATCTCAAGTGTGGTGAAGGAGGGATACGGGGGGTGGGGGGTGGGGGGAAGGGGTCGCGCACTCTCTCCTTCCACGTATCCACGTTTTATTCACGTAACGAGAAACGTGACTGCCCTTCCTACGCTCGTACAGGACGTTCCAGTGTCGACAGAGGCCTCATTGCCTAAGCTCTAAGACCTTCTGACTTTGCCAAAAAAACGGGCTGTTATAATAGTAATTCTCGAAGGATCTGTAGAGTTGGACGTTGGTATCATAATAACATAACCATCGAAATCCTTCAATGGTCTCTCTTGTACACCGTTTCCCAACCTTTTCCGACCATAGCACCCCCTGTTGTCATGTCTAAGCAGTCCAACACCCCTATCTTGTTATTAGGAGGATAAAAGAAAATGAAGTGTACTGCTTGATGATTTATTTTCTTGATTCCTTAGAACGGAAACAAATTGACACCCTAGAAAAATAAAATAGCATGGAAAAACTCAAATATGCACAACTGGGTAATCAATTATATATATTTCAATGTGATTTTTGTGTGCATCACTTCCCAGCACCCCTTGTAATTGATTTCAGCACCCCAGGTTGGGAAACGCGGTTGTAGACCGAATGTATATTAGACAAGTATTGTACATCGGACTTTGATTGGCCCTATTCTTTCAACACAGTGAAGATCTTGATATATTCTATTCTAACCAAGAAACAGATGTATATATATGTATATATATATATATATAATATATATATAATATATATATATAATATATATATATATATATATATATATATATATATATATATATATATATATATATTTTAAGACTTGGACTCCGCATTGGATGGGAGTTTCGATTGCTGAAGACAGCTTTCAATCAGGGGTCCGTTCATTTGTTTTTCCTCAGTCAGAACAAAGCGTACGATGAGCGTCACAGAGTTTAAGGAGTTAAAAACGAGCGCGCATTGCAGACGAGAGATCAAAAAAGCATCACAATACTGCAAACCGTTACTGTTTCCCATGAGAAAGGATTTGCATGTGCCGCGTGTTAGATCACATTTTCCATACATTAGAATAGGGGTTACCAAACTACGGCCCGCCGCCGCACTCTACATAAAAAGTAAATGTGATTGTGGTCTTTATTTTTATTTATTTATTTTTTGTCTTTATTTTCGTGCATTAAGTGTTTCGTGTATTGGTAAATAAACATGTTGATTGTCTTTATTTCTTGTGTACTCACTGTATTGTATTAAAGAAAACGATTGCATGGTCCACCGCACTTGTCGTTCTCTCAGTTATGCGGCCCGCTGTTGGGAGAAAAAAATTGGTGACCCCTGCACTAGAGAGTACGAGCTCTCACATGAAAGGATGACAGTTTTTCCATCACGTGATCATGTGTACTGTTCATGAGCCTAGACCAGCGTTTTTCAAACTTTTTTACTGCGACCCACAGCAAGAACCACAATTAACATCGCGACACATAATACTTAGGTGTAATATGATATATATATATATATATATATATATATATATATATATATATATATATAACTTATAATATATAATTGTGTGTGATTATAAATAAACACACACACATGTGTATATATATATATACATATATAATTATAGTACGATATCTAAAAGTGCGGAGAGTAAGTCTGAGTTCACTAGAAATTAGTAAAGACTGACAGGAATATAAAAGGTAAGCATATGAAATTAGTATAGACGGGAAAAAAGATGTTTGGTACGGAACTGTCGACAACTAGCTATTCAGAGAGAGAGAGAGAGAGAGAGAGAGAGAAAGAGAGAGAGAGTGGGAGAGAGAGAGAGGGAGGGGGGGAGGAAAAAGGAAAAGAAGGGGAAAGGAAGAGGAAAAGAGAGAAAAAAAGAAGGGGAAAGGAAGAGGGAAAGAGAGAAAAAAAGAAGAGATATATCAGGAAACGTTCATTTTTCATCATCATCTCATCCACATCCTCCTTCGCCTTGATCTCACTTGCGTATCTTTTATTTCATTTCTTTTTTGTCGCGACCCATTTTATTTTTCACGCGACCCACTGAAGGGTCGGGACCAACACTTTGAAAAACCCTGGGGTCGCCAAGACATCTTGTATGCTAAATTCTTAAACTCATATCGTTATAATTCAATGATGTTAACTTTGTCTTTTATAACCTTACAATAGATTAGTGGGGTCGCGCTCATATCATGAGGATCATATTGGGGTCGCCTGAAAAAAAGTTAGGAAACACTGGTCTATTAGACCATGGTCACACACACACACACACACACACACACACACACACACACACACACACACACACACACACACACACACACACACACACACACACACACATATACACACGCACACACACACGACTCGGTGGCGCGGTTGGTAGAGCGCTGGACTGCCAGCGCGGTGGTGCTCGCAGTGCTTGGTTCGAATCCTGCCCAGGGCCGAAATTATTTCGGTATCACTGCGCTTCGGGTCGTTACTCTGACTCTCGTGGGCGGGGAGTTGGGTGTGTGTGTGTGTGTAAGGTCATAGCATTACCCATAGATCGGTCATACGAGTTCTGAGCTCTCTTTCAGGAGGGAAATAGCTGTCGATCACGAGTCCAACACGTGATCCAAAGGCCAAGGTGAATACACACACACACATACACACAGTATTACCCATAGGTCGGTCATACGAACTCTAAGCTCTCATCCGGGAGGTTAATAACTCGATCACGAGTCCGACACGTGATCCAAGACCAGGGTGAATCACACACACACAGTATACATACTCGTTTGCTCGTTGGAGCTAATTCCATGCACTGTCTCGGTCCGGGAACCGAAGTACGGTCCTTGGGGTCCAGGCGCGCTGCTGATCGGTCCCGGCGGCAACCAGAATAAAATATGAAAGTGAAGGGGCTAAAGGGGCTATCACACTGGGCTTCCACGGGCTTCATCAGCGTCTACAGTTGAGAGTAAAAACGACTTCGGTTACAATTTTTTTTTTCTCAAATCTCCAAACATCAATTTATCTTTACGCCATATATAGCAGAGCTAAATGATGATGAACTAGGTTTGTAAACCTATAAGAATGTTAAACATACTGTTAAAACGTTCATGGAGAAATCTAGATTTCTGTAAGCCATTTTATTTCCAATGGAGGTTGGAGGTAGGATGTGGGAGGAAAAGGACCCTAGTGCGATAACCCCCTCAAGCAGCAACGACACTCCCTCCTCCTCTCACCCCATTTGATGCATATATATAACTATTGCCATCGAGCATCTTGGCTTATTTCTTTACACACTGGTTGAGCCTACAACGTGTATGCGTGTTTTCTTTGTGACCGAGACTGCATCAAGAGACAAGAGTACTGTTCAACGGTCTTTCCCTCCCTCGCTTATTCAGCTGAAACGCGAGCTTTGTCCGAACTCAAGCCTGCCCACCCCCCCTTTCTATCTGAATAAATCCGTCGGGTATTAGACTGAATCAAATGATCAAGTACGTCGCCGGGTGTGTCAATTCCTTCCTGCTCCGTGGCCTCAAAGCAGCAGATAAAGTTCCTCAGGTCCTCTTGTAAAGCTCTCCAGGAAGAAACGTGAGTGCGAGAGGTGTGGGGGGGGGGGAGCTTCAATATCAAGGGCTAGAGATAAAAAAGAAAAGAAAAAAAAAAAGAGGGGTCAATAGAGACATCTTGGGTCCTGCCCAAAGACCGAGTGCCAACCTCTAGGGGTTGCACCTCTAGGTGGTGGTAAGAGCGTCATTTTCTTTGGCGCCCCCGGTCTATCATCAGCCCCATGGTGACAGAGACGTCAACATATGCGTCACAAGAGCGCCCCCGACGATCTTATTTAAGTGCGTAGTAGCATGAAGCTTAAAAACATCCTGTCTTCGAAATACCTCTACTTCTTCATTTTGCTTGTTACACCTGTTCGGACATGTCGCTGACAATTTTGTTCAGCAGATAGAGTCGAAATCTCCATTCCTTAGACGTTAAAGACAGCCTTGTACCATTGCGAGTTGGTAATTTACACCAAATTTAGGTCGCGTATATCGTATCAAATTAGGTTCGAATACATCATAAATCATTGCAAGATACATTCTATGCCCAAAAATATTAGTTGTCGGTTTAATTAATGCAGTTGACGCTAGTTCTTGTTAGTTGTCGCTGGTTCTTGCTAGCTGTCGCTAAGTAGTGCACTGAGATTAGTTGACGCTAAATTCATCGGCAAATAAATTAAATTCAGGTCGTGTATATCGTATCAAATTAGGTTCGAATACATCATAAATCATTGCAAGATACATTTTATGCCCAAAAATATTAGTTGTCGGTTTAATTAATGCAGTTGACGCTAGTTCTTGTTAGTTGTCGCTGGTTCTTGCTAGTTGTCGCTAAGTAGTGCGACCGCTCATCAGGTGTGTCGTGGATCTCTGGAGATTCACTCTTGTTAACTCCAGAAGATTTCATTCATCTGAAAGGTACCTCCACTTCGCAAGGGGTCGAAAATGATCAACGTCGTTCCAAGGTGTGGTGATCAGATAAGCCGTGCTTAGTGATCATTCAATCCGTTGCCCCCATTCTCTCTTGTAGAAGACTCGCGTCCCTACAGGAAACCGGCAGCAGCCTCAAGTCACTTAAAGAAGAGATATTGTGTTTCTATCTTGGGATTGTGAGTAAGGGACATCGTAGTGTGAGGTGTTCTGTGCCCTCTGTGTAGTGGTTCCATCTGGGGCAGTTTGTGTCTGTGGCCAGGCTTATTCTGTGTTGGTATTGTCTTAATGAGCTCTCCACAGGCATGCTAGTGCGGGTCTAATCTTATATGGGATGGTTTTCTCTGTAGGACTTATATCTATGGGAGGAGTGCTTATAGTTTGGTACTTAGTAAAGACATCAAAAAGTAATTAGTTTGTAGTACCCACTGTGCATAATCACAGGTTTGCCAAAAGAAAAAAAATTAGTCCCTTGATATGAAAAAGGCAATCTTATGCCCACAGCGAAGCAGTCTTAATCATAAATGGGATACATACATGCTTATAGGTTTTTTGTAAAGACAGCTTTAACCATGTAAGAGTTAGGAGTCTGTTTGTGGACCTGACAAAAGGGGAAATATTTTACGTAATTACAATCGGATCTTGTGACACTGCTTCTGACGCAGGACAGTGGGCGAGATGCAGGGATGACCCGTCATCCAGGAGGTGCCAAGAGGGAGGGAAGAGGGTGGAGGGGAGTGGAGTATGATAGGGATGGAATAGGTGGGAGTGGTTTTGTGCCTTTGTTTTTTGGCTACCTCCCTTATTAGGGGGAAGAAAGCCTTTGGTACATGTATGTATATTGCAGAAACCACAGGGAAAATAGTCGGAATACGAAAATATCTAGTATTCCGACTTTATTTTCCCTGTGGTTTCTGCAATATTATTTAGTCTCGCGTTATTGTGATTATTTTTGTATGTATATACAATCGGATCTATTTATATCGAGGACCTAACTGCGGGAATACTCGGATATAGGCAGCAGTGATGATGAACAGGTGTATGCGTACAAACCCGACACTTTTCGTGAGTCATAAGGGTAACTGTGATTCTCACCTTTCTCACCAGACGCCCGTTAGGTCATGGCCTGTCAGCAGCTGCCGGTGCCTCGTTTACAATTCTCCGCCACTCCGTTCTTTCCATGAAGATTTGATTCCGTGACACTTCATCCAGGTTTGTTCCTCTCCTATTAAAAGCCTCATCCACTCCCTTGATCCAACTACTCCTTGGTCTTCCTACTGGTCTTGTTCCTTCTGGTATGTGATTAAGGATAACTGTGATATTAATAGAAATTGGAGAACTTATATGTCTCTCCCCAACAATAGCACTATTGGTGGTCGTCATTTAAAACTCAACAAATGGGTGTGTTTGTGCTCAGTAAATATTTTTAACTAGTTTCACTGTGATAAATTTGAAAACAAAAATAAATTCTTGAAGAAAATATGCGAGTGCTGTTGTGGCGTTCTTTCCTACTCTCCAATTACTAAACCTAATTTTATATCTAAGTATGGTTCCAATTTTAGCTATATCACCTTATTCTCCAGTTATCATACCTAGATTTAAATTCATGCATGGTTCCAACCTGGGCTATATCACTTTCAAGAAACCCTCCCACATCAGATTATAACCGCACTAGCGTGCCTGTGTACAGGACACCATTCATCAATAAGACAGTACCAACACAGAATAAGCCTGACCACAGATACAAACTGCCCCAGATGACCCAGATGCAACCACCACAACTTACACTACGATGCCCTACACTTACAATCCCAAGACAGCAACTCAGTATCTCTTTTCTAAGTGACTTATGGTCCCGACCTGAGGCTGTTGCCGGTCTCTTGGAGGCCGCGGGTCTTGGAGAGACCAGGGGCAACGGACTGATTGGTCACTTTCCAGTCTATTCTAATGGTTGGAATATTCCAAGACCTGCATCGAAAACTTCATTCCTTTGTATTCTTTAGATATTCAGTATCTTTTTACTCTCATGAACGTTGCTTTGTTGTGGAAGTTTATTATTTTTCTAATCGCGCAACAATACTCCTCTTTTCTTTCCCCTCCCTCCTCTTTTTTCTTCTCTTGCTCTTCTCTCCTTCCTTCTCCTCTTCCTAATCAGAACATCTCCTTTGTTAATGCTGTACCCTTAATGCCTGAAAACAACTGAAATTGTCACTTTTGATCCTTCAACTGCTCCTATGACTTATCAGCTTGGGGATCATTTTGGTTGTTGCTCTTTGTATCCTATCAACCTTTCTATGAACACCACAATCTACGTGTATTCTAGTCCTGGACAGATTAGGATTTCCATCAATTTTCTTCATTACTTCTTCATCCATGTAGTGAAATACCATTTCAATTTCTGCAACAGCCCATATGTCTCATCCACAATCTTCCTTATACTGTATGTCTGTCAGGTGACAGGTTGTCTTTTATCAACTGATATTTCTTTTTTTATTTCATTCCTTGTGTGTGTGTGTGTGTATGTGTGTGTGTGTGTGTGTGTGTAATAATAATAATAATAATAATAACTAGCGGAACCCGTGTAAATTACACGAAAAAGAGGGTAAATCATTGCATCAAGATGGCAAGAGAGGTAGGATATCCTCTCCCTCTGTTGTCCATCATCACCGACAAATACTGCGGCAATTTCATCATTTGTTGGATTATTATATCTCCTCGCATCAGGGCCGGCAATAAATTGCATGGTTATTTTTCTGGGAGACCTCAGATTTAATGCTTTATTTGTTTCAATTATATAGAGCTGTCCATATTTTCTTTCTTCATTTTCATTTGATCTTCGAGACCTTCCAGAATTTCGAGACCTTCCAGAACTTCGAGACCTTCCAGACCTTCAAGAACTTCGGCACTTTCGAGAACTTCGGCACCCTCGAGAGCTTCGGCACCTTCGAGAACTTCGGCACCTTCGAGAACTTCGGCACCTTCGAGAACTTCGGCACCTTCGAGAACTTCGGCACCTTCGAGAACTTCGGCGCCTTCGAGAACTTCGGCGCCTTCGAGAACTTCGGCGCCTTCGCGAACTTCGGCGCCTTCGAGAACTTTGGCACCTTCGAGAATTTCGGCACCTTCGAGAACTTCGGCACCTTCGACAATTTCGGCACTTTCGAGAACTTCGAGAACCTCGACACCTTCGAGAACTTCGGCACCTTCGAGAACTTTGGCACCTTCGAGAACTTCGGCAGCTTCGAGAACTTCGACACCATGGAAGGTCGTTGCTTGTGATGTAAGCGTGACACACAAAATAACACACACGCTATCGTATAATAATAATAATAATATTAATAATAATAACAACAACAACAACAATAATAATAGTAAAGTCTACGGAACAAACATGCCTTATTTCAACCATTCGAGAAGCGTGACACACAAAATAACACACGCTATCGTATTAATATATATGATAATAATAGACGGTTTATTGGGTATAGCAGCGTTATTGCTGAAAATATACAGCCTACAGAATTATGTAATATAACAGTGTAAAGATGTTGTTACAAACATTAAAAAACAGTAAGCTAAGGAATAGCCGTGTTGTATAACGTTGTTATTTCTTGTTGATTAACTTCACAAATGTCGGTATGGGGCTCTTCTTATACCGGTCGGTGCGTGCTCTGATCGGCTTGATGGTGGTGCTGGGGAGGGGAGGGGGGGGGTAGCAAGTCCCGGTGCCGAAGATGTTTCACTAGGATGTGTGTGTGTGATTCACAACGGTCTTGGATCACGTGTTAAGACTTGTGATCGACAGCTTTTACCTTCCCGAATGAGATCTCTGTGCTCTTATATGGCCCAATCTATGGGTACTGCTTCGACCTTACACACGCGCGTGCGCGCACACACACACTACAAACACTACCACTATAACTACAATTACCATAACTACCATTACAACTACTAAAACAACTTCTCTACAAGTAGCAAAACAACTACCAATTCACTACAAAAAACACTACCACTTCTACAACTGCCACTACATCTACCACTGCAACTACTCTACAACTACCATTGCAACTACAAGACTAAAACTAAAACTACGACTACCACTAACAATATACCACTACCAATACAACTACCACTACAACCATAACTACCAGTACAACTAAAACTACCGCTACAAATACCACTACAGCTACCGCTGCAACTACCAACTACCACTGTAACTCCCACTACAATTATACCACTCTAACTACCACTACAACTACATTTAACAATACAACTACCGTAGAAAGGGGTAAAGGTAGTTACATGGGGTAAAACTGGCCATTGTCTTTGTTATATGCCTAATTAGGACAGATAGACAGGGAAATAAAACCACCAACTACTATGGTGTGTTTTGTATAATTCCTCCCCCCCCCCTTTTTTTTGACAAACATAATTAGGTATGTAACAAAGTCAATGGCCAGTTTTACACCATGTGGCTACTTTTGCCCCTTCCTACGGCACCACTACCATTATAAATACCACTACTACTACTACAACTACCACTGCAACTACAACTAATAATACCACTATCTCTACCACTATGTCACGTCCCTAGCGTGAATAGAATCCTGTAGTTGTGCTGTGTCAAGCCCGTGTGAATAAAGTCTCTTGTTAGTATTTTCAAGATACGCCTTGCGTGAATATGTGCTGTATTATCATTCATGTTGTTATTGTCACTTGTGGAAAAAAAAAAAAATATATATATATATATATATATCATAATATGTATGTTATAAAGTAAAACATTGCTCAATACCCGTCTGTTGGGGCGCGCTTTGAATACGTTCTGTCAGATGACGCCAAGCTCAGAAACCGTTACATAATTTGGCGCGAAAACATGTTATTTCCCATTGGTTAGTAGCTGAAACTACCTAGTTTAGGAACGAATCGACATCCAGAAAATGTAATCATCTATTCCCGGGGTATGTAAGGCCGGACAGAGAGCAACTACAGAAAACCAGAACGGAGGCCCAAGCAGAGAAAACTGAGAGCAGAGAGATAAGACAAGAAAAGAAGCAGGCACCCACGGTTCATCTGAAACTAGGTAGATTTTTTTCTACATTCGTCGATTACAACTCGACTAAATAAATCCTTTGGACCTTTACGATTGCACTTTGCAATCTTCAAGGACCGAACCCGTGAACTGGCCATCTCCACGCGAAGTGCACCCCTTTGCTTTTTCAGAATTGTTTAGCACATCTTCCAGACTGCTGCTAGACTAAAGGTACGACTCTACAAACTGTTATTTATCCACTACGAAACACCAACAAATCTCCTACGACGTGTTTCCAAAGTACCAGAAGTTATCGTGCATCAGTCTCTCCTCAAGCAACTCATTGTTCCCGAGACTTGAAGATCGGACCGGACGATTTTCCATTGGTCGCGAGGGTGTTTTTGAGGATCGCCAGTCTTTTTTTAACTGAACTATAAAAACGAAAGTTTATCAACATTATGCAAGTGCGTAGAAATATAACATGAAATGGTTGAATTTATTATTACAATTAGGGTCGCGACTCCAGGCCAAGAGTGGATTTAGGGTCGCAGCCAAAAAAGGTTGGGAAACACTGCTCTACACCATAATCGAGACTTCATTTCGTCCACCTGTTCTTACGTGCTGCATACAAACGCACGACTAGTTACTCTACCTGGTAACTGTTTAAGCACCCATTTATAATTGATGTAACATATATGCATTTAGATTTTTATGCTTGATGTGTATTGCTACATTTTTCTTGTGTCCATTTATGTTGTTTGTGTCTATTTTAGTATTGTGAATGATAATTTCAACGGCGAGTTAAAATGTCACTCGTGCGAGCTGCTCACGGCCTTTTTTTTATCATTTTTATCATTATATATATATATATATATATATATATATATATATATATATATATATATATATATATATATTTTTTTTTTTTTTTTTTTTTTTTTTTTTCGCGACTAGCTTGGCCCATAAGTGGGTCGTGACAGACTACCTCTACCACTACCACTTCTACCACTAACACTACCTCTACTTCTACCAATACCACTACAACTATCAATACAACTACCTCTACAACTACCACTGTCTCTACAATTATCACTAACCCTACAACTCTTTCTATCACTACAACTTCAACTACCATTACAACTACCACTAACATTACAATTCCCACTACAACTACCACTGTAACTACAAGTACCACTACTACCACAACCACTACCTCTACCACTACAGCTACTTATACCACTAAAAATCCTACTTCTACAACTACTACCACTACAACTCCTGCTACTTTTACAACTACCACTACAACTACTACCTCTACAATTACTTCTCCCTCTACAACTAATTCTACTACCACTACAGCTACTAACTACAACAACCACTACAATTACCATTTCATCTTACCACAACTACTTCTACCACTACAGCTGCAACCAATACAACTACCTCTTCAACTAATTCTACCACCGCAACCAATTCTACCTCTATAATTACTTCTAACTCTACAACTACTTCTACCTCTACAACTACTACCATTACAACTACTATCTCTACAACTATCACCACCAACTACCACTACCTCTGCCAGTACCTCTACAACTGTAACTACCACTTCAGCTAAAAGTACCACTACCATTACAACTACCACAACAACTACAGATGTGAATATTGCTCTTTTTATGATCATTACCCTAATGTCCAATTGACAGTATGTTCCTCATTTTGTTTTGTAAAACTGTTAATGGTAATCCTCATTTTCTGTTGTTTCAGGATTATGTTGTAAAAGAAGTTCAACGAAGCTTGTTCAACTGTTAACAAGTATATTGCATCCCACACCAATTTAATGAACTTCTCCAGTCGTCATGAACAGGCTACTGAAAATCAATCATCTGGACCTTGATCTGAACTCTCCAACAGCTTCTATAAGGAATGGAAGCAGATACATACTTTTACCAACTTTATTGAGGAATGTGGGGAAAGTGCTCCCAATAAATTCAGAATGTTGGAGAAATGTGTGTCACATAATGTGTCTGAATATATTGCAGTGTACAGACTATGAAAGTGCCAAAGGTACTCTCCACATGACATCAACAACCTGGTAAATCACTCAATGATCATCTGCAGGAATTACATAAACCTAGCAAGGACTGCAATCTAAAGGCTGTCTCTGCAGAGCAATATCGGGAGAAGCTAATTCGTGATCTTTTCATCAACAGTATTAGCTCTCCTCTTTATGCCAACACCTGGAGAATAAAACACTTGACCTACAGACTGCTCACAATCAAGCATATTCATTAGACTTGGTGCAACACAATGATGATGCTTACGTGAGCACACCTCTGAGTTCCCTCATTGTTGCTATAGTTCCTCCACAATGGTTTTGATCTACTGACACAGCCTCTTGAGTCCCTCTGCAACAGCCTTGACCTACTTCTTCAGACTCTTCCGCAACAGCTTCAGCCCATTAACAGAACTCCCTTAGAGGATTAGACTGTGGCCACTACATACACTTCAAAGCAAAAGTATTTCTTCTATGGAGGCCCCTTTCATAATAGGAAATTTTGTCCCATGTGTGATGCATCTTGTCATGCTTGTGGCAAGAAAGGTCACTTTTCTCAAATCTGCATGTCCAAATCAACCACAAGTACAACAGCAACCATGTTTAAGCCTGCTCTTCTTGCCATTACAGCCGCGTTTCCTCAGTCTTTCACATGCAGCAGTGGTTGTCTCAGTAAATGGACATGACCTTAATGCTCTTATATATTTGTGCATCTCAGGTAGTTTCATGAGTGAAAATGCTTCAAGAAAACCGAAGTCGAATATTTTTCCAGTAACAAAGAAATTTCAATGGCTTTAACTACATTAAACACCACCTCTTCTGGGTGTTGTGTAGTGGACATAACGCTTAATGGTCATAGCTACCCATTTACACACCTGGGCTTTTCAAGGATTTGTGTGGTGATGTAATTCTGGGTTTGGATTTTCAAAACAGCACAAAAGTCTCACAACTGAATTTAGTGGATCTCAACCAGAATTAGTTGTCACAAGTATAACTCATTGTGCTCTTGGCTGCCTTTCTTGAAGAACCTTCACTCTTCAAAAATCTATCTCCAAAATGTAAAGCAATAACAACTAAATCAAGACACTTCTGTAAAGATGACCAATCCTTTAATGAAAAAATTTCTCATCTCCTATCTGAAGGGATCTTTGAAACCAGTTCCTAACCATGGCATACCCAAATTGTTATTCCCAAGGAACTTTCACATAGAAACAGAAAGCATCTGCATCGATTATTCTCATACAGTTAACCAGTATACTGAATTCCATGGATATCCACTTCCCCACATTGATGATATGGTGAACAATCTTGCTAACTAGTGTATTTTCTACCTTTGACCTGAAAAGTCATCTTTTATTGGCAACGATTAAGTAGCATCGGTGCCTCAGAAGATCCCCAGGGACCAAACTTGGCAGTCAAAAGCTGCCCAGAAGTCATGACCCGGCTGCATCAGGTCAGACAAAACAGGTCCTTGAGGTACTCCAGCATGGAAACTTACATACATATACCAAGGCTTTTTCCCCCTTACTAGGGAGGTAGCCAAAAAGGACAAGGCATAAAATCATTCCCACCCATTCCATCCCTGAAAACACTCCACACCCTTCCACCCTCCCTCCCATCTTAGCACCTCCTAGATGACGGGTCATCCCTGCACCCTGTCCACTGCCCTGGGTCAGAAGCAGTGTCGCAAGACACAGCACATCCACAGCAAGGCCGCTTCATTAAATCGGCGACCCCCCCTCTCCGTCCCCCCATATAAAGGAGAGGACGGTGAGAAATCCCTTCAGGCTGCGTCAAAATTTTGTTCACACTCACTACCTCACCCATCATCCATTCCACCTCATGCATCACAACATCTTCCATATACAACCATTCTCCATTCACCCGTCTTCTGTCCTCTCCCGTCCTTCCTCAACAGACATTCCCCTCTTCCCCAAAGCCCCCTTCACCCCATCCATCCATCTCATCCTAGGACGTCCCCTCATGTTCACTCCCTCCACATCTGCCTTCCATACCTCTTTTACTAGTCTTTCTTCACTCATTCTTTCCATGTGTCCAAACCATCCTAATACTCTTTCATCAACCCTATCTCCCAGCTCCCTTTCCACCCCCGTTCTCTTCCTCACCTCCTCATTTCTCACTCTATCTAACCTAGTAAGCCCCATCATACTTCTCAGACACTTCATCTCAAACACATTCAAGCTCCTTCTCTCTTCCTCTCTTATGTTCCATGTTTCTGCTCCATACAGTGCTGTTGGCACAATTACTCCTTCATACAGTCTCCTCTTAGCATCCATTCCTAAATTTCTATTCCTCATTACACTTTTTAATCCACCAAGGCATTTACTCGCTTCTCTCAATCTACATTCTACCTTCACCTTTTCCTGCCACATTTGCACCCAAGTATCTAAAACTATCCACTTCCTCCAGTTGCTCTCCCTTAATGCTCACTTCCAGATTACTGCCACTTTCACCCCTTGTACATCTCATCACCTTACTTTTATCCACATTTATCTTCAGCTTTCTTCTATCACACACTCTCCCAAACTCTGTCACCAACTTCCTCAATCCCTCCTCTGATCCTGCCACAAGCGCAGTGTCGTCCGCAAACAACAGCTGGCTCACCTCCCACTTTTCTCCATTTTCTTTAACCATCTCCAATCCCTGACCCACTACCCTTGCATTTACCTCTCGCACCACCCCATCCATGTATAAGTTGAACAGCCAGGGTGACATAACGCATCCTTGACGAAGTCCCACCTTTACCTCAAACCACTCACTCTCTCCATTTCTAATCCTGACACAAGCTCTACTACTCTCATAAAAACTCTTGACAGCTCCGAGAAGCTTTCCTCCTATCCCGTATATCCACATAACCTCCCACAGTGCCTTTCTGTCTATCCTGTCATAAGCCTTTTCCAAATCCATAAAGGCCCAAAAAACATCCTTCCCCTTTCCTATAGCTTTCTCACATATCTGTCTTACCACAAAAATCTGATCTACACAACCTCTACCTGTCCTAAATCCACACTGTTCCTCACCAATTACTCCCTCTGTTCCTCTCCTAATCCTCTCAATCAAGATCCTCCCATAAGCCTTTCCAACTACACTTAACAAGCTAATCCCTCTGAAACTACTACATTCACACTTGTCCCCCTTTCCCTTGTAAAGTGGAACTATACAAGCACTCCTCCAGTCCTCCGGCACTCTACCTTCTCTCCAGCAAACATTAAATAACCTCACCAACCAGTCCACCATCACTGTACCTCCTTTTTTAAGACATTCTGCATGGCATCCATCCAGACCAGGTGCCTTACCGCTTTCATCATCTTAACTGCTGCCTTCACTTCATCCTTCCTTATTTCTCCTCCATTTTCCTCAATCATCACTCACATTTTCTTAGCATTTCCCACTGCAGCTATCTTTCCCTCCCTATTCTCCTTCACATTTAGCAACTCCCTAAAATATTCTGCCCATCTTCCCCATACTGCCTTCTCCTCCATTATCATCTCTCCATCTGCACCTTTTACCTTTTCTTCTCTACTTGATTCGCCTCCTCTTCCTCTCTTAATTTCTTTCCAAAACCTCTTTTTATTACTTTCAAAATTTTCTGTCATACTCTTACCCCATTTTACATCTGCTCTCCTCTTTGCCTCCTTTACCTTTTTCTTTACTTCTCTTTTCTTTTCTTTGTACGTCTCATATGACTCCCTCGTCCTATTTTGTAACCAATCTGTGTAAGCTCGCTTCTTCTCTTCTACAACCTTCTTCATTTCCTCATCCCACCATTCACTACCCTTCCTTCTATTTCCTTCTGTCCTTCTTGTTCCACACACCATCTTTGCACACTTTGTGACTCCCTCCTTGAACCATCTCCATTCCTCCTCCACACCTACCTCTACTCTATCCTTCACTCCCTCCCACTCCTCCTTCAGCTTCTTCTTGTACTCCTTCTCCTTTTCCTCTTCATTTAAAGAGTTCACTCTAAGCACCTCCCTACCTTTTGTCCCTTTCCTCTTTCTCCATCTGTCCTCCACTCTCAACTTACCTTCCACCAAAAAATTATCTGATATTCCCCCACCCTCTCCCCTTAGCACATGTACATCCTTAACTCTTCCTATCATAATCCTATTTACCACTACATAGTCCATTAAAGCTCTATCTACCACCCTTCCTCCACCACCCTCTCCCATATGTACTTATGCTTGATTTTCTTCCAAAACACTGTATTTGCTATCATCAACTCTTTTTCTAGACACATTTCCACCATCAACTCTCCACTACGATTTTTTCCTGGAACTCCACATTTCCCAACCACTCCATCAATTGGATCCTTTCCTACCCTAGCATTAAGGTCTCCCAGTACTATTACATTTACACTTCTCCCTAAACCCTCTATGCACTCATTTAAATCTATCCAAAAGGCCTCCCTTTCTTCTACACTCTTCTCACTGCCAGGCCCATATGCACTTACAAAAACCCACATCTCCTTCCCCACTTTCACCTTCATCCACATTATCCTTGAGGAAACCTCCTTCCACCCCACTACACGTTTACCTATCTCTTCACTTACTAGTATAGCCACCCCTTCCCTCCCTCGCCCTCTCTTCACTCCTGATAACCTCCCACTTACACTCCCAAACTTACAATCGCCCTTCCCTTTCAGCTTAGTTTCACTCAAAGCCAACACATCCATCTTTCTTCTCACAAACATACTACCTATCTCTTCCCTTTTACTCTCATCTGTACCACATCCACGCACATTAAAAGACCCAAACCTTAGGGTGCTGGTCCGAGAACTTCCAGACCCTCTTATGCCTTTGCTTTTACTTTTAGGAATGTGCCCTGTGGGGCTACAAGGAGAAGGATGCCTAGTCCCAATCCCCGTCCCTTTCTTCTCGCCTCTTACGATCCAAGTGGGAATACTTGGTGGCAGTATTCTTTTCCCCCACCACAGGGAATTCCCCCACCACAGAAAAAGAATACTCAGAGAAATGGTACAGGACAGCAACAAGGGGTTGGGGGACAGCATAACGGAGGGACAGTCGTAGTATAAAAGTGTCATCATTTCTCTATGAACAGAGTTTTCCTCTATCATAGACAAAATGATGTGTGCCTCTGGTCCGTAGGGGCGCCCCATATAGACCCTAAAGTATCGACTGCATGCTACTTTGCCACAATAACAAGCAGCCAATACCCCAGACAGGGAAACTTCCAGGTATAAAATGTTGACGGGGAAACTTCCAGGTATAAAATTTTGTATATTTTTGAGGTTTTAAGAGACAAATCTGATTTATAGTTGGGGAGCACTTCCCACTTTAGCTTAAAATTATACTGCAGAGGTATACAGTATCTTAACTGCCCTAGAACATATTGCTACCCTCCTGAATTCTAGCTGTACTGTATTCTGTAATTTGTCTTGCAGTCTCTAGAAATCTACAATGATACCCATTAACACAAACATTTTTGCAGTGGGTATTTTTACATAAGAGCATAGGAATTACAATTTCATTGTGTTGGGTTCCTGTACGTTGAAAATTTATGAAAATGAAAGCGCAGACCAGTTAGCCAAATCAGCAGCAGCAAGTCTGATGCCAAGATGATGCCCCCTAATTTATTGGCAACAGCAATGGAATGAGGTGGGACACAACAAAATGAGGTCGATCTCTATAAGCATACATCTTTAGGGAGAACAATAACATGATTGGAAAATGTGATATGTCATGTCCACATCGGTCACACAAGATTAACCCACGAATTCTTTGTGAATGGTGGAATTGAGCCATATTGTGATGATTTCTTGGTCCCACTGATGTTTAGACACTTGCTGGTTGAGTGCCTTACCCTGAGAGAACTGAGGGATTAGCATCTATCAGAGTGCATATTTGGTAATAACAGAAGCAGTTTGGCTAGAATTTTGGCAACAGATATACATACATACATACATATACCAAGGCTTTTTCCCCCTTCCAAGGGAGGTAGCCAAAAAGGGAAAGGCATAAAAACACTCCCACCCATTTCATCCCTAAATACCCTCCACACCCCTCCCACCCTTCCTCTCATCTGAGCACCTCCTGGATGACGGGTCATCCCTGCACCCTGCCCACCGCCCTGGGTCAGAAGCAGTGTCGCAAGACACAGTACATCCACAGCAAGGCCGCTTCATTTAATCGGCGACCCCCCCTCTCCGTCCCCCTTTGCATATAAGGCGAGGACGGGGAGAAATCCCTTCGGGCTGCGTCAAAATTTACTCACACATACTACCCCCCCCCACCCACCCCCCGCCCATTTCTCCTCATGCAGTCACTACATCAATCATATACAACCATTCTCCACTCACCTCTGTCTTCCGTCCTCTCCCTTCCTTCCTCAACAGACATTCCCCTCTTCCCCAAAGCCCCCTTCACCCCATCCATCCACCTCATCCTAGGACGTCCCCTCATGTTCACTCCCTCCACATCTGCCTTCCATACCTCTTTTACTAGTCTTTCTTCACTCATTCTTTCCATGTGTCCAAACCATCCTAATATTCTTTCATCAACCCTATCTCCCAAAATCCGAAGCTCAGCGATTCCGTCCAAACTTGCGCCACAAGAACACAGTGGCACAGGGTGTCCATCACCGTTGACCGCGGAATCCTCACACCAAGGGTCTGCCCGTCAGAGCCATCCAAAATTCCGCCAAATGACGTTTATGCCTGTAAAAGGGATACCGTGCCAATGACTGCTGTGCCATTGCACTAAAGGACATCCCAGGCCCCCCCGGACCTGTGGCCGTCATAGCGGCTAAATCGCTGGCGGTGACCAAAATGACCCAAAACCGAAAAAAACTCAAAGGGGGTACCCCGTGGAATTTCGGGCAAAATCCGAAGCTCAGCGATTCCGTCCAAACTTGCGCCACAAGTACACAGTGGCACAGGGTGTCCATCACCGTTGACCGCGGAATCCTCACACCAAGGGTCTGCCCGTCAGAGCCATCTAAAGTTCCGCCAAATGACGTTTATGCCTGTAAAAGGGATACCGTGCCAATTACTGCTGTGCCATTGCACTAAAGGACATCCCAGGCCCCCCCGCACCACTGGGTGTCATAGCGGCTAAATCGCTGGAGGTCACCAAAATGACCCAAAACCTAAAAAAACTCAAAGTGGGTACCCCATGGATTTTGGGGGGAAATCCGAAGGTCAGCCATTTCCTCCAAACTTGCGCCACAAGTACACAGTGGCATAGGGTGCACGTCACCGCACACAGCGGAATCCTCACTCCAAGGGTGTCCCCGTCAGAGCCATCCAAAATTCCGCCAAATGACGTTTTTGCCTCTGGCACGGATACCGTGCGCCTGACTGCTGTGCCATTGCACCCAAGGGCATCCCAGGCCGCCCCCCACCACTGGGTGTCATAGCGGCTAAATCGCTGGAGGTCACCAAAATGACCCAAAACCTAAAAAAACTCAAAGGGGGTACCCCATGGATTTTGGGGGGAAATCCGAAGGTCAGCCATTTCCTCCAAACTTGCGCCACAAGTACACAGTGGCATAGGGTGCACGTCACCGCACACAGCGGAATCCTCACTCCAAGGGTGTCCCCGTCAGAGCCATCCAAAGTTCCGCCAAATGACGTTTTTGCCTCTGGCACGGATACCGTGCGCCTGACTGCTGTGCCATTGCACCCAAGGGCATCCCAGGCCGCCCCCACCACTGGGTGTCATAGCGGCTAAATCGCTGGAGGTCACCAAAATGACCCAAAACCTAAAAAACTCAAAGGGGGTACCCCATGGATTTTGGGGGGAAATCCGAAGGTCAGCCATTTCCTCCAAACTTGCGCCACAAGTACACAGTGGCATAGGGTGCACGTCACCGCACACAGCGGAATCCTCACTCCAAGGGTGTCCCCGTCAGAGCCATCCAAAGTTCCGCCAAATGACGTTTTTGCCTCTGGCACGGATACCGTGCGCCTGACTGCTGTGCCATTGCACCCAAGGGCATCCCAGGCCGCCCCCACCACTGGGTGTCATAGCGGCTAAATCGCTGGAGGTCACCAAAATGACCCAAAACCTAAAAAAAACTCAAAGGGAGTACCCCATGGATTTTGGGGGGAAATCCGAAGGTCAGCCATTTCCTCCAAACTTGCGCCACAAGTACACAGTGGCATAGGGTGCACGTCACCGCACACAGCGGAATCCTCACACCAAGGGTGTCCCCGTCAGAGCCATCCAAAGTTCCGCCAAATGACGTTTTTGCCTCTGGCACGGATACCGTGCGCCTGACTGCTGTGCCATTGCACCCAAGGGCATCCCAGGCCGCCCCCCACCACTGGGTGTCATAGCGGCTAAATCGCTGGAGGTCACCAAAATGACCCAAAACCTAAAAAAACTCAAAGGGGGTACCCCATGGATTTTGGGGGGAAATCCGAAGGTCAGCCATTTCCTCCAAACTTGCGCCACAAGTACACAGTGGCATAGGGTGCACGTCACCGCACACAGCGGAATCCTCACTCCAAGGGTGTCCCCGTCACAGCCATCCAAAGTTCCGCCAAATGACGTTTTTGCCTCTGGCACGGATACCGTGCGCCTGACTGCTGTGCCATTGCACCCAAGGGCATCCCAGGCCGCCCCCCACCACTGGGTGTCATAGCGGCTAAATCGCTGGAGGTCACCAAAATGACCCAAAACCTAAAAAAAAACTCAAAGGGGGTACCCCATGCATTTTGGGGGGAAATCCGAAGGTCACCCATTTCCTCCAAACTTGCGCCACAAGTACACAGTGGCATAGGGTGCACGTCGCCGCACACAGCGGAATCCTCACACCAAGGGTGTCCCCGTCAGACCCATCCAAAGTTCCGCCAAATGACGTTTTTGCCTCTGGCACGGATACCGTGCGCCTGACTGCTGTGCCATTGCACCCAAGGGCATCCCAGGCCGCCCCCCACCACTGGGTGTCATAGCGGCTAAATCGCTGGAGGTCACCAAAATGACCCAAAACCTAAAAAAACTCAAAGGGGGTACCCCATGCATTTTGGGGGGAAATCCGAAGGTCACCCATTTCCTCCAAACTTGCGCCACAAGTACACAGTGGCATAGGGTGCACGTCGCCGCACTCAGCGGAATCCTCACTCCAAGGGTGTCCCCGTCACAGCCATCCAAAGTTCCGCCAAATGACGTTTTTGCCTCTGGCACGGATACCGTGCGCCTGACTGCTGTGCCATTGCACCCAAGGGCATCCCAGGCCGCCCCCCACCACTGGGTGTCATAGCGGCTAAATCGCTGGAGGTCACCAAAATGACCCAAAACCTAAAAAAACTCAAAGGGGGTACCCCATGGATTTTGGGGGGAAATCCGAAGGTCAGCCATTTCCTCCAAACTTGCGCCACAAGTACACAGTGGCATAGGGTGCACGTCACCGCACACAGCGGAATCCTCACTCCAAGGGTGTCCCCGTCACAGCCATCCAAAGTTCCGCCAAATGACGTTTTTGCCTCTGGCACGGATACCGTGCGCCTGACTGCTGTGCCATTGCACCCAAGGGCATCCCAGGCCGCCCCCCACCACTGGGTGTCATAGCGGCTAAATCGCTGGAGGTCACCAAAATGACCCAAAACCTAAAAAAACTCAAAGGGGGTACCCCATGGATTTTGGGGGGAAATCCGAAGGTCAGCCATTTCCTCCAAACTTGCGCCACAAGTACACAGTGGCATAGGGTGCACGTCACCGCACACAGCGGAATCCTCACTCCAAGGGTGTCCCCGTCACAGCCATCCAAAGTTCCGCCAAATGACGTTTTTGCCTCTGGCACGGATACCGTGCGCCTGACTGCTGTGCCATTGCACCCAAGGGCATCCCAGGCCGCCCCCCACCACTGGGTGTCATAGCGGCTAAATCGCTGGAGGTCACCAAAATGACCCAAAACCTAAAAAAAACTCAAAGGGGGTACCCCATGGATTTTGGGGGGAAATCCGAAGGTCAGCCATTTCCTCCAAACTTGCGCCACAAGTACACAGTGGCATAGGGTGCACGTCACCGCACACAGCGGAATCCTCACTCCAAGGGTGTCCCCGTCAGAGCCATCCAAAGTTCCGCCAAATGACGTTTTTGCCTCTGGCACGGATACCGTGCGCCTGACTGCTGTGCCATTGCACCCAAGGGCATCCCAGGCCGCCCCCCACCACTGGGTGTCATAGCGGCTAAATCGCTGGAGGTCACCAAAATGACCCAAAACCTAAAAAAACTCAAAGGGGGTACCCCATGGATTTTGGGGGGAAATCCGAAGGTCAGCCATTTCCTCCAAACTTGCGCCACAAGTACACAGTGGCATAGGGTGCACGTCACCGCACACAGCGGAATCCTCACTCCAAGGGTGTCCCCGTCAGAGCCATCCAAAGTTTCGCCAAATGACGTTTTTGCCTCTGGCACGGATACCGTGCGCCTGACTGCTGTGCCATTGCACCCAAGGGCATCCCAGGCCGCCCCCCACCACTGGGTGTCATAGCGGCTAAATCGCTGGAGGTCACCAAAATGACCCAAAACCTAAAAAAAACTCAAAGGGGGTACCCCATGGATTTTGGGGGGAAATCCGAAGGTCAGCCATTTCCTCCAAACTTGCGCCACAAGTACACAGTGGCATAGGGTGCACGTCACCGCACACAGCGGAATCCTCACTCCAAGGGTGTCCCCGTCAGAGCCATCCAAAGTTCCGCCAAATGACGTTTTTGCCTCTGGCACGGATACCGTGCGCCTGACTGCTGTGCCATTGCACCCAAGGGCATCCCAGGCCGCCCCCCACCACTGGGTGTCATAGCGGCTAAATCGCTGGAGGTCACCAAAATGACCCAAAACCTAAAAAAAACTCAAAGGGGGTACCCCATGCATTTTGGGGGGAAATCCGAAGGTCACCCATTTCCTCCAAACTTGCGCCACAAGTACACAGTGGCATAGGGTGCACGTCGCCGCACACAGCGGAATCCTCACACCAAGGGTGTCCCCGTCAGACCCATCCAAAGTTCCGCCAAATGACGTTTTTGCCTCTGGCACGGATACCGTGCGCCTGACTGCTGTGCCATTGCACCCAAGGGCATCCCAGGCCGCCCCCCACCACTGGGTGTCATAGCGGCTAAATCGCTGGAGGTCACCAAAATGACCCAAAACCTAAAAAAACTCAAAGGGGGTACCCCATGCATTTTGGGGGAAATCCGAAGGTCAGCCATTTCCTCCAAACTTGCGCCACAAGTACACAGTGGCATAGGGTGCACGTCACCGCACACAGCGGAATCCTCACTCCAAGGGTGTCCCCGTCACAGCCATCCAAAGTTCCGCCAAATGACGTTTTTGCCTCTGGCACGGATACCGTGCGCCTGACTGCTGTGCCATTGCACCCAAGGGCATCCCAGGCCGCCCCCCACCACTGGGTGTCATAGCGGCTAAATCGCTGGAGGTCACCAAAATGACCCAAAACCTAAAAAAACTCAAAGGGGGTACCCCATGGATTTTGGGGGGAAATCCGAAGGTCAGCCATTTCCTCCAAACTTGCGCCACAAGTACACAGTGGCATAGGGTGCACGTCACCGCACACAGCGGAATCCTCACTCCAAGGGTGTCCCCGTCACAGCCATCCAAAATTCCGCCAAATGACGTTTTTGCCTCTGGCACGGATACCGTGCGCCTGACTGCTGTGCCATTGCACCCAAGGGCATCCCAGGCCGCCCCCCACCACTGGGTGTCATAGCGGCTAAATCGCTGGAGGTCACCAAAATGACCCAAAACCTAAAAAAACTCAAAGGGGGTACCCCATGGATTTTGGGGGGAAATCCGAAGGTCAGCCATTTCCTCCAAACTTGCGCCACAAGTACACAGTGGCATAGGGTGCACGTCACCGCACACAGCGGAATCCTCACTCCAAGGGTGTCCCCGTCAGAGCCATCCAAAGTTCCGCCAAATGACGTTTTTGCCTCTGGCACGGATACCGTGCGCCTGACTGCTGTGCCATTGCACCCAAGGGCATCCCAGGCCGCCCCCCACCACTGGGTGTCATAGCGGCTAAATCGCTGGAGGTCACCAAAATGACCCAAAACCTAAAAAAAACTCAAAGGGGGTACCCCATGGATTTTGGGGGGAAATCCCAACGTCAGCCATTTCCTCCAAACTTGCGCCACAAGTACCCAGTGGCATAGGGTGCACGTCACCGCACACAGCGGAATCCTCACTCCAAGGGTGTCCCCGTCAGAGCCATCCAAACTTACGCCAAATGACGTTTTTGCCTCTGGCACGGATACCGTGCGCCTGACTGCTGTGCCATTGCACCCAAGGGCATCCCAGGCCGCCCCCCACCACTGGGTGTCATAGCGGCTAAATCGCTGGAGGTCACCAAAATGACCCAAAACCTAAAAAAAACTCAAAGGGGGTACCCCATGGATTTTGGGGGGAAATCCGAAGGTCAGCCATTTCCTCCAAACTTGCGCCACAAGTACACAGTGGCATAGGGTGCACGTCACCGCACACAGCGGAATCCTCACTCCAAGGGTGTCCCCGTCACAGCCATCCAAAGTTCCGCCAAATGACGTTTTTGCCTCTGGCACGGATACCGTGCGCCTGACTGCTGTGCCATTGCACCCAAGGGCATCCCAGGCCGCCCCCCACCACTGGGTGTCATAGCGGCTAAATCGCTGGAGGTCACCAAAATGACCCAAAACCTAAAAAAAACTCAAAGGGGGTACCCCATGGATTTTGGGGGGAAATCCGAAGGTCAGCCATTTCCTCCAAACTTGCGCCACAAGTACACAGTGGCATAGGGTGCACGTCACCGCACACAGCGGAATCCTCACTCCAAGGGTGTCCCCGTCAGAGCCATCCAAAGTTCCGCCAAATGACGTTTTTGCCTCTGGCACGGATACCGTGCGCCTGACTGCTGTGCCATTGCACCCAAGGGCATCCCAGGCCGCCCCCCACCACTGGGTGTCATAGCGGCTAAATCGCTGGAGGTCACCAAAATGACCCAAAACCTAAAAAAAACTCAAAGGGGGTACCCCATGCATTTTGGGGGGAAATCCGAAGGTCACCCATTTCCTCCAAACTTGCGCCACAAGTACACAGTGGCATAGGGTGCACGTCGCCGCACACAGCGGAATCCTCACACCAAGGGTGTCCCCGTCAGACCCATCCAAAGTTCCGCCAAATGACGTTTTTGCCTCTGGCACGGATACCGTGCGCCTGACTGCTGTGCCATTGCACCCAAGGGCATCCCAGGCCGCCCCCCACCACTGGGTGTCATAGCGGCTAAATCGCTGGAGGTCACCAAAATGACCCAAAACCTAAAAAAACTCAAAGGGGGTACCCCATGCATTTTGGGGGGAAATCCGAAGGTCACCCATTTCCTCCAAACTTGCGCCACAAGTACACAGTGGCATAGGGTGCACGTCGCCGCACACAGCGGAATCCTCACACCAAGGGTGTCCCCGTCAGACCCATCCAAAGTTCCGCCAAATGACGTTTTTGCCTCTGGCACGGATACCGTGCGCCTGACTGCTGTGCCATTGCACCCAAGGGCATCCCAGGCCGCCCCCCACCACTGGGTGTCATAGCGGCTAAATCGCTGGAGGTCACCAAAATGACCCAAAACCTAAAAAAAACTCAAAGGGGGTACCCCATGGATTTTGGGGGGAAATCCGAAGGTCAGCCATTTCCTCCAAACTTGCGCCACAAGTACACAGTGGCATAGGGTGCACGTCACCGCACACAGCGGAATCCTCACTCCAAGGGTGTCCCCGTCAGAGCCATCCAAAGTTCCGCCAAATGACGTTTTTGCCTCTGGCACGGATACCGTGCGCCTGACTGCTGTGCCATTGCACCCAAGGGCATCCCAGGCCGCCCCCCACCACTGGGTGTCATAGCGGCTAAATCGCTGGAGGTCACCAAAATGACCCAAAACCTAAAAAAAACTCAAAGGGGGTACCCCATGGATTTTGGGGGGAAATCCGAAGGTCAGCCATTTCCTCCAAACTTGCGCCACAAGTACACAGTGGCATAGGGTGCACGTCACCGCACACAGCGGAATCCTCACTCCAAGGGTGTCCCCGTCAGAGCCATCCAAAGTTCCGCCAAATGACGTTTTTGCCTCTGGCACGGATACCGTGCGCCTGACTGCTGTGCCATTGCACCCAAGGGCATCCCAGGCCGCCCCCCACCACTGGGTGTCATAGCGGCTAAATCGCTGGAGGTCACCAAAATGACCCAAAACCTAAAAAAAACTCAAAGGGGGTACCCCATGGATTTTGGGGGGAAATCCGAAGGTCAGCCATTTCCTCCAAACTTGCGCCACAAGTACACAGTGGCATAGGGTGCACGTCACCGCACACAGCGGAATCCTCACTCCAAGGGTGTCCCCGTCAGAGCCATCCAAACTTCCGCCAAATGACGTTTTTGCCTCTGGCACGGATACCGTGCGCCTGACTGCTGTGCCATTGCACCCAAGGGCATCCCAGGCCGCCCCCCACCACTGGGTGTCATAGCGGCTAAATCGCTGGAGGTCACCAAAATGACCCAAAACCTAAAAAAAACTCAAAGGGGGTACCCCATGGATTTTGGGGGGAAATCCGAAGGTCAGCCATTTCCTCCAAACTTGCGCCACAAGTACACAGTGGCATAGGGTGCACGTCACCGCACACAGCGGAATCCTCACTCCAAGGGTGTCCCCGTCAGAGCCATCCAAAGTTCCGCCAAATGACGTTTTTGCCTCTGGCACGGATACCGTGCGCCTGACTGCTGTGCCATTGCACCCAAGGGCATCCCAGGCCGCCCCCCACCACTGGGTGTCATAGCGGCTAAATCGCTGGAGGTCACCAAAATGACCCAAAACCTAAAAAAACTCAAAGGTCAGCCATTTCCTCCAAACTTGCGCCACAAGTACACAGTGGCATAGGGTGCACGTCGCCGCACACAGCGGAATCCTCACACCAAGGGTGTCCCCGTCAGACCCATCCAAAGTTCCGCCAAATGACGTTTTTGCCTCTGGCACGGATACCGTGCGCCTGACTGCTGTGCCATTGCACTGCAGGGCATCCCAGGCCGCCCCGGACCACTGGGTGTCATAGCGGCTAAATCGCTGGAGGTCACCAAAATGACCCAAAACCGAAAAAAACTCAAAGGGGGTACCCCATGGATTTTGGGGGGAAATCCGAAGCTCAGCGATTCCGTCCAAACTTGCGCCACAAGTACAGTGGCACAGGGTGTCCATCACCGTTGACCGCGGAATCCTCACACCAAGGGTCTGCCCGTCAGAGCCATCCAAAGTTCCGCCAAATGACGTTTATGCCTGTAAAAGGGATACCATTGCCATTGCACTAAAGGGCATCCCAGGCCCCCCCGGACCTGTGGCCGTCATAGCGGTTAAATCGCTGGCGGTGACCAAAATGACCCAAAACCGAAAAAAACTCAAAGGTTTTAAAGGATTATAATGGTTGTTAATATATGTTAATTAATCATATATTAAAGAAGTTAGACTTCAGGTTGAAAAAAAGACAATTCTTATTTCATTTTATAATTTTTTTTTTCAACAAACTTAATTTTTCTTTTTTTATATAAAATAGTTGTTTTTCTCTTCTCTTTAGTATTATTTCCCTCTATACATAATATAAAATATATTGTATTTGAGATCCATGATCCTGATAGTCATGACACCAGATAATATTCAATCACAAGTGTGGATCATCATGTGACGCTTGAGGGAACCTTTTTGTGAGAAAGCTGCAACACACAGGTCACACTGGAAAGGCTTCTCTCCAGTGTGGGTCATCATGTGACGCTTGAGGTGACCTTTTTCTGAGAAAGCTGCATCACACATATCACACTGGAAAGGCTTCTCTCCAGTGTGCGTCATCATGTGACGTTTGAGGAGACCATTTCGTGAGAAAGCTGCATTGCATAGTTCACAGTGGAAAGGCTTCTCTCCAGTGTGTGTCATCACATGATAATTGAGGTGATTCTTTTGTGAAAAAGCAGAATCGCACAGGCCACACTTGAAAGGCTTCTCTCCTGTATGGTTCATTATATGGCATTTGAGTTCACCCTTAGTTAAGAAAGCTGCATTGCACAGATCACATTGGAAAGTCTTTTCTCCAGTGTGAGTCATCATGTGATATTTGAGGTGACTCTTTTGTGAAAAACCAGAATTGCATTGGTCACATTGGAAAGGCTTCTCTCCTGTGTGGGACATCATGTGACGTTTGAGTTCAACCTTAGTTGAGAAAGCTGCATCACACTGGTCACACTGGATAGGCTTCTCTCCTGTGTGGGTCATCATGTGACGTTTGAGAACAACCTTTTGTGAGAAAGCAGAATCACACAGGTCACACTCGAAAGGCTTCTCTCCTGTGTGGGTCGTCATGTGACGTTTGAGATCACTCTTTCTTGAGAAAGCTTTATTGCACAGGTCACACTGGAAAGGCTTCTCTCCAGTGTGAGTCATCACATGATATTTGAGGTGACTCATTCGTGAAAAGCCAGAATTGCACAGGTCACACTGGAAACGTTTCTCTCCTGTGTGGGTTGTCATGTGACGTTTGAGTTCAACCTCAGTTGAGAAAGCTGCATCACACAAGTCACACTGGAAAAGCTTCTCTCCTGTGTGGGCCATCATGTGATATCTGAGGTGACCTTTATCTGAGAAAGTTGCATTGCACTGATCACATTGGAAAGGCTTTTCTCCTGTGTGGGTCATCATGAGACATCTAAGTTCACCTTTAACTGAGAAAGCTGCATCGCACAGGTCACACTGGAAAGGCTTCTCTCCTGTGTGGGTCATCACATAATATATGAGGTGATTCTTCCATGAAAAAGCAGAATTGCACAAGCCAGATTGGAAAAGCTTCTCTTCTGTGTGGGTCGTCATATGACATTCGAGATCACTCAATAAAGCTTTATTGCACAGGTCATATTGATAAGGTTTCTCTCCTGTGTGGGTCACTGTGATATTTAAGAGGACTCATGAAATAACTGTACCACAAATGTCACACCGGATCCTTGGTTCATTATATGACAAACATAATGAATTAAGGACAGCTCTTCCAAAATGTCGATAGTTACCCTCATCCTGGAAAAAAAAAATTAATTATAAGGTTGACATCTAACTCCTTGATATAATATGATACGATTGTGGGCGTTTCATACACAAACCAGTTCATACTCAAGCCCCTTTGTACCTAAACAGGCCCTTTGTACATGCTAATATAATATAGGTAAAAACACTAACATATATGGTGCTATGACATATTGCATTCTACTTTTTCAATAGAAATGCACTGAAAAGCATCCGATAGTTACATACATACTCATGCTACCATGACTTGACTCATTTTTTGCTCTAGCTTTTACATCTGGTCATGAGATTTGGGAGGGGGAATGGTACAGCTGGCTACATTAGTCATATTTTAATATAACTCCATAACATTCCACATTTTGGGCTCACAAGACCAGAATCTAAACATGACCTTTTCTGGGAAGGTTTATTCAGTTCGGTTCATCTCACCCATATGACTTATATAAGTGATGTGAATCACACTGTTTAACCACTTCAGTACAACTCAAATTCTTGCGCACAGCATCAGCTGCCATATGCAATATAAAATATAAAGTCACTGCTGTATTACTTGTTCTCTTTTACTCTGAGTAATAATACATACATATACCAAGGCTTTTTCCCCCTTACAAGGGAGGTAGCCAAAAAGGAAAAGGCATAAAATCATTCCCACCAATTCCATCCCTCAATACACTCCACACCCCTCCACCCTCCCTCTTATCTTAGCACCTCCTGGATGAATAGGTCATCCCTGCACCTTGTCCACTGCCCTGGGTCAGAAGCAGTGTCGCAAGACACAGAAAACATAATTAAACCAGTTCACAGAATCTGGGGGTAACTCATGTACAAATATATAATCAAGACACCAATGTGTACCCACTTGCGTTTCATGATGCCTATGTAGGCATCATCATACCAAAGTGGCCAAGCTACACTAGTAAGTGATGTACCCTTTTATTATTCTAGCAAAATGCAATCTATATACCAGGGAGGTAGCCAAGTCAAAAACATGTACCCACTCCCACATATTCCATTCTCATCCACCACCCTTTCCCTCACATTTTAGGATCATTGTGGAGGATGAGTCATCCATGTATCCCACCTACAGCCCTGGGTCAGAAGCAATGCAGCACGACATGGTACATCCACAGCAAGGCCACTTCTCTTTATTGGCAACCTCCCCTCTTTGTCCCCTCATGCAGAAAAGAGAAGATAGGGAGAAATCCCTTTGGGCTGTGTTACACCCTTGCATAAACAAAATGCATGTTTAGTCATTTTATGATAATTGATGTCATTCACTGTCACATCATATGTAATATGCATATGTAAAACTATTTTGTAATGAGGAATATTTTGTGTAATGTATGTCTTTATTGTTGCTACACATTTACCTCAAATTGTTACTCCAGTGACATCAGCAACCCAAAACATATTCATCACCAGGCAGCAAAGTGTACTCATTCATTCCTTGGCCAGAATGCAAATTACCATACATTTTGGTATGCAAACACTGTTCTAGCTACTTGCACAACATAAGGCAGCTCAGACAACAGAAAGCGAAGACCAAGATGAAGAGATGAGAGAAAGCAGAGACAAGCAGAGAAGTTGGGATATGCCCACAGTTCTTCTGAATAATACAGTGGTACATAGAATTTCTCTACACAAGTCATTATGACAAATGCAAGTAAACAGTCCTACGGATTTCTTCGCCTGCCACTGAGCAAATCACCAATTACTGAAACCTGTGAAAGGCAATATCCATGGAAAGTTGCAAGCCTTCACTATCCAAGTTATTTCAGACATCTCACCAATTACTAGATGAAGAAAGCTGAGTACATCCCTCTGCCAGTTCTAAACTCCAGTGGTAGTGTGTAAAAATACTTGAAGGAACAAATTCACCTAAAACTAGTCCATCACTGAAGGGTTCCTCTACTTATTTTCTCCCGAGGCAACACCAAAACTGTTCCAGATGATTTACACTGGGATACCTTCTATCAACCATAATCAAGACTCTTCAGCCTGCATATGAATCCTATGCAAACTGAGCAAACTGGGTAACAGCTCAAATATTCATTTATGTTTATGTGAAATATGTAAACTTTTTTATACATACATATACCAAGGCTTTTTCCCCCTTGCAAGGGAGGTAGCCAAAAAGGAAAAGGCATAAACTCATTCCCACCCATTCCATCCCTGAATACACTCCACACACCCCCACCCTTATGTCATTATATTTTACTCTGTACATTTCTAAGTATATTTTCATGTTTCCCTGTACATGTGTGTATGTGCTTTTGTTTGTAAATTATAATTAAGCAATAATTTTAATGAAGAGTTTGACTACCCTACCTGACATTCTCTGAACCCCTCATGCAAACTGCCCATGGCCAAACAACTTATATATATATATATATATATATATATATATATATATATATATATATATATATATATATATATATATATATATATATATATATATATATATATATTTATATATTTTTTTTTTTTTTTTTTTTTTTTTTTTTGTGTGTGTGTGTGTCACAATATAGCCTATCCCTTAGGTTGGTCATGACAATATTATTCACACATAACCACTCCCTACTCCCCTCTGATCCCTTGCCCCTCCCATCCTTACATCACAGAATCATCTATATACTGTACAGCCACTCTCCTCTCACCCCTATCTCGTTCCTTCTCATTTCCTTGCTCAACAGACATTCTCCCCTTACTCAAAGCCCCTTTCACCCCATCCATCCATCTCATCCTTGGTCATCCCCTCAAGTTCACCCCATTCACCTCTGCCTTCCACACCTCTTTTACTAATCTTTCTTTCCTCTTTCCATGTGTTCAAGCCATCCCAATACTCTTTCATCAGCCCTATCTGCCATCTCCTTCTCCATCCCCACTAGGGTTGCCAGACGTCCAGTTTTACACCTGACAGTCCTCCATTTGAGCACCTTGTCCTCCATCAGGTGCAACCTCATGCTGGAAGTGCATTTGTCCTCCTTTCTTGGGGTGAAACAAAAAGGGATCAATAAATGAATCAATTGATAAATAAGAATAGAAAAAAAAAAATGAATAAAGTGGATAAGTAAATAGATAAATAAACAAATAACCTTAGACATATAGTAATGCATTGTGACTGCATGAGTTACATCTCTCAGCCTGTAGTCATGAGATGGGCACGGTGCAATGTGAACATGTGTGGTTGGGCAATTAATTTACGATATGAAGAGTCTAACTCTGACTGGACTGGGACAAAGAGTTTGGATTTATTGCTAAAACCAGAAGGGATGAGTTTCATGCTTTTTGTACACTGTGTCACTGTGATGTAGAGATAGGAAGTATGGGGAAGACTGCGGTAGAATGACATGCCACCACAGACAAGCATAGACTTAACACTCGCAGTGCTGGCGCCTCATCACTGCTAGCACTTTTTCCTTCAGCTCAGTCATCTCAGGATGACAAAATTACAGCAGCAGAATTTTGCGAAGTATATCATACTGTGAAACATCACCACTCATACAGAAGAATTGACTGTGTAGCGAAAGTTGACAAGGAGGTATATATCGACTCATCAATAACAAAAGGTGTATCATGTGGAAGAATTAAAGCAAAAGCTGTGTGAAAATATTTTAGCACCTTATTCTGTACAAAGGCACATGGAATATATAAAGCATATGGCTTGCACTTTTCAATAGCAACTGATGCTTTCAAACAAATGTGCAACAAAATGTTTCCCAATTCTTTTGAGATATTTTAATTTTGAGGAGGGAGTGCAGCATGTGTTACATGACTTTTATGCTGATAATGATGAATCATCAGTGGCTATCACAAATCAGTTATTGTCTAAGTTAGAGATGTCTGGTCTGGATATGAATAATATGTCAGCATACACAGCTGACAATGCAAGCGTAAACTATGGAAAATGACAGTATTTATCAGAAACTGGCACAAAACAACATTATTGCTACTAATTGTTTGGCTCATGTTTTGCACAATGCAACAAAGTTTGCTTCAGGAAAACTGGACATTGATGTTAAAAATATTGTGATCAAGGTGTACAGCCATTTCAGCATCTCAGCAAGCAGAACACAACAGTTAAAGGAGTTCTGCGAATTTCTGGAGACTGATACCTGCAATCTATTGTGACATGTTGTAACTAGATGGCTATCTTTTTTGCCATCAATTGACAGAATACTGAAGTACTGGAAAGTCCTGACAACTTATTTTCAGAGCTTAGGGGAAGAGGAATGTCCCAAGGTTCTGTGGAAGTGCTTCAGCAATGAAACCAATAACTATGAAGTGTCAGAGATCAATTTCCTCTTCCTCAGTCACACTGAAGTTATTCTCACATGCTCTCGAAGCACTAGAAACAAGATCATTCAGCATAATTTCAGCAAATAAGCTGATGACTGACCTGAAACACAAGCTTGAGAGAAGAATGAAGGATTTGTTTTTGGGCATTCTGTGAATACCAAGCTTAGCCAGCTTACTCCAGACATATCTAAGAAAATTAAAACTAACTTCACTGTTTTCTATGAAAGAGCCAGAGAGTACTTCTGTGACACATGACTTCTCTGAAAACAGTTTTTATCATAAAGTATTAAAATTGGACCCAACAAGTGCTGTACCATTTGGAGAATTCAGTGATGCAGTTGAGACTTCATCACCTTCGAAATGATATGAATGAATAGTACAATGATTATGGGATTGTGGAGAAAATTATCAATACTCCTGAAATGGTAGATTGCCACAGTGAAGAACATTACCTCAAACTATTCAGTAAACCTGAGTTCCCATTCACAAACCTGAAAAAAGTGAGTGATTATATCATCTCCATTCCATGCAGTAATGTTCACTTAGAGCAAGTTTTTTCAATGATGACATCAGCGTGGAGGAATGAGAGAAACAGTTTGGAAGTGGACACGATCAAGGCAGAGCTTCAAATCTGTATGAACCTCTCAGAAGAATGCACAGCTATGTAAAAGATATTTCTGGCCAACAAGAAACTATTGGAGATAGCTGGATGAGGACAAAAATACAACAAATAAACCTTCAGGCATGTAAGGACACAACTAGGTTTTATTTGTGCAGTAAGATCTATTTGTTGTTTGTCAGTTTCATCAGAAGTGAAACTTATCATTCACATTCAGTTTTATATATATATATATTCATACATACATATACCAAAGACTCTTTTCCCCCTTACATGGGAAGTAGCCAAGAGAAAAAGGTATAGAAACCACTCCCACCCATTCCATCCCCTACATTCTCCACTCCCCTCCACCCTCTTATCTTGGGACCTCCTGGATGACGGGTCATCCCTGCATCTTGTCCACTGCCCTGGGTCAGAAGCAGTGTCAAAAGACAAAGCACATCCACAGAAGGCCGCTTCATTTATTCGGCAATCCCCCCCTCTCCATCCCCTCATGCAGAAAATGAGATGGGGAGAAATCCTTTGGGCTGTGTCAATTTATTTCTCATACATACTCCCTCACCCCCCATCCCCCACCCACTCCCCCTCATGCATCACAGCATCATCCATACACAACCCTTCTCCATTCACCCCTATCTTCTGTCCTCTCCCGTCCTTCCTCAACAGACACTCCTCTCTTTCCCAATGGCCCTTTTACCCCATCCATCTCATCCTAGGACGCCCCCTCATGTTCACTTTAGAATATATATATATATATATATATATATATATATATTTATATTTATATATTTTTATATATATATAGTGCATCATAATCATTGCTATGCAGTGTCCTTCTTTTTGGAAATGGCCACCTTAACCATCTCCTCCTTGTTTCTCACTCTATCCAACCTTGTAATCCCTACCATACTTAGCAGATATTTCATCTCAAATACATTTAGACTTCTCTCAGCCTTTCTTAACCCCTTCCATACGGTGCCGCACACGTAGGCGTCATGGACTTAGATCTCGGTGGCAGCAGCCAATGCCAGCCGTACGACGTGTCGTAATAATACTCGCATCATAAAATATAGTCACCGCTTATATCGATCGTTCTCTCTTCACCCGTGAATTTTGATAATCATAGAAAATGCGATTACAAAAGAATTAGAAAGAATGTCATTATGGAGGGGCGACTACAATAAATATAATCAAGACACCGATATGGCAGCCTCGCGAATACACTCGCTCCCCATGACGCCTACGTGTGCGGCACCGTATGGAAGGGGTTAAATTCCAAGTCTCCTTCCCATGCAATACTGTCAACACAATCACCCTTTTACATAATCACCTCTTTGCATCAAATTCCCTGATCCCTATTTCTCATGACCCTTTTTATTTACCTAAAACATTGACTTGCTTCTCTCAATCTACAATTTACCTCCATCTCCACTCTTCCCTTTTGTGCCACATGTGACCCCAAGTACTTAAAACTACCCACTTCCTCCAGCCTTTAAGATTCCTTTAAGATTTACTTCCAACTCATTGCCATCCTCTACCCATGTACATCTCATCACCCACATTTACCTTCAACTTTCACCTACTGCAAACCTTCCCAAACTCGGTCACTAATTGCCTTAATTACCCCTTATGATCCTGCCACAAGTGCAGTGTTGTTAGTGAACAACAACTGGCTCACCTCCCTTTTCTCTCCATTTTCTTTGAACATCTCCAGTCCCCTGCCCATTACTGTCATATTTACCTCCTGCACCACCCCATCCATGTACACACCGGACAGCCATGGCCACATGACACATCCCTGACACAGCCTCACCTTTACTTCAAACCACTCACTCTCTCCATTTCTAACATAGGCTCTACTACTCTCATAAAAACTCAATTGTCCTTAACAGTTTTCCCCCAATCCCATATATCTGCAAAACCTCCCACTGTGCCTTCCTGTCTACCCTGTCGTAAACCTTTTTCAAATCCATAACGGCCCAAAAAATATTCTTGGTTACCATTCACTAGTTTTCTCACATATCTGCCTTACCACAAAAATCTGATTCACGCAACCCCTACCTTTCCTAAACACACAATGTTCCTCACCAATTACTTCCTCCATTTCCCTCTTAATCCTATCAATCAAAACCTTCCAATAAGCCTCCCCAACTACACTCAATAAAATGATCCCTCTAAAACTACTACAATCACATTTGTTCCCTTTTCCCTTGTAAAGCAAAACTATACAGGCACTCCTCCAGCTCTCTACCCTCCCTTAGACATATGTTATACTACTCTGAATTTAATTCAGAACAGGGCCACTGTAGAGAATGAGAAGTGACATCCCCTAAACTGTTCTAACGCTAAAGACTACACTGCAGGCTGTTGCAGTGAGACTGTTTTTAAACCGAGCCTACATTGTACCCAGTATTCCAGTTGAGAGGGACAACCTTAGTTGCCTTGTGTGAGACCTTCCCTCTCCTTTCCTCCTATTAGAAAATTTTAATTGTCACCATCTGCTGTGGGGAGATAACTTAGTCAATCCCAGAGGAGTTTTACTGGTGAATTTTATAGGAAACAAAGGACACAGAAATTTTAAACTCAGAAGACCCAACACATTTTCATATCCAAAGTGGAACCTTCACAACAATTTACATTTCCCTCAGTTCATCAGAAATATCTATAGATTTTAACTGGCACATTTTAGCAGTTTTATATGGGAGCAACCATTTCCCAATAATACTTGCGACAAAGTCAGTCAAAATCTTGAAATCTCCAATGGTGTCTGGAAAGGGCAGGTTGGTCGCTGTTCAGGAGGCTTTCATCACCTGATCAATCACTGGCCAGCTTTAGCAACCTGGGGGAGGCCGCAACATACTTCACCGATAAAATACATTCTGCAGCACTCTAATCAGTCCCAAGGACATCCAGCTGTTTTCCTAAATGTCCAATCCCAAGGTAGACAACTGCACTGCTGCTGTGCAGGCAAAGTATGCCGCTTTCTCCAGCCTTCACTGATGTCATGGGATCCCCAGTGCATGGATGCCTTCTGATGAGCACAGGCCCAGTCCCAATGAATATTAAAGGATTCAAAACGAACATTTTGGAAAAATTATGTCTCATCACTTACAACCTAAACCACACTTACTTACTCGAGTGTGGAAGAGAGTTTGCAAGATCTCTGGAAAGTTTTCACCTCCCATCCCTCCTGTGTTGTCTCATACTGATGAGACAGTGGCAAAGAAGATGCTAGTAAATTTGCAGAGCACTTTGCAAGCATTTTTACGAAAGATCCTAATTCACTAATTGCACACCATCAACACCATTTGGAATCATGTGGAATTAAATTTGCCTCCATTACGAGTGAATCTTAGAATGTGCCCTTTTCCTTCTCTGAATTAAAGACAGCAGTCACAATGCAGCAGTTCATCACCAGGCCTTGATGACATCCCATAGGCCTTTCTACAACACATGTCAAATAAGGCGAATTCCTTTTTATTAGACCTCTTCAACTTTATATGGAATACTGGAGACCTCCCTGACTCTTGGGGTGTAGCTGTAATCATCCCATTCCCAAAACCTGGAAAAAAACAAAACATCAGTTGGCAACCAATTACTGCCCCATATCCTTAACATCTCGTATCTGTAAACTGCTGGAAAAGATGGTAAATGTCAGGTATATGTGATACAGAGAGGCAATTACCTATCACCTGTTCAGTATGGATTTTGAAAAATGTGATCCACGAGTGATGCTTTTCTGTCCCTAGAATTCTATTTGTGAAGCATTTGCAAATAAACAAACCACATTACTATATTCTTTGACTTGGAAAAACTATATGACACAGGATGGGGGCACTCTGAAACTCATTCACTTGAAGAAGGCGTCCCACAAGAAAGTATACTTATTGTGTGACACTTTTCTCTGTAGCCATAAAGAGTTTCATAGATGTGTTTCCAGAAGGAGTTTGTGGTAGCTTTCTGTTGATGACTTCTCAATCTCCTTCTCTGGAGCATTGACGCAATTCAGAGGAAACTGCAATTAGGAATTAATCAGATCTCTGAGTGGTCCACTACTCAAAGATTTTGTTTCTCTGCTTCAAAGACTGTGGCCATGCACTTTTGCCACCTCCATAATGTTCATCCTGATCCAGACCTACGTCTGTTTGAAAGAAGAATCCCTTGTGTGGAGGAAACCCCCTTCCTAGGACTATTATTTGACAGCCACCAAACTTGGGCACTTCGCCTTCACTATATTAACCCTAGAACCACATCGCTGTTTTTGACGAACATGAACCACATCGCAGGGAGAATTTTACCCTTTTTTGGAAAATAAAAAAAATATATACTAAACTTCAAAACAGGTTTATTATAAAATAAACATTGAAAGAGTAACTCTTAAACTTTAGAATGATGATATGTAAACTTAATTAGTACTTTATGTTAACTCTACGTGATTTAATGTAAAGTAAAGTAAAATCACTAAACGAAAAGTGTGTGCATGCGCGCGGGAGATAATCTCCCTGCGATGTGGTTTTAGGGTTAAAGCTGATGATGATAATGATGATGATATGGTTTAACGTCACAAACTCCCACCCTACCAGAAGGCTAGGACGGTGCCCCCCACAGAGGGCTTTGTAGTGTGGAATTTAATGAACTATGCCCTTGGTTCAACTTCGACGGTGGCAGGGTTCAAACCACCATCCCCTCGACCTTTGCCACAAGTAACGACGCCCTAACCCGCTCAGCCAGCAATGTCACTCCTTAAGAGTTTTAGTCTTGGGGTGCTGACAGTCCCTCCTCCTATTACACCCAACAATTATACTCTCAAAGTTCGAGTATGGCTGTGAAATCTACTCATCTGCTACTGAAGCTTGACTTCATGTGTTGAGCTTGGTACACCATGCCAATAGTAACTGGTGTGTTTTGCTCATCCCCAATACCAAACATGTTGGTGGATGCAGGCACCCTTCCATTGGACTAATGTCACCAGTCCTTATTGCTGAGATGCTGGTTTAGGGTTGAGCATCTTCCAAGTCAGTATCCCAAAACTCATGCTCACAGCTATATACATCTCATCCAAACTTCTCTAAATCTTTTGGCTTGAGGGGAGCATCTGGCCCTTCCATTTCTGTGTGTCCTTATCGATTTCCAAAAGTTGGTTACTGCCAAGTACCATTTTGCCATCCATAGCACCTTTTGAACTCAAGTTTCAAATTATTGTGGATGGTACAAAATGCTGAACAGAAAAGCTTTTCAACAGTCACAGTTACAAATACAGTGTACTGTACAGTGAAGACAAAACAACAATGTGTATAGAATATTCTGTGTGTGCAAGTGGAAGTTGACCAAGCATGTGTGATATTTGTGACAGAACTCACCAGGGCAGGGATATGATGGCTATGATGTAATCATACAACTTTATAGACTTGAGAGTTTTATAGTTCTTAATTTTATTCTTGTTTAGTTAATCTACAAGTGTAGTGGAATGTTTTATGATTTTCTTGTATATATATATATATATATATATATATATATATATATATATATATATGTATATAAACATATATGTATATATATATATATATATATATATATGGTGAGGAACAGTGTGGATTTAGGACGGGTAGAGGTTGTGTAGATCAGATCTTTGTGGTAAGACAGATATGTGAGAAAGCTATAGGAAAGGGGAAGGATGTTTTTTGGGCTTTTATGGATCTGGAAAAGGCTTATGATAGGGTAGACAGAAAGGCACTGTGGGAGGTTATGCAGATTTATGGGATAGGAGGAAAGCTTTTGGGAGCTGTCAAGAGTTTTTATGTGAGTAGTAGAGCATGTGTTAGGATTGGAAATGGAGAGAGTGAGTGGTTTGAAGTAAAGGTGGGACTTCGTCAAGGATGCGTTATGTCGCCCTGGCTGTTCAACTTATACATGGATGGGGTGGTGCGAGAGGTGAATGCTAGGGTAGTGAGTCAGGGATTGGAGATGGTTAAAGAAAATGGAGAAAAGTGGGAGGTGAGCCAGCTGTTGTTTGCGGACGACACTGCGCTTGTGGCAGGGTCAGAGGAGGGATTGAGGAAGCTGGTGGCAGAGTTTGGGAGAGTATGTGATAGAAGAAAGCTAAAGATAAATGTGGGTAAAAGTAAGGTGATGAGATGTACAAGGGGTGAAAGTGGCAGTAGACTGGAAGTGAACATTAAGGGAGAGCGACTGGAGGAAGTGGATAGTTTTAGATACTTGGGTGCAAGTGTAGCAGGAAAAGGTGGAGTGAAGGTGGAGGTAGAATGTAGATTGAGAGAAGCGAGTAAATGCCTTGGTGGTTTAAAGAGTGTAATGAGAAATAGACATTTGGGAATGGATGCGAAGAGGAGACTGTATGAAGGAGTGATTGTGCCAACAGCACTGTATGGGGCAGAAACGTGGAACATAAGAGAAGAAGAGAGAAGGAGTTTGAATGTGTTTGAGATGAGGTGTCTGAGAAGTATGGTGGGGGTTACTAGGCTAGATAGAGTGAGAAATGAGGAGGTGAGGAGGAGAACAGGGGTGAAAAAGGATTTGGGAGAGAGGGTTGATGAAAGAATATTAGGATGGTTTGGACACATGGAAAGAATGAGTGAAGAAAGACTAGTAAAAGAGGTATGGAAGGCAGATGTGGAGGGAGTGAACATGAGGGGACGTCCTAGGATGAGGTGGATGGATGGGGTGAAGGGGGCTTTGGGGAAGAGGGGAATGTCTGTTGAGGAAGGAAGGGAGAGGACGGAAGACAGAGGTGAGTGGAGAATGGTTGTATATGGATAATGTTGTGACTGCATGAGGAGGAATGGGCGGGGGGGGTGGGGGGTGGGGTAGTATGTGTGAGTAAATTTTGACGCAGCCCGAAGGGATTTCTCCCCGTCCTCTCCTTATATGCAAAGGGGGACGGAGAGGGGGGGTCGCCGATTAAATGAAGCGGCCTTGCTGTGGATGTACTGTGTCTTGCGACACTGCTTCTGACCCAGGGCGGTGGGCAGGGTGCAGGGATGACCCGTCATCCAGGAGGTGCTCAGATGAGAGGAAGGGTGGGAGGGGTGTGGAGTGTATTTAGGGATGAAATGGGTGGGAGTGTTTTTATGCCTTTCCCTTTGTGGCTACCTCCCTTGGAAGGGGGAAAAAGCCTTGGTATATGTATGTATGTATGTATATATATATAATGTGTGGGCAAAGTTTATGTCTTGAAAAAATAGCTGCTGGATTGGGACATCAAAACAATCTAGACTTAGGCATAGGCCTATAAACTTATAAGAAAAACATGTCATTTATTATAATAACATGTAAATAAATGGATGGTTATGGGAATGAAATGAAATGTATACAGTACTGGTAAGAATTAATTTTCTTCAATATTCACCCACAATTCCTCAGAGTTCAGACAGAGATGACTTGGTTAAATTTCTCAATGGCACCAGATGACCCCTCTGTTGATTTCTTTGAAAATCAGATCAGCCTTTGGATTCCTCCAAGGAAAAAAATACCAGCAAACAAGTTTGCTGAGCGATGCCACTGTAATCCCCCTGAAAGCATAAAACCACATATAATACAACTAGGTAAATACAGGTATTTTATTGTGATATTGAGGAAAAATTAAGATGAAAGGAAAGTGACTGCTTGTTTTCTATTTCATCAGTGCTTTCCATCATGTGCCAAATAACTGAATGTGAATAATAATGGAATAAAACTGTACATGATTTGGTGATTTCCGTATGACGACGTCTACAATGGCATCATGAGGCACGAGTGGGTATATGAGGATGCTGGCGTCAGCGACTTTTTATATTTACTTTGTAGTTGTAACAGTGACCCCCATATTAGGTGAACTGGTTTGATCATATTTTCTATGGTTATTAATATTCAGAGTGAAAGAAGACGAGTGATACAGCTCTAGCTTTATATTTTCTAATGCAAGTATTGTGATGCATCATCAAATTATCATACATCACCACAAGGACCTGACTCACACTGAAGAGGTTAAGGATTCCTTTTGTGGAATTGGGGCAGGGAATGACTCTTGTGTGACTAGCTCTTAGGTGACTAATGAAACAACTAAGACCAAACCATAACTAACTATAGCCTAATATTGGGTAATTTTAAACTGGAGTGACAGATTTGTATGAAAGTGGCAGTTGCCGACAAGTCTATCGAAATAAACATGTGAGGAAAGAGCCTTTATTAGTAGGACATTTTGCTTGTTTCAGCTTTTTCAAATACATAGTCGTAATACATATGACTAAGGTTGAATACGAGGAATGGGGGAAATGGGGGGAGGGGGATCACTGAATAAGATAAGGTTAAGAATAAGATGGAACAATTGGCTAGGTGAAGGACATAGCTCACAACCAAGGAACAAAAGGAAGAAGAAAATAAGAAGGGGGAGCAATTGTCTATTTAGAGGAAAAAGGGGGATTTTGGAGGGCAACTAGGGAGAGCTTAAAATTTTGTTGGCAGTCGGTATAAAAGGAATAAGGTGGGGTGAGATATTGAACATGCCCCTATTCTGTTTAATTGTATTGGTTCCTTGTATGATGAATGCTTCAAAACATGAGCCTGACAAAATAGGGACATGCTCAATATCTAACCCCAAATTTAAGCTATCCCTTGTTTCCCTCCAAAAACCCCCTTTTTCCTCTCAAGATAATTGTCCACCCTAGTAGACAATTGCTCACCCTTCTTATTTTCTTCTTCCTTTTGTTCCTCAGTTGTGAGCTAATGTCTTTCACCCAGTTAAATGTTCCATTTTATCCTTAACCTTCCCTGTTCCCAGACATTTCGTCCACCTTCTCCTTACCCTTTGCTAGTATTCAGTGACCCCCTTCCATACCTCCCCTATTCCTCTTATCTAATCTCAATCATGTGTATTATAACTATGTACTTGAAAAATCTGTAACAAGCAAAATGTTGCACTTAGGTCCATTCTCACATCATGTTTATTTCAATGGAATGATAAAACCACAGAAAAATGATTCACAAATATTTGGAAATCCCCCCCACCCCCATTTGATTCGTCGAGTTTGGGGCAAGGAGACCAATTGCCCTCCCAAACACACCAGCACAATACATGTACAATGGATTGATCCTCATCTGATAAGGAGTTTCATTCTAAAATAATTCAATATCACAGGAGATTACCATCCTACCCCACCCCATGTGGCATTATACAATAAAAGTCCTCATATACTTTATAATACACATATACTGTAAATATAAACATTATGTCAACAAATAATTGTCCAATTGCTCAAACTGGATAAGTGGCTGGCCACAATTATGGACCAACCACCTACACCGGTAAACACCAGCTCCAATAACAACTCCCTCCAATCACTGACCTGTGACTCAGAGAGGAGGAGCTGCCTGAGTACAGCGGACGTCCACGTTAGCTGAATCGGTCAAGATGAAATTGGACAAAGGTAGGTAGACAAATGACCAACCCTAGTCACCCTGCAAAGATTCAACTAGCCTAAATCAAGGCTTATGTAAAGAAAGGAAGCCACACAAGTCCATACAGAGCCAAGCTGAGCCATGCAGCGAACTGGCTTGTGGCAAGTATGCCATGTGGCAAAAAAACTACAATTTGTTCACTATATATTAGAAAAAGGACATCAGGACAGTCGAAAATGTCATAAAGTCTCTAAGAGGGTACCAGGACTATAAAATTTATGTTATGAAGAAAGATTAAGGTGACTTGGCCTCCAAACGATAGCATATCGCAGATGGCAAGGAGACATGGTAGAGTATACAAGATCTTGAATCAATGGTATGATCCTTCAGTCAACATCTAAATTCAGCTGAAAATGGACCCAACATGGAACAGCAGGAAGATTTTTAAACCAAGATGTAGAACTACACTGAGACAAAGCATGTTCAAGATTGAGTTATTTGACATGTGGAACAGTTGTCCCAATAATGTTGTAAAGGCTAAAACTATATAGTAGAAGCCTGATTTAGTGAACTAATTCAGCCAAGTGAGGGTTCACTTTTTTTTTTTGCTAAACTGGATGTTTGTTAGTGATGCCCTACTTCATCCATGAAGGGTCTCAAAGCTGTTCCATTGCTGGTTTTGCCACTAAATAACAAAACATCCTTGGTTTAATGGAATTACATTCACTAATTTGAGTTTTCCAGGATATTCCACTACTGATTTTAAACTTCAGTTTGATTGGGTTTCCACTATAAAGGGATTCATTAAATCAGGCTTCTAATGTAGTACAATTTGAAAGGAGACTTGATTTAATTCTGGATGAATCAGGGAATACTAGAAGACACATCTGGTTGAGGTCAACTGGGTGAGGACACAAGCCATGGCAAACGAAGTAATTAACAAATCTCGAAAGTTAGCACAAGAGAGGAAAAAAATGGATTAAGAAAGATGCTAATGAACAAGAATGAGCAAAGACACAAAAGCTCAGAGGAAATCAAAACCAAAAATAAAATGAGGATGGAAGAAGAAACAAAAATTGAGTTGTGTACAAAATCACAATGTCACTTACGATTAAAACTAACTTTGGATTCTTTCTGGAGAAGAGTCCAGCCCTTTAATAACCTGGAAACAATAAGTTCAAATTGTTTTTTTTGACAATTTTAAATCCCACACAAGATCATTCAGATCTCCCTGGCTCAATGCAGTTCACTCAATGAACAGATTGGCTGAAAGTGCATAACAAACTCCTGCCGTGTTGCCAACTGTTTGATTAAAATCTATCCCACATAACATACCGTGGAACACAAAAACTGTGGGTGATGAAAAAAAATTGGACATTACTTTTGGATTCTGCATGCAAAAACATATATGATACAGCTATTGTTTCCTTGGGACAAATTCTTTGTTGACCAATGTGGTAAATCTTTAGTTTCGACCATACCAAAAATATAGCAATAGAAAATTAAATATTAATTTTGTAAATTAAAATGTATCAACATAATATGCAATTTTGTGTGCGGAAATGAAAAACAAAAAAAGGTACTAAAACAGATTTCTTTAGTAACGAAGTCATGTACGACGAATGGTACGCCATGTTTATGGTAGATGCCGACGTCGAAGAAATGAAAGGATGATAAATTCGTCTAAGGTAAGGTAAACTAAACTAACCTAACCTAACCTGTGTTTAATAAATCATTACCTGCAAATTAGATGTCATCTGGCTCGTCCTCGTTGTCGTCGTCGTGAGAGACGTTGGCAGGGTTTTCAACCACTCTCTCAGCTTGCGGAGTATACAAATTAATATTTAATTTTCTATTGCTATATTCCTCCCATGGTCGAAACTAAAGATTTACAGGTTAGGTTAGGTTAGGTTAGGTTAGGTTGGGTTAGTTTAGTTGAGTTTACCTTACCTTAGATGAATTTATCATCCTTTCATTTCTTCGACGTCGGCACCTACCATAACAAACATGGCGTCCTAATCCTATTTACCGACTTCGTTCATTAGTATATTTAGTTTGTAGCAAGGTATTTCTATTTTCATTTCCACACACAAAATTGCATATTACGTTGATACATTTTAATTTACAAAATTAATATTTAATTTTCTATTGCTATATTCCTCCCATGGTCGAAACTAAAGATTTACCTGTAATAGTCTTTGACATAATTCATTACATAAACCTAAGACAAAATGTTTATCATCATTCAAACGATACTTAAAAAAGTCTTTAATCTATAAGTATTAGTATATTGAACACTTCAGGTCCATTTCATGGTTGTATTCATGGAGAAACTGTCATGCACTGCCCAAGTCTGCCGCTCTTTTTTTTCTATTCCAGCAGGTCACGGTGACCCAGATCTGCGCATTAAGCAATTATCGTCCCGTTAACAATCGACCTGACCTCTCACCTCTCACCTGACCCCCACAAGTTGCGATGCTCGCTCGTGCCCCCGATTTCTACGTGAGGTCGGAGTTAGCGGACGTCGTGACGCATGTCATTGTGTGTGTGTATATATGTGTATGCATGTATGTGTGTATATATGTGTGTAGATATGTATGTACCATACTACCATGTAACAAAAATAAATAAATAAAAATAATTTTTTCCTTAAGGGAGAGCAACTCCCCATAAGCTTTGCTTCTCGCTCTCCCTTTTCAACTACCAATTTTGTAAAAAAAAATGTATATATGTATGTCTAATTGTATTTAATATTGTTGAATAAACCTATAATAATAATAAAGAAACAAAATACTAATGGCATCTGAAATATTAGCAATTAAAATAGTAAATATAGTTATAATAAAATAAAAATTATATTGATACAATAATCATAATGATACCAATACATGAATAATTAATGCCATTATATGATTATTAAGAACTTTTCATGAGAAATAATCTAGTACAAACACAAATTGACTAGAACTATAATAGCTGCAATTACACAAGTTTTACATATATTAAACTAAGCAAATTTAAGCAATGTTATAAGTTGAATGGAAGTAATACCAAGACATGCATGATGTAAAAAACTTAGAAAGGCTGCTAATAACAAATAACTAATAACACTTCTAATTTATGGCTATGATCAAACGAGAACTGAAAACATTCTTAACCTGACCCTTAACGGCTTTTTATGTTGGTAATACTCTTTGGTCTGAAGGAAGGTCATTCCATAGTACAGTACTACAGTACTAGTATAATACTAACTAAAAGCTGTTTTTACTGGAGACATCTGATTTTGTAGCAGCCTGAGCTGCGAGATTGGCAAACATTATTAAAAATACCCACACGGTTACCCCCACATAACTTCTATTTGATTGCACCCAAGATTTCAAGTAGAAGGCACGCGTGCACAAAGTGCAACCACGAGAATTATAAACGAGATCCAACAAGACCTGATGTTGTGAATCTCAAAACTAGTCGGGCTATGACGTCATATGTAAACAAACAGTGCAAAAGGGCGGAGATTTTTTCTTTTCTGTTATATATATATATATATATATATATATATATATATATATATATATATTATATATATATATATATATATAATATATTTATATATTATATATATATATATATATATATATACATATATATATATATATATACACACATATATACATACATACATATATATATATATATACATATATATATATATTTATATATATATATACATATGTATTTACCTAGTTGTACCTAGTTGTATTTTACGGGAAGGGGAGCTATGCTCGTGGTGTCCCGTCTTCATATCTCATTTTATCTAAACTATTTTTAAATTCATGTATTGTTTTTGCACACACCACTTTCTCATCTAACTTGTTCCAACTGTCTATTACTCTGTGAGGAAAGCTGTTCTTTTTCAAATCTCTTCTATAGCTGTCTTTTTTTATTTTCTTTCCGTGTCCTCTAGTATTTCTGTCATCCCATTTTATCAGATTCTCTCTGTCAGTAATTTCTATGCCTTTCATGATTCTGTAAATAGCTATCAAATCTCCTCTCTCTCTTCTTTGCTCTAGTGTCTGTAGTTCAAGTTTTTCTAGTCTCTCTTCATATGATAGTTTTGAGAGTGTTGGTGCCAATTTTGTAATTGCTCTTTGTATTCTTTCAAGTTTTTTTATACATTTTTTTGTACTTGGTGACCATATCGTTGCTGCATATTCCAATCTTGGTCTTATCAGGGTGATTAGGATTTTCTTCACCATTTCTTCATCCAGGTATGTAAATGCAACTTTGATTGTTCTTATTAGATTATAAGTCTCTCCAAAAATCTTATTTATATGTTTCTCAGGTGACATATTATTCATAACAATGACTCCCAGGTCCTTCTCATTTTCTACTTTTTTTATTCCTTCTTCTCCCAATTTATATGCTCCTGTTATTCTGTTTTTGCTTTTTCCAAATTACATTATACTACACTTTTTTGTATTGAACTCCATCTCCCATTTCCTACTCCATTCTTGTACTTTATTTAGATCTCTCTTTAGTGATTCACAATCTTCTTCAGTTTTCACTCTTTTCAGTAGTTTTGCATCATCTGCAAAGAAGCTCATATAGCTTTCTATTCCTTCATCCATATCATTAATATATATAGCAAACATTATTGGGGCCAGAACTGTTCCCTGCGGTACACCGCTTATTACTTCATCCCATTTTGAGTGTTGGTTTCTTATCACTACTCTCATTTTTCTTTCTTGCAAAAAGTCCTCCATCCAATTTAGTAGTTTGCTCTGTATTCCTCCTTCAGTTTCTAATTTCTTAAGCAACTTCTTATGTGGTACTTTGTCAAAAGCTTTCTTTAGATCTAAAAATGCACAGTCCGCCCATCCATCTCTTTCCTGTATTATATCTATTAGCCTTGAATAGAAACATATTAAATTGGTGACGCATGATCGTCCTTGTCTGAATCCAAATTGCCTTGGATTTAACACTTTTTTTTTCTAAATATTTTACCCATCTACTTTTGATCATTCTTTCACAAATTTTTGCTATTGTACTTGTTAGAGAGACTGGTCTATAGTTGGTAGGTTCTTCTTTATTTCCTCCTTTGTATATAGGTACTATATTTGCTTTTTTCCAATCTTCTGGAACTTTTCCTTCTTTCAAGGAACTATTTAGTATGCTATGTATTTTGTCTGCCAGTTCATTCCTGCATTTTAGTATCCAGTTTGCTATTTCATCTGGTCCATGCGATTTTCTGACATCAAGATTACCCAAGTGTGTTAATATTTCATTCTTTGTTACTTCTATTTCTTCCATAGGGGGGACTTTCTCTTTCCATTCGTTCTCTTCAGGTTGTATGTTCTCCCTTGTAAACACTGATTTAAAATGTTTGTTCATAATTTCCGCCATTTCAATTTCCTCAGTGTATTCAACTCCCTCCTGTCTTAATTTCTCCAAGTCTTGTTTGTTTTTCAGTTTATTGTTTACAAATCTGTAGAATAGTTTCGGTTGATCTTTACACTTTTCTATGATATCTTTTTCATATTTTCTCTTTTCTTCTCTGCACATTTGTACATATTCATTTCTATAGCAGGTATATATTTTCCATTTTTCAGGTCTTGTCTTTTTTCCATCTGGTCCAGGCTTTGTCTCTTTTGTCTTTTAACTCCCTACAGCTTTTGTTGTACCAGCATTTTACATATTCTTTTCCTTGTTTTTGTCTTGGGACATACTTTTCCACTCCTTTTTTGTAATTTTTTGTCAAAATATTCCATTTCTCTTCTACTGTTGTTTCTTCCTTGTATATTTCTTCCCAGTTTTCCTTTTGAAAGAATTCTCTTATTTTATCAAAGTTTGTTTTTTCATACATCATTCTTCCTTTTCTGTATTGTTCATTTCTTTTCATATATTTTTCTTCATTAAGTTCCAGTTCAATCAATATGTGGTCACTTTTACTTATTGGTGTTTTATATTCAATTTTGTCCACTATTCTAGGTTCGGATGTAATTACTAGGTCTAGTTTCGATGGCTCTTCTTCATTTCTATACCTAGTGTTCTCCTGTATCCATTGTGTCATTGTATGGTCAGTAACCATCTCGAGTAGAGCGTTTCCCCATGAGCTGTCTCCACCCTTTACTGTCATTTCTTCCCAGCAGATTTCTTTGCAATTAAAGTCGCCCATCAAAACTATTTTTCCTCCCTCTTCCATTATCTTGTTTAATGTTATCTTTGTGTCCTCTAACATACTTTTATGTTCACTCTCTTCCCATGAGGCTATTTTTGGGGGCACATAATTTATCACAAACTTTCTGTTCTTCTTATCTCTGTCTTCTACTTCCATCATTATCATTTCTACTGTATTCTTTCCATATGTGACACCCTTCACGTTTATATCCTTCTTAGTCAGGAACATAACTCCACCCCCTTCCTTTTTCACTCTGTTTCTAATCCAATAATTATATGCATCATGTCCTACACTGTTGGGTGGTAGTGTACCTTTTAATTTTGTTTCTACAATTCCCATTATGTCTGGTTCTTTTTCTTTCAAATAATCATTCAGTTCATTCAATCCTGTTATTAATCCATCTATATTTGTGTAAGACACTCTTAGTTTTCTGCCACTTCCATTGTGTTCTCTGTTTCCCTTTTGATTTTCTCTTGTATGTCGACTTTCTTTAGTTTCATATTCACTACTCTCCAATAGAATCTCTCTTTTTCTGACTCCGTTCTTATCTCGTTTTTTTCCTTTGCTTCAAGTCTTTTCTGTTTTTCTTCCTCTCTTTCCTCTTTATTCATTTCCCTTTTTATCCATACCTTTTTATATTGTTCACTTGTTGCTAGTTTCCCTGTTTTGGATAAGATATTCTCAGCCGTAGTTTGTGACCTGAATTTAATCTTGATTGGTCTGGTCTTGTCTGTACTATATTTCCCTAGCCTGAATTTCTCTTCGATTTGTTTCATTATTTCTGGTTCATCTTCCTGAACTAATTCTAGTAAATTTCTTACTTTTTCATTTTCCTCTTTGATTCTTGTGGTTCTATCTGGGTTATGTTTCTCTTCCATTCCTAATATAATTATACATTTATTTTTGTCTGCTAAGTCTCTTACTATATTCTCCTTCTGTCTCATCACTTTAATAACTGAGTTTTCAGTTTGTTCATTCATTTGCTGTCTGATTATGTCAGTGAATGCAACCTTGCTATTTTCATGAATTTTTTTCCAACCCTCCTTGTTCTCCTTATTATTCTCCTTTAAGACTTTATTCTCATATTTTACTTCTTTTAACTGTTGTTTTAATTCATCAATTTCCTTAGTTAAGTTTTTGTTCGCCCTCTTTAGTTCTTCCAATTTTTCAACTCTTCGTATAATACTGTCAACATTACCGAACCTACGCTCCAAGTCCTCGATCATCTTATCGACCTTCTCTTCTAGTCTTGTCAGTCGGGGGGAGTTTGTGTTCCCCCCACCCTCTTTAAATCCCTGGAAAATATTCTCATCACTTTCTACTGTATTGCTCTTATCTATACTTCTAATCTTTACATTTTTATTAGACATTTCATTGTCGTCGGGGGGCCTTTTGTTTACCTTTCGCCTGTCTGCCTGGGCCAAGTCTACTCCTTCCTCATTTCCTTCCATTTCCCTCCCCCTTTCCTCTTTCCCTACTTTCCTACTACTCCACGAGCAATTTCCCCCCCCCACCCTGTAAATACTTTAGGCACTTCTCTTTGCGTTGGGATCCACAAACTTCAATTCTCCTCAGAACGTCTTCTAAGCCGTCCATTCGTTGAAGTGTGTGTGTGTGTTAAAAACGACAGCAAAAGAATTATTAATTAACTTTTTCCGTGAGCTCTTAAGCTTGCGAAAAGTAATTTCGCAAGCTTGAGAGCTCACGGAAAAAGCTAATTAACAATTCTTTTGCTGTCGTTTTTAACAGAATATGCCTCAGAGAGAATCTCCTGCCACGCTTCACCAATATATATATATATATACACACACACTTGAGCTCACGGAAAAAGTTAATTAACAATTCTTTTGCTGTCGTTTTTAACAGTATATGCCTCAGAGAATCTCCTGCCACGCTTCACCTATATATATATATATATATGCGTGTGTGTGTGTGTGTGTATAACTAGACCACCCGTGACCCGTTGGATCAAATAGAATTTTAAATGATACGTTAATAAAATGGTCAATAAAATATCTATTAAGACAATGCTCTTATATTTACATTCTTTGTACAATTTGAATGGTTTAAAACACTAATATTTTCCTTTTGCTTAACTCAACTCAGCGCAACATATAATTGTCCACTTTAATATTTTCCTTTCATTATTATTACCATTAAGTTTTCTATATCAAATTGAGCATAATTTAGAGCTCTTACCTCTATTCAGTAGATGAAAGCAATGACTTGATTAGTTGTAAGAAGTGAAATGCAGAAGATTGTGACGTCATGTTGCTTGGAACACTACTACGCATCATTTAATTTATACGGTTCGTAATATTTTAATAAACTCATTATGTCTCATAGATGCAAATTCAGGAGTTGGCTATACTTTTAAATACTGAATATGGAATTTTTGAATATTAATGGTCAGAAAACATGTAATCGGAAAATTGGATATTCAAAAATTGACAAATTGAAAATTAGCAGTTGTGACGTCACGCGCTCAGCGCTGAGGTTCCTTGGGACCCACAGAGCGGATATCGTGACGTCATGTCTCTTCTGATTGGCTGGTCCTCAGTCGTGACGTCATATTGTGGTGATATGGTTTGGACAAGCCAGGGAAAATGAGACTCACAATAACACTTAACACTAAGGTTTAACAGCTATTAGGCGCGGAGGGTTCGGACGAGGTCTCGTTTGGAGAAGGTCCAGAGTGAAGGCCTCATCAAGCGTCGTGGCTGTGGGCGAAGAGTCACAGGGGGGAATGAGGCGACTAACTGGCGGCTTGGTGGAGAGAACTGGTCCCGAGGCGGCTTGATGGAGAGAACTGCTGCTTGGAGTGGAGAGCTGCTTGAAGAGGAATACCGCTTGGAGAGAAGAGCTGCTTGAAGAGGAGTACTGCTTGGAGAGGAGAGCTGCTTGAAGATGTCGTGTCCTGGAGTGAACTGAATTCTGAATTCTGAATGTCTAGGAAAGACCACCCGCTTGCGCGGGATCGGGTTTTGTGGGAAGGGAAGAATGTCTGTAAGAAAATGAAAAGATAGTAGCGTATAAAAGAGGGCTATTGGCACCGGGCAATTTGCGAGCGATTAGGGGTTTATTGGTGGTCGTGGCTCGGGAGAAATGGACCGGGAGCTTGGACGGAGGTGTATATTGGTCAACGGCTCGTGGGCGTGTGTAGATATACAATCGCATGTACACGTACGTATATGTACACAATTATGTATACATCTTTATTACCTATGTAAACATCCAGTATTATATTTATAAATATAACAAAATTAATTGTAATTATATATATGTGTTCCAAGGACTCTTGTCCAATATAAATTATGTAAACTATTTTGGAACCACCAGTCCGGTTCACTCGCCAAATCGTCGTGACAGGTCACAGGGCGCCGGGGCGGTAGTATTCATTCTGGCTCCCTGTCAAGCAGACCTTGTCTTTTTGTTTTGATATGTGATAGTGTTCAGTGAAATTTAATATATGTTTATTTTCGTAAATATAATTTTCATTGTTCCTGTCACATATTATGGTGGCAGCGAAATTGTAAAAACTTTGTGAAAGACTATATAGTTTTACGAACAAAAAGACAAATTTGAAAAACTTAAAGGCCGGCCTAGTTCGATGTGCGTGTGTTTTCTGTTTGTCGTGTTTTCCCCTACCTTTTTAATTTCAGGGATACAGTTTTTCAATTCATGTGACAGTCCTTCGTCAACTAAATTAACAGTGGAAAAACTATAAACTTCTAGTCCCTGCAATAGCTGTTAATGGTGAATCCGACGGACAAGCTGCCGGCGACCTGCTCCTGTGTAATAGCCGTAGCTAACAATCTACGCCCCATCGGACCCCCAGTGAATCATCCAGCAGATTCAACACTAGTCACGTCGCCTAGACCACCTAGTAACCTGGATGGTTATCTATAAGGTTCAAACCCATGTGCAAGGTTCCGAGTAGCCTTTCGCTCTAAAAGCTATATTGCTACCTCTTATTTTCCCAACATTCCATGTTAACTTGTTGTAAAATTAATATTGTATTAATAGTACTTAATTGTTCTTTACATTTGATAAACAATTTTCATTTTTACATACAATTTTCTTACGGGTGTGGCTGGTGGCTTAAAAAAATTATTTCTTTTAGACTGTTGTACACAGCGTTCTCCATCATGGCTCAGGCAACATGTTCCAAGGCCAATGAGCCATCTGATTCAACATCTGATTCAACATCTGATTCAACTTCTGATCAACTTGCAACATCCCAGGTAACACAAATACCCGTATTAAATCTCATCCATCAGAAACCTGCCATACAGACTTTCGATGGAAATGATTCTTCTTATACAGCATCTCTCTTTATTCGTATGTGCGAGGATGCTATTATATCATCTAACATTACCACGGATAAGGAACGTATCTCGTTCATACGCTCCCAGATTACCCCCAATTCATTAGCCTCTGAAATGCTGTCAGCTAGCTGTCTCAACCCCATTGAACTTAACCATGATTACAATAAATTCAAAACAAATTTCCTTCAGTTGTATGGGGACACAGGTAGAGAAGAAGGATTTCAATGGTGCTTCAAGCTGGCAGAGCAGCTAACTGTGAGTCACGGAACGTTAAATTTCATGCGCTCACAGGCAAAATCTAGCACCTTTGTTACCGAAGCCATAGCCAGTTTGAAACAATTACAATGGATAGAAAATGACAACATTTCAGTGGCCAGATTTCAACTTGTCTTAGAATATTTATTATTTATGTTATTTCTAACTCCACACGAGCGTAGAATCGCTTCTTCCTTAGATTATACAAAGGATGAAACTCTCCTTCATTATGCAACAAGGCTTTCTAAGAAATTAAAAGAAATGCCACGTCTTGCTACATTAGCCCAAGTAGTCCACAACCAACAATCTTCTGAGGTACATTCTCTACCTTCACCCCCAAGTTCTAACATGTTTTCAACACACTCTCAGAGTATCTCTTCTTCTGAAGATTCTATCATGTCATGTGCATACTGTCACAAACAAGGACATACTTATAACCGTTGTTTCCTTCGTAAGCGTCATGAACGCCAATCTACAAAATTTTCTCCCTTAGACTCTCACAGACCCTCCCCTCCCCAAATGCAGCACAATTCACGGAAACAAAGAAATTCCTATACGCCCCTTTCTCACCTTCCTCAGGATCTCTCACAAATGTCCCTACAACACCTTTCTAAAGACTGTCTTGTCCATGGATCCTGTGGTCACACTTCAGAACAATGCTTCAGGATCAAGAAACTTAGAGCAGATACTGTTGCCTCTGCCCCTACTCAGTCCCATTTTCAACAGCGCCTATTTCCAAATCCCAAAACGTAACAATGACTCCTCTGAAAGTTCTCCCCTTAACAGCTACTAGTTCTTCACTTCTTACTTTCCAGTGCTACATGCGTAAATCACCTCTTTCAGTAGTCATAGACACTGGAGCAGAAATTAGCATCATGAGTCACACTACATACAATATTATCAAAGAGCTTTATCGAGTTCCACTTTCTCCTTCTTGTGACACGATACAAACTGTCCAAGGCTCTACATTACCTATTCATGGCACAGCTACTATTCCTCTCAAATTTTCTACTTCTACCAAGGTTATTTCTGTTGATTTTGTGGTGGTTTCCAACTTTGCTCTCAAATGTGATTGCCTTTTAGGTTTGGATACTCTAGCAAAGTACAACATAAACATATCCCCTCAACAGCGTAAGGTGAGGTTAGAGAACACAATTCTTATGGCAACGGACAACCCTGTCTCCATATGTGTTTCACCCGCCTACGTTCAGTCTAAACAGTTATCAACTTTTTCCACTAGTGACTCTTCACAGCTATCGTGCAAAGTTCCAGCACCCTTAAATTCTTCAAAACTTTCCTGTGCAGCTGTTGTTATTGGTGATCATCACATAAAACCCTCTACTGCCATAAGGATTCCAGTGCAAATTTCAGATGCTCCAATTGGCTCTGATGTCCTTTCTCAACCTAACTCTGTGCGTCTCAAACGTCTCGCACTAGAAGGTACTCTATCCACTGTTGGTCAGGATCATACCACTATTGCATTAGTTACTAATGTCACTGGTGTTCCCTTTACACTCTCTGCTGGTATTAACCTTGGATCTTTTGAAATTGCCGAGGTCGACACCTTTCAGAACTCTCCTCCTATTATAGCAGCTGCCGTTCAATCCACTAATGTTACAAATGACAATTCTCATCTAGCTTCTCAATATGCAACGTATGTAGGACATACTGACTTTCCAGAAGTAACACCACGTCTTCTTGAATTACTAGTAGCAAAGCGGCAGGCTTTAGCCCTGCCTGGTGAACCATTAGGTGTTACAGATCGTGTTACCCATAGGATTGATCTTAAACCGGGAACACGTCCAGTTTATGTGCCCTCTTACAGGTTGCCCCATTCTCGTCGTCTCATCGCACAATCTTTAGTCGACGAACTTTTGAAAGAAGGTGTCATTACAGAATCCCATTCTGAATGGAATTCTCCGCTCCTTCTTGTACCCAAGAAGGATGGATCGTTTCGTCCTGTGATAGACTACAGAAAGGTAAATGACGTTACTGTCCCTGACCATTACCCTCTGCCTGTGTTAAGTGATCTGCTACAATCCATCGGTTCAGGTAACACTGTGTTTACCACCTTAGATTTAAAAGCAGGTTTCTGGCAGATACCCTTAGAAGAACAGTCACGTAAAGTGACAGCCTTCTCAACTCCATCAGGCCACTACGAATGGCTCCGTTGTCCAATGGGTTTGCGAAATGCTCCATTGACCTGCCAACGTCTTGTCAACTCTATCTTTCATGGTCTCATAGGTGATGGTCTCTTTATTTATCTAGACGACCTCATCCTAGTCTCTAAGGATATAGAAAACCATTTCCAAAAGTTGTCCTTAGTATTGCAAAGGTTTGCTGAAGCAGGACTCAAACTTAACCTTCCCAAATGTTCCTTCTTCAAAGCAAGCATTCAATTTCTAGGTCATGTAGTTGACAAAAATGGTATCCATACCACAGATGAAAAGGTTAGAGCTGTTAAAAACTTCCCTACACCTAAGACTGTTGAACAGGTACGTTCCTTCCTAGGGTTAGCAGGATATTACCGTGCCTTTGTAAAGGACTTTGCTTCCATAGCATCTCCACTCACACGCCTCCTTAAGAAGGATGCTTCCTTCAAGTGGCAGGAAGAACACCAAAACAGTTTTGACTCCTTAAAACATGCTCTTACTAATGCACCTGTACTAGCTTTTCCTGACTATAGTCTACCTTTTATTATTTGTACAGATGCTTCTGGCTCAGGTGTTGGTGCTGTGCTTATGCAGCAAATTGATGGTCGACATTCACATGTCATAGCCTATGCCAGCCGAAAACTCAATTCTGCTGAGTCCCGCTATTCGGCAACTCATTTAGAAGCTTTAGCAGTTGTATGGTCATTACGACATTTTCGTGATATCATCTTTGGATATCCAATTACCATTTACACAGACCATATGGCTGTCACACAACTTTTCAAAGGCAAAAATCTTTCAGGCCGCCTAGCCAGATGGTTTCTAACCATAGAAGAATTTAATCCAGTAATGAAACATATCCAAGGCAAAGCAAATCATGTTGCCGATGCTCTTTCACGACAATTACCAATTGCTGCTATTCAAAGAGTACATAATTTTAACTTACAAGAATTAGCAGAAGCTCAACATCAGGACCCTGTATGGTCTGCTGTTATATATGCCTTGGAATCGGGTGATAACATCCACCTGAAGATACCAGTACCATTATCACAATTTTCACTTGAGGACAACGTTCTTACTCGTAAAGTGAAAGTGCATGAGCAAGATGTTACACAACTAGTGATTCCTGAGTCACTAGTTCCTATAGTTTTATCTCTTGTTCATGATTGCCCTCAAGCTGGCCACCCAGGCCGTGACAAAAGCCTGGCTATGGCTCGCAAGAAATATTACTGGCCCAAGATGCGCCTCGACATTACCACTCATGTTGCCAAGTGTAAGTCTTGTGCTTTGAACAAAGGCTACACGCAAACTGCCCCTATCTTAGAGTATCCTATTCCGTCTCGTCCTTTCGAGACAATAGCAATAGATCTTCTACAACTACCCTGTAGTACTCAAGGCTCTATGTATGTTCTAGTATGCGTAGATCACTTCAGCCGTTTTGTGATTTTGGCTCCTTTACGTAGTAAATCTGCTCCAGCTGTTGCCCATGCTTTGGTAACGCATGTTTTCTGTCCTTACACTACCCCTTCAGTGTTACTCAGTGACAATGGCACTGAGTTTAAGAATGAAATAATGGCCAACATTTGCCAGCAGTATAACATCAAACAAACCTTCATTACTGCTTATCACCCTTCCTCTAATGGGCTGGTTGAGAGGACCAACAAAAAGATTCTTGACGTCCTGAGGCATTTCTATAGTGACTTACAGGAGTCATGGGAAGATTGGCTCCCCCATGTTGGTGCCTGTATTAACAGCACCATAAATGAATCTACAGGTAAGACCCCTCATTACATAATTTATGGTTCTGAGAAAAGGTTTCCATATGATCTTTTACATAATACACAATGCCCAGTTTATAATATTGAAGATTACGCGCAGGTACAATGCAAAATTCTTCAATCAATCTATGCTTCTGTACGAGACAAGTTGCAAGTCTCTCGTTCACAAATGGTTCAAAAGCACCAGACCAAAGCCACACCCGTATCCCTCAAAGTAGGCGATACAGTGTTTAAATTACAACCTGAGCGAAAAAGCAAGCTCGCACATAAATTTTCAGGCCCTTTTCTTGTAACTCAGAAGTTGCACCAGAACAAATACATAATTTTTGACCCTTCACGTAACTTGTCGGAAACGGTACATCCTGACAACTTAAAGAAAACCAAGGTGGCCATACCTACATTTGCTGTACCACCTCCTGGGCCCAATTCTGTACAACCTGCCCATACTTACAATTTAAGATCCACAGGCCCTGTGCCTTAGCTGTATGAAAACAATGTAAATTAAGATGCTTTAAGCATTGTTTGTATTGTTTACCATTTCTTGTATCCAATTCTTATGTGTCTTTGTATCTCTATTTTTGTATTTTTGTAGACTTATGTATCTTTGTATTGTGTATGTCCCGGACGTCCGGCAATTGCATTAATTTTTACTGGCGCCAGTTAATTAATTTCTTATTTTGTGTATTGTGTTTGTGTTATTTTCCCTGTGTGATATCCTATGTACAGTTACTCTATTTTGTATAGTATGTTTTGTTTTGTTCTATTAATTTACTTGTTTAAATTTTATGTACAGTTTTGTAATTCAGAGTTAAATAATTTTCATATGTAATGTGTTTAAAGTATGTGTTTCTCTGGCCATGCCCAAAATTGTATTGTATTCTTGTTCCTCAATGAGGACATTTCGAGGTGTGGCCGAGCGATATATTGGTCAACGGCTCGTGGGCGTGTGTAGATATACAATCGCATGTACACGTACGTATATGTACACAATTATGTATACATCTTTATTACCTATGTAAACATCCAGTATTATATTTATAAATATAACAAAATTAATTGTAATTATATATGTGTTCCAAGGACTCTTGTCCAATATAAATTATGTAAACTATTTTGGAACCACCAGTCCGGTTCACTCGCCAAATCGTCGTGACAGGTCACAGGGCGCCGGGGCGGTAGTATTCATTCTGGCTCCCTGTCAAGCAGACCTTGTCTTTTTGTTTTGATATGTGATAGTGTTCAGTGAAATTTAATATGTTTATTTTCGTAAATATAATTTTCATTGTTCCTGTCACAGGTGCCGACACCGGGGTTAGGATTAGGATCACCAACGAAAGTTTAGAAAATGGTAGGAGGCGTAGTAGTAAAGGTGGAAAAACGGAAAAATCTTTAGTGGGAGGTAAACTGAAATGAGAAAGTTAGAAAGGAAGCGAATTTTAGTCGAAGAAAAAGTGTAGATGTTTGTGCATGTGTTGGGGCTCTGTTCGTGAGAAGTGTGTGTGTGTATCTTACGGGAAGTGAGTAGAGTTCACTTCCCGCGTGTGGAGCGCGTTCCTGTTAAGCCACAAGTGGGGTGTGCGTTGCCTGTTTTTCCCCAGGTTGGGTTTGAGTTCCTGAAGAGTTGATTCAGTGGCGGGGCGGGGGGCAGGCGGGCGGTGTAAACCCGCCTGCAGACGTCAACGAAGAGATCGGTCCGTAACCAGACCGGCAGCGGCAAAGGATATATAACTCCTCGCCACCACCGCTGGCGAGCGCGTTCCTGATAAGCCACAGGTGGGGCGTGCGTTGCTTGTTTTTCCCCAGGTTGGGTTTGAGTTCCTGAAGAGTTGATTCAGTGGCGGTGCGAGGGAGGGGCAGACGGGCGGGTGTTGTATGATCTCTTTCCTTCCAATCACAACTCTGAAAACAGAATTACGCGATTGGGAATTGTGTGTAAATGTCAGAAGTGTAAACTCGCTCACCAGCGTCAGCGAAGAGGCCAGCGTTAGATTGCGGGCCGGTTGGACAGAGGTGTCCCAGGTCTCTCCGTCGACCAGCCTGCGATCAGATTGAGGGTTCTGAGTGAGACGGTTTGGGCCTCTGCTTTGCCAGCGAGCAAGTGTGCGTGTGCCTCTTTTCTTCCAAGCACTACTCTGAAAACAGAGATTTACGTGACTTGGGAAATGTGTGTATTTGTCTTGGTGTAAACCCGCCTGCCGACGTCAACGTAGAGGTCGGCCATGCCAGACCGGCAGCAGCAAGGAGATATTTCTCCTTGCTACCACGGCCGGCGAAGATTCCTGGGAGTTTGTTGAGAGAGCTGGTTTGAAGAGACGTCCGACCTCGTCTCGGCTTGGTTCCCCTCCTTATAAAGGAGGCTGGTGAGGAACCCGGCGAACTTTCCGAGCTCCTGATTGGTCCGTTTAGTTTGGGCATGGACGTCTTTGCTATGCTTGCCAACTATAGCTAGCGGGTACATAGGCCTAGGTCAAGTCGTATGCCGACCAGTCTCCGGCGAGTTTTCCGAGCTCCTGATTGGTCAGTTGCCTTGCGCTCGGACGTCCCTGCTGACTATGCTTGCAAACTATGGGCAGTATAAAAGCCTAGGTCGGGATGTGCCTCGGCCAGTCTGGTTTAGACTAGTGGCGCGTCGCCACAATATCTCTTCATCTGATTGGCTGGTCCCCAGCCGTGACGTCATATCTCTTCTTCAGTAGACGGTTTCAAGCAAGATAACAAACAAGATGATCAGAATTTTATAAGTATATAGATATATGTATGTTGGGTCAAGTAAAATTTTAAATTATACATTATCAGAAGTGAAATGCAGAAGATTGTGATGTCATGTCGTCGTTGCTTGGAACACTACGCACCATATGTGACGTCACATCTCTTCTTCTGATTGCCTGGTCCTCAGTCATGACGTCATATCTCTTCTGATTGGCTGGTCCTCAGTGACGTCGTATCTCTTCTGATTGGCTGGTCCTCAGTGACGTCATATCTCTTCTGATTGGCTGGTAGAGTTTCAAGCAAGATAACAAACAAGATGTTAAGTATATATATATATACATACTGTATATATATATATATACATGTCTATATATATTATATATATATATATACATTTTTATCAACTACAATGCCCTTTAATTCTAAGCCATCAACATCAGAAGAATCGTGTAGGTCCATGCAGAAATTGAAACGTGGTACGCCCGAGGACTCAAACTACTGGCTGCGAGCACGTTACCAGTGCCGTATTGACTTAGACCAATACACCATCGAGAGAGATATATGTAACTTATATCTCTCTTGATGTATTGGTCTAAGTAAATACAGTTTGCCTTCCAGATTAAGGGCAATGTAGCTCTCGACGTCGCTGACACTGGTTAATTTTGCCACTAATTTCAGCCCTTTTAAACCACGCGAAGACGTCTCCGTTGCCATTAAACAGCTTTATGGTTGTGTTGCTCATCTTGAATGGTTCGCTCTTTGTGCTAGTCGCCTCATCCATGCCTAGATAGCTTGTGGTTGCGGGGTGACGCATCACTTACCTTAATCATGTTATTTCCTGCTCCTTTGTCGATCCCGAGGACAAAGACTCTTCTACCTAGTTTCTCTTTCACTCGTATCACCTATCAATCCTACCTTAGCTAATCATTCTCTATATTTTTCTTCCACTGCACTTTTCTCACTCGCTCTTCCCCTCGTTCGCTCCACATACACACTCCATATACGCATCAGCCAACACCCGTTCGCCCTCTTCTACAATGGTGACCTTTGAGCCCGTGCCGGGGGTGCCAACTACACACTCATACTCGCAAATAGTGCCAAATGGCTGGTAGCGAATATACACGAGAGACGAGGAAGGCTGCGTTTTGTTGGAGGCACACAGGACAGTATACAATTACCTCTCTTACGATGGGACCTGACTTTTCAACTGTCAACCAACACATTAGGGACATACCGGACTTATCATCATCAGCAGTGTCCTTCAACCACAGGCTGGACAAGTGACTTGACATGTTACCAGACGAGCCACCCATACCAGGATACCTAAGTCCCCATCACGATACCCTGCCTGAAGCTGCACAAGTGTCAGGGAAGTCAGAAGCACCTGGAGTCGGGGTTGCCCTTTGTCCTTAGCTCCAATTTCTGCCTGCTACTCCTTCATTTGCCTCACCCCGGCACAAGGGAGGGCATACGCCATCCACCCCAATAGGTTTGGGGATAAAGGGGGAGGAGAGGAGAGGAGGAAGGAGTGAAGTGGAGGGGGGAAGAGGGAGGGAAGGGGGAAGAGAGAAGGGGAGGAGAGGAGGGGGTGAGGGAAGAGGGAAGAGGAGGGGAGGGGAGGGAAGGGAGAGGAGGAAGGAAGGGGAAGGAGTGGAGTGGAGGAGGGAAGGGGAAGGAGTGGAGGGGATGAGGGAAGGACGATGAGGGATGGGGAGGAGAGAAGGGAAGTAGGAAAGGGGAAGGAGAGGAGGGAAGTGGAAGGAGTGGAGGGGGGTGAGGAGGGAAGTGGAAGAAGTGAAGGGGAGGTAAGTAGGGAAGGGGGAGGAGAGGAGGGGAGGATTGAAGGGGAAGGAGAGAAGTGGGAGGAGAGGAGGAGGAGGGAATGGGGTAAGAGGGAAGGGGCAGAGGAGGGGAGGTGGGAAGGTGAAAGAGGGGAGAGGGTGAGGGAAGGGGGAGGATAGCAGGATGAAGGAATGGGGAAGGAGAGGGGGGAAGGGAGGAGGGCAGAGAAGAGGAGAGGAGGGAAGGGAGAGGAGAGGAGTAGGGTTGGACGGAAAGGGAAGGAGAGGTAGAGAGCAGGGAAGGGAGAGGAGAGGAAGGGAGTAGGGTTGGACGGAAAGGGAAGGAGAGGTAGAGAGCAGGGAAGGGAGAGAAGAGGAAGGGTTGAGGAAAGGAGGAGAGGAGGGGATAAGGGAAGAGGATGAGGGGAAGAGAGGAGGGGAGGAAGATAGGCGGAGGAAAGGGAGGGAGGTGGGAAAGGGTAGGAGACGAGAGGAGAGGAAGTGGGAAGAGAGAAAGAGGGAAGAGGGGGGAGAGGAGATGAGGAAAGGGGTAGGAGGGGAGGGAAGGGGGAGAAGAGGGAAGGGGGAGGTGGGGAGGGAAGAAGGTAAGGGGGAAGAGAGGAGGGGAGGAGGGAAGGTGGGTGAAGGTATAGGGAGGAGAGGAGGGGCGAGGGAATGGGGAGGAGACGAGGTGATGAGGGAAGGGGGAGGAGAGGAGGGGGAGGGATGAGGGGCGGAGAGGATGGGAGGAAAGGAGGGGAGGTGGGAAGTGGGAGGAGAGGAGGGGAATAGGGAAGGGGGAGAGGAGAACCAGAAATGAGTACTGGCTAGGGCTAAGGTACCTAAAAATGAAAAACAGAGGTGATATCACAAAATTACTTGTCACTCCATCTTGCAAGTGCTCATGTATTGAGGAAGAAGAGAACACAAACTATTTAGAAAATGACAATACAGCCTGGTTTTATTTCCATTGAACACATTGTGACAGGTTTCCTTTGCAGTTGGTGATTTTCCATGTGGAAAAGTTGAGAGATGAAACTATCCACCATTGTCAACTTATGTAGATATTTGGAACCCCCTCCATTGTTCTCATTTCTTTGTTCATTACAATACCAAGTCACAATATTTTTTCATATACTAATTTACATACAAAGGGGTCCCCTCAGTGCTTATGCTCATTCAATAACCAAGCCATAATACATGAACAAGTTGATAACATTACACAAAAGTGTTTCATGTCATGGATATGGATTAAAACAGCAAGTGATAAGGAGAACATGGCCTGTGTCTAGCCATTGTAACAAAACAGTATTTACATTTTGTTTATTGTGAAGTTTCATATTACAATCATTCATTTCTGTTTGCTTATTCATCTACTATATTTCATTTATTTTGTACAGATCAAATAGCATTCCACTGCTTCAATAATATATCAGAAGCTTAATTTAGACAATTTCCAACAAATATTAAATGAGATGCTTTCTCTTCCTTATGTTCTTTCTTGTCTTGCTTTTTGTCTATCATCTCTTCTTTCAGTATAAACATTGACATAAATGGGAGCCCAGAAGGTACAATATTGGACATTGGCCCCCCCCCACACACACACACATTCAAGTCTCATGCCTAATAATAATTTACGCATACTTACAAGTTTGTAATTGGTCTACTAGAGCTATAACACAATAAATTCATAAGTCCTTCACAGTTTATTCACAGGGATGATTATGTGCTTTGCCATCGCCCTCTTACTCAAATTCTTAGCCCCATTCTGGAGATCTCTCTGAACTTTCCAGGGCAAAGTTGCCAAACCCCCATGTGTATTTTTTTCACTGCTGGAAAGGCTTCTCTCGTGTGGATCATCACGTGACATGAGACCTCACTTTTGTGAGAAAGGTACGTGTCACACTGGAATGGTTTCTTTCCTGTGTAAGGTCATCATGTGATGTTTGAAACTTCTCTTTGCTCAAAAGGCTGCACTGCACAGGTCACACTGGAAAAGCTTCTCTCCAGTGTGGGTAATCATGTGATATTTGAGAACATCCTTTTGTGAGAAATCTGCATTGCACAGGCCACACTGGAAAGGCCTCTCTCATATGTGGGTCATCATGTGACATTAGAGATTACTATTTATTGAAAAAGCTGCAATGCAAAGGTTAATGGGACAGCAGGTATTTTTATTATTATTCATTATTATTACTTTTTTTTCCAGGCCTCTTTTCCAATCGCCTCAATTTTTTCAGGGGCTACTTTTTTCAGTTTCCAGAGCTACAGTTTGAGTTATTTTCCCATTTCACAACTTTTACCATACCTGCATACTTTGTTATATATATATATATATGTTGTTTTGCCCTTCAAAGTCGAAGATGGCCATGACATTGCTTTTATATATATATTTTTTTTTATCATAAAACAATTTAAGTACATGTGTAGATACTGTCTTTACCTTGTGTTTTTTCTTGTCTTACTTTTTTTTATCTCTTATTTCAGTATAAACATTGAGATATGCCACACACATACATTCAACTCACATAATTCACTTATATTTACTAGTTTGCAATGTGTCTACAAATGGTATATAATAAACTTATAGGTCCTTCACAATTTATTCACTGGGCAATTATGCATTTTGCCATCACCCTTGTTACTCAAAATTTGAATTCATTTTTGGAGATATTTTTAAACTTTCTGGAGCAAATTTGCCCACTACCCCAATGTATACCTCCTATGCTGGACAAGCCTTGTCTTTGTGTGGGTCATCACATGACATCATCATATGATGCTTGAGATGATTTTTTATGAGAAAGCTGCATTGCACAGGTCACATTGGAATGGCTTCTCTCTTGTGTGATCCTCATATGCACTATGAGATCTTTTTTGAGAAGGTAGAATCACACAGGTCACACTGGAAAGTTTTCTCTCTTGTGGGTCATCAAGTGATCTTTGAGGTAACTTTTGTGCAAAAGCTTTATCGCACATGTCACACCAAAATGCCTTCTCTAGTGTGGGTCATCATATGCTCTTTGAGACGATTCTTTCGTGAGAAAGCTGCACTGCACAAGTCACATTTCTCTCCAGTGTGTGTCCTCATATGATAAGTGAGAGAACCCTTTTCTGAGAAAACTGCATTGCACAGGTCATACAGAAACGGTTTCTATCCAGTGTGGACCTTCATATGTTTTGTGAGATTATACTTATATGAGAAAGCTGCATTGCACAATTCACACAGGAATGGCTTCTCTCCTGTGTGGATCATCATGTGACGTCGGACACCTTTCTTTACTGAGAAGGCTGCATTGCACAGGTCACATTGGAAAGGCTTCTCTCCTGTGTGGATCCTCATATGCTCAGTGAGATTACCTTTTTGTGAGAAAGCTGCATTGCACAGGTCACATTGGAAAGGCTTCTCTCCTGTATGGATAATCATGTGACATTTGAGACTTCTCTTTACTGAGAAAGCTGCATTGCATAGGTCACAACGGAAAGGCTTCTCTCCTGTGTGGGTCATCATGTGACATGTGAGACTTCTCTTTACCATGAAGGCTGCACTGCACAGGTCGCATTGGAAAGGCTTCTCTCGTGTGTGGGTCCTCATATGTGAAGTGAGAGAATTCTTTCGTGAGAAAGTTGCATCACATAGGTCACACAGGAAAGGCCTTTCTCCAGTGTGGGTCCTCATATGCTCAATAAGAGAACCCTTTTGTAAGAAAGCTGTATTGCACAGGTCACAATGGAATGGCTTTTTTCCAGTGTGGGTTGTCATATGAGGTTTGAGCTCATGCTTTCGTGGGAAAGCGGCATTGCACAGGTCACATTTGAAAGGCTTTTCTCCAGTGTGGATCCTTTTATGCACAGTGAGACCAACCTTTTGTGAGAAAGCTGCATTGCACATGTCACATTGGAAAGGCTTCTCTCCAGTGTGGGTCCTCATATGCCGAACCATAACACCCTTTTGTGAGAAAGCTGCATTGCACATCTCACATTGGAAAGGCCTCTCTCCTGTGTGAGTCCTTCTGTGTGATTTGAGAGTACCCTTTTGTGAGAAAGCTGCATCACACAGGTCACATTTGAATGGCTTCTCTCCAATATGGTCCATCAAATGAATTTTGAGACCATACTTTTGTGAGAAAGCTGCATTGCAAAAGTCACATTGGTACGGCTTCTTTCCTGCGTGGGACATCATGTGACATTTGTGATCACCCTTTCATGAAAAAGCAGAATCACACAAATTGCACTGGAAAGGCTTCTCACAAGTATGGGTCAATATGCCATGGGAAAATACTCTTTAGTGAGAAAGAATTGCATAGGTCACACTGGAAAGGCTTCTCTATGGTATAAGTCATCACATGATATTGGAAACCATTCTTTTGTGAGAAGGTTGTATCACAGTGGTCACATTGGAATGGTTTCTATGTAGTGTGAGTCATTATGTAATATTTAAGATCACTCTTACTTGACAAAGATGGATCTCATGGGTTCTGTTGGAAAGGTTCCTCTCCAGTGTGGATCAGCACATGATATCCAAGATGACTTGTGAGAAAGATGTGCCAAAGATATCACATCAGATCTTCTTCCTTTTTTGGCAAACGCATGGAATCTATGGCTAGCTCTTCCAAAATTTTTTGATAGTTACCCTCATCCTGGAAAAAAAAATGTAATAAGATTGATATCTCTTTGAAATTGTGTAATAATAGGATTGTGGATGTTTAGTACACAAACCATTTCATACATAAATCCTTTTGTAAAAGGCCTCACCTAACAAAATAGTTTGAAACATTAATATATACGGTAATATGATATACCGCGTTTTACTTTTTCATTAGAAATGTGCTGAAAATGATCCAATAGCTACATGCACACTCACCCCCACCACAATCACAATGACTCAAATTTTGAAATTTTGCTCTAGCTTTTTCATCTGGTCATGATATTTAGAAGGGAGGAATGGCCCAGCTGACCACAGCAGTCATATATTAATAACTTCAAGACATTCCACATTTGGGTTCACAGGACCTGAATCTAAGCATGACCTACTCTAGGAAGGTTGTTCAAGATACACTGGCAAGTGGTGTACAGTGGAACCCCACTTATCCACGACTCACTATTCGTGATCCTACACATCCACAATTTTTCTTGTGGAGCCTAACTAATATGTATTCAGGATTTTCCTGCCAATACACAAGGGCTATACTTCTTGGAGCTAGTACTTGAAACTTTAGGAAACACTTATTTTCAACATTTATTTTCGTAATTTAAAGCTTAAAAATTTCTAAATACATTTATCAATTAAAAACGAGCAGAAGAGCAATATACAGTACATAAGCTATTACTAAATCTAAATACCAACAATAAAAATATGTCATGGGATGCATCTCCAGCATCAATGTTTCTGGCCATGCTATTGGGTGACAATTTGAGAGTAGCCAATTGGGGTGCAAGATTCAACCAATTTTTCATTGTTGGTGAGTACAGGTGTATTTTACTATAATGTTAACCCATACAGCATCAACAGCATAAATTCAACTAGTTTCAATGTCAATGGCATTATTTGATGCCATGATATTTGCCATATCTGCTGCTTCCTAACAAACTGGCTTGGATGAGCTGTGTGGTTTCCATACAAGACATGGTAATTGTATGCAGTGGTTGGAGCCTTTGCTAACACAGTTATACAGAATTTTGATAAGTTATAAATGTCCCTGTCTGGGGTATTGGCTGCATGTTATTGTGGCAGATTAGCATTCAGTTGATATTTTAGGGTCTATATGAGGCGCCCCTACAGACCAGAGCCACACATCATTTTGTCTGTGATAGAGGAAAACTCTGTACATAGAGAAATGAAGACACTTTTATACTACAACTGTCCCTCCATTATGCTGTCCCCAACCCCATGTTACTGTCCTGTACCATTTCTCTGAATACTCATTTCCTTTTTTCACCTACCTACCCTGTGGTGGGGGCAAAAGAATACTGCCACCAAATATTTCCACTTGAGTCGTAAAAGGCGACAAAAAAGGGATGGGGGATGGGATTAGGAGTCCTACTACCTGTAGCCCCAAAAGGGGACATTCCTAAAAAAGAAAGTAAAGGCATAAGAGGGTCTGGGAGCTTTCCAACCAGTACCCTAAGGTTTGGGTCTTTAAATGTGTGTGGATGTGGTACAGATGAGAGTAAAAGGGAAGAGATAGGAAGTATGTTTGTGAGAAGAAAGATGGATGTACTGGCTTTGAGTGAAACTAAAATGAAAGGAAAGGGTAATTGTGAGTTTGAGAGTGTAGCTGGGAGGTACTCAGGAGTGAAGAGGGGACGAGGGAGGGAAGGGGTGGCTATACTAGTAAATGAAGAGATAAGTAAGCAGGTAGTGGAGTGGAAGGAGGTGTCATCAAGGTTGATGTGGATGAAGGTAAAGCTGGGAAAGGAGATGTGGGTTTTTGTAAGTGCATATGGGCCTGGTAGTGAAAAAAACGTAAAGGAAAGGGAGGCTTTTTGGGTAGATATAAATAAGTGCATAGAGGGATTAGGGAGAAATGTCAATGTAGTTGTATTGGGAGACCTAAATGCTAGGGTAGGAAATGAACCACTTGACGGAGTGATTGGGGAGTATGGAGTTCCAGGTAAAAATCGTAATGGAGAATTGATGGTGGAGGCGTGTCTTGAAAGAGAGGTGATGATAGCAAATACAGTGTTTAAGAAAGTCAAGCATAAGTACACATGGGAGAGGGTGGTGGATGGAATGGTGGCAGATAGAGCGTTAATGGACTACATAGTGGTTACCAGGACTATGGTAGGAAGAGCTAAGGATGTACATGTTCTAAGGGGAGAGAGTGGGGGAATATCAGATCTTTCCTGGAAATTGAGAGTGGAGAACAGGTGGAGAAAGAGGAAAAGGGCAGAAGGTAGGGAGGTACTTGGAGTGAACTGCTTAAATGAAAAAAAAAAAAAAAAGGAGAATGAGTATAAGAAGAAGTTGAGAGAGGAGTGGGAGAGAGTAAAGGATAGAGTAGAACTACGAGTGGAGGAGGAATGGGGATGGTTCAAGGAGGGCGGGTGGAAATAGAAGGAAGGGTAGTGAGTGGTGGGATAAGGAACCAAAGAAGGGTGTAGAAGAGAAGCAGGCATTCATAGATTGGCTACAAATTTGGACAAGGGAATTGTATGAGAGGTACAAAGTAAAGAGAAAGGAAGTTAAGCATAAGATAAAGGAAGCAAAGAGGAGAGCAGATGTGAAATGGGGAAAAAGTATGACAGAAAATTTTGAAAGTAATAAAAAGATGTTTTGGAAGGAAATTTAAAGAGGAAGAGGAGGCGAATCAAGTAGAGAAGAAAAGGTAAAAGGTGCAGATGGAGAGATGATAATGGAAGAGAAGGTAGTGAGAGGAAGGTGGGCAGAGTATTTTAGGGAGTTGCTAAATGTGAAGGAGGATAGGGAGGGAAAGGTAGTTGCAGTGGGAAGCGCTAAGAAAATGAGAGTGATGAGTGAGGAAAATGGAGGAGGAAAATGGAGGAGAAATAGGGAAGGATGAAGTGAAAGCAGCCGTTAAGATGATGAGAGCAGGTAAGGCACCTGGGTTGGATGGATGCCATGCAGAATGTCTGAAGAAAGGAGGTACAGTTATGGTGGACTGGCTGGTGAGGTTATTTAATGTTTGTTTAAGAGAGGGTAGAGTGCCAGAGGACTGGAGGAGTGCCTGTATAGTTCCGCTTTACAAAGGAGAGGGGGACAAGTGTGAGTGTAGTAGTTTCAGAGGGATCAGCTTGTTGAGTGTAGTTGGGAAGGCGTATGGGAGGGCCTTGATTGAGAGGATTAAGAGAGGAACAGAGGGAGTAATTGGTGAGGAACAGTGTGGTTTTAGGACAGGTAGGGGATGTGTACATCAGATTTTTGTGGTAAGGCAGACATGTGACAAAGTTATAGGAAAAGGTAAGGATGTTTTTTTGGGCTTTTATGGATCTGGAAAAGGCTTACGACAGGGTAGACAGGAAGGCACTATGGGAGGTACTGCAGATATATGGGATAGGAGGAAAGCTGTTAAGAGCAGTCAAGAGTTTTTATGAGAGTAGTAGAGCTTGCGTTAGGATTAGAAATGGAGAGAGTGAATGGTTTGCAGTAAAGGTGGGACTTTGTCAGGGGTGTGTTATGTCGCCCTGGCTGTTCAATCTTTACATGGATGGGGTGGCGCAAGAGGTGAATGCAAGGGTAGTGGGTCAGGGGTCGGAGATGATTAAAGTAAATGGAGAAAAGTGGGAGGTGAGCCAGCTTTTGTTTGCTGACGACACTGCGCTTGTAGCAGGATCAGAGGAGGGATTGAGGAAGTTAGTGACAGAGTTTGAGAAGGTGTGTGAAAGAAGGAAGTTGAAGATAAATGTGGGCAAAAGTAAGGTGATGAGATGTACAAGGGGAGAGAGTGACAGTAGGCTGGAAGTGAGCAGGGTGAGAAACTGGAGGAAGTGGATAGTTTTAAATACTTGGGTGCGAATGTGACAGGAAAGGGAGGAGTGGGGGTGGAGGTAGAATGTAGATTGAGAGAAGCGAGTAAATGCCTTGGTGGATTAAAAAGTGTAATGATCTGTTCTGTTCTGTTTAATTTGGGAGTGAAGCTCTCACGGGCTTTTAGTGTGAGCCCGTTTGGAGGGTGATTTGACTTATGAGTGTGTGTAGGTTTAACCACACACATTCATACATTCACAAGATGTGCACACGTGATACACGCATGCACATACCGGTGAATGCACCCTTCCTAAGATGTTCAGTGTGTTCAGTTGTAGGTGTAGCAAGTATGAGGAAGTGTAATGAGAAATAGACATCTGGGAATGGATGCTAAGAGGAGGTTATATGAAGGAGTGATTGTGCCAATAGCAATGTACGGGGCAGAAACCTGGAACATGAGAGAGGAGGAGAAAAGGAGTTTGAATGTGTTTGAGATGAGGTGTCTGAGAAGTATGATAGGGGTTACTAGGCTAGAGTGAGAAATGAGGAGGTAAGGAGGAGAACAGGGGTGGAAAGGGAGCTGGGAGATAGGGTTGATGAAAGAGTATTAGGATGGTTTGGACACATGGACAGAATGAGTGAAGAAAAATTAGTAAAAGAAGTGTGGAAGGCGGAGGTGGAAGGAGTGAATATGAGGGGGCGTCCTAGGATGAGATGGATGGATGGGGTGAAAGGGGCTTTACAAAAGAGATTAATGTCTGTGGAGGAAGGACAGGAGATGACAGAAGATAGGGGTGAATGGAGAAGGGTTGTGTATAGTTGAGGCTGTGATGCATGAGGGGGAGTGGGTGGGGGATGGGGGGTGAGGAAGTATGTATGAAAAAAAAAAGAAGAAGAAAAAAAAAAAAATTGACGCAGCCCAAAGGGATTTCTCCCCGTCTTCTCCTTTTCTGCATGAGGGGTCGGAGATGGGGGGGTCGCCAAATTTATGAGGCAGCCTTGCTGTGGATGTGCTGTGTCTTGCGACACTGCTTCTGAACCAGGGCAGTGGACAGGATGCAGAGATGACCCATCATCCAGGAGGTGCCACAATAGGAGGGAGGGAGGTGGGTGGAGGGGAGTGGAATATATGGAAAATGAAATGGGTGGGAGTGTTTTCTATGCCTTTTTCTTTTTAGCTACTCCCCGTGTAAGGGGGAAAAGCCTTTGGTATATGTATGTATAAATGTCCCACTGTACATTACATATTTTTCTGTCATGTGTAAACTTAAGAGCTCCCCTCAACACCCTTTCATAACATTGTAACAATGCAGATTGCTGGGAGAACTGGCTACACATTGTTTTCACATTCTGGTTCAAAGTTTGGCACTTTCAACACAGTTTCTCTCATCAACTATTTTTTTTTAGTTACATGACATTCATAAGCTATATAAAACCTGTAAGATGGTATATGTAGTATATGCATAATAATTAAGGGTATGGCCTATACATTTCATAATATGCATGGAAAAAGTGAATAGGAGGGAAAGAATACATTAAATTTATCACCTTTCCCTGTTAACTCACAGTAGGCTTATATGTCTCCCTGATCTCATGCTGACAGTTGTCACGGATGCAAGATACATTGAACTGTATTTTTTCTTGCAATACTTTCATTTCATGTTATCTTAAGACAAATTATCCAAACATGAAAATTTGAAAATCAGCCGACACCAGCATGTATCTGATCTATACACAGGGCTGATGCCATATACGTTAAAATCTATTATTATATTTGAAAAATAACTTTAAAATTGGGTATTTACAATTACATAATAAAATAATATACATATACGTATGCCAAAGGATTCTTCCCCCTTACAAGGGAGGTAGCCAAAAAACAAAGGCATAAAAACCACTTCCACCCATTCCATCCCCACATACTCCACTCCCATCCACCCCCTCCCTCCCTCTTATCTTGGCTCTTCCTGGATAATGGGTTATCCCTGCATCTTGCCCACTGCCCTGGGTCAGAAGCAGTGTTGCAAGACACAGCACATCCATAGTAAGGCCGCTTCATTAAATTGGCAACCCCCCTCTCCGTCCCCTCATGCAGAAATGGAGAAATCCCTTTGGGCTGAATCAAATTATTTTTCACACATACTCCCTCACTCCCCCATCCCCCACCCACTCCCCCTCATGCATCACAGCATCATCCATACACAACCATTCTCCATTCACCCCTATTTTGTCTTCTGTCCTTCCTCAACAAACATCTCAAGCACATTCAAACTCCTTCTCTTCCTCTCTTATGTTCTATAGAAAATGACATTCCTAAAACCAGTGATTTTGAAATAATTTTAATAATCTTTAAAGATTTAGCAAATAAAAAAGAACAGAAAAGTAACTTTCTAAAAGGTCTGTACATGGTATCTGCAATTGTCTCATCTTGTATTACAAATCTAAAACTTTCATATTGTCTTTCATTACTTAGAATATCAAGAATTTAATGCTTTTTAGCATACTACATGAAAATAAAACAGAAATATCAAACTTTTGTAGAGGCCCATTTTTCAATTTCCTAATTGGACTCCACAATTCCTATCACTGGCCCTCCATCCACCAAAAAGTAATATCTTATACAAGTTTTCGTTGTCATTTCTGCAAGATTATTTTGTGAAATTTGCTGCTAAAACACAAATGATCACTTGTTTCAGTGTAATTTCAGGTTTTAGAGGAACCAGCATGGCTGCAAGTGTACATTAATTTCTACAGTTGTTCAGATCTGCTGATTACTTGTTATATATATCACATCCATGATTTTGGTTACACACAACACATACTACAAGGTCATCTATCTTTCTGCAATACTCTTACATTTGAAGAAATAATCCAAGAACCACTACATGGGTTATTATCACTGCCAATTTCACTTATCTGTGACACAATGACACCGACTACAATAAAGCAATAGATTTTCCCTTGTTAAGAGTCACCCACTGAGGCAACCCTGATAAGGATCCACTTACTGTATGAGCCCCATTAAGAACTCCCCATGTGTATAATGGAAGACTGCATTATACACAATCATGCACGCAAACAACACAACATACACTCTATAAAGGATTTGTGGGAAAACCCAGTTTCGGCTATGGCATTCCTTGGGGAGACGGGACTGCTCGGACAGACAGTCTAGAGAACGACAACAACAACAACTCCCTATGTGTACTTTTTGGTTCATGTATACACTGTACTTAGTATATGCATACATACATACATATACCAAGGCTTTTTCCCCCTTACAAGGGAGGTAGCCAAAAAGGAAAAGGCATAAAATCATTCACACCCATGCCATACCTGAAAACACTCCACACCCCTCCACCCTCCCTCTTATCTTAGCACCTCCTGGATGACTGGCCATCCCTGCTCCTTGTCCACTGCCCTGGGTCAGAAGCAGCATCGCAAGACACAGCACATCCACAGCAAGGCCACTTCATTAAATTAAACTTAGTATATGGGTGTGTAATAATTCTGACTGTCGTCGACGATAGTCGGAATTATTTTATCAACATCACCATCATTGGTGATTCTATTCATGGGCATGTAAGTTTCAACTTGGGCTCTGTCCTTATTATCCAATCATCATACATAGATTTCAATTCTTATATTGCCCCAGTTTAGGATTTATTGTGGGTGTATGTCAATAATGTTACAATTTTGGCTACGAAAAAAAATCATAAAAAGGATCACAATCATTTCATGGTGGCCAGTAATAAAGTCACAGGAATATTAAAACAAAAATATTCAATATGGATCAAAATATTCAATATGGATCAAAAGGTCTCCTGTCGGCATGCTCCGCCTTTGTAATCCTTTGTAAGTCACCGTGCCCTATTTCAATCTCTTCTTCACTGCGACAACACAACTTACTATGCTGTACTCAGTGTCCCACGATGTATTTTCTCTCACCTGGTTTTATTTCCATTGAACACATTGTGACAGGTTTCCTTTGCAGTTGGTGATTTTCCATGTGGAAAAGTTGAGAGATGAAACTATCCACCATTGTCAACTTATGTAGATATTTGGAACCCCCTCCATTGTTCTCATTTATTTGCTCATTACAATACCAAGTCACAATATTTTTTCATATACTAATTTACATAAAAAGGGGTCCCCTCAGTGCTTATGCTCATTCAATAAACAAGCCATAATACATGAACAAGTTGATAACATTACACCAAAGTGTTTCATGTCATGGATACGGATAAACACAGCAAGTGATAAGGTGAACATGGCCTGTGTCTAGGCATTGTAACAAAACAGTATTTAAATTTTGTTTATTGTGAAGTTTCATATTACAATCATTCATTTCTGTTTGCTTATTCATCTACTGTATTTCATTTATTTTGTACAGATCAAATGGCATTCCACTGCTTCAATAATATATCAGAAGTTTAATTTAGACAATTTCCAACAAATATTAATTGAGATGATGAACAGATTTTAGATCTTCTGGTTCTATAAAACATCCACTAGAAACTACTCCACTGGTGTATTACTCTACCACAGCCTCATTAAATAAATAATGAAAATTACATACAGTAATTGTTCATACAGTACACCTGTGTTAAAAGAACTTGGTAGAAAGTATATAACAACATAAGAATGGAGACTGCAAGAGACCAAAAGGCCTACTAGGCAGTTATGTCCATTATTGCCTATCATCCCCATCCATAAAGTTATCTAATTTTCACTTAAGACAACAATACTTTCAGCATTCACTACATCGTATATTCCATTCATTAACCATTCTAGTGGTAAATCAGTTTTTGTCTGGTTCCTTCCTAAACCTAAATCTGTCCAATTTAAACCCATTACTTAGTCCTACGTGCTGTCTCATTATGATGACCTTGCCTCCATCACCCTTCTTAAAGACCTTGAGCAATTTGAATACCTCTATTAGATCACCCTGTACTCTAAATTAACATCCATAAAAAGAGCCTAATATATATATATATATATATATATATATATATTTTTTTTTTTTTTTTTTTTTTTCTCCAAGGAGTATGTCACATTCATTTTCCAACTCAAATGTCCGAGTTTGATTCTAACAACTATCTTCCCACTTAGCTCTAGTCTTTAGTTAGAAATGTGTGATGCAATGTCATACTAGAGAAGTTTCATTCTTACACGAGTTATCATGTGACATTTGACAGCACCTCAGGAGAAAGCTGTATCACACAAGTCATAATAGAAAGAGTTCTTTCCTGTGGTGATCATCATATGCTGTTTGATATTAGTCCTTCATGAGAGAGATGCACTACATTGGTCACTGTAGAAAGTCTTCTCTCTATGTGGGACATCACATACTATTTCTGAACACCCTATTGCACGAAATCTTCACATCACAGGTCATGTGGAGATACCTTTCTCCAATGTGGGAGAAAGGTGCATCACACAGGTCACATTGGAAAGGCTTCTCTTCAGAAAGGGTAAGAACATGACTTTCGAGATGAATCTTCTGGAAAGGCCTCTCTTTCAAGAGAAAGCTGCATCAATCAGATCATATTGGAACAACTTCTCTCCAGTGTAGGTTTATTATATACAGTTTGATAAAACTCTTTTGTGAAAAAGCTGCATAACATAGGTCACACTGAAAGGGCTTCTCTTCAGTATGAATCACCATGTTGTATTTTACAGGACAAGAGCTATGTTCGTAGTGACCTGTTTTCGTATCTCTCTGCATCCAGTTTATTCTTAAAATTGTGTATAGTTTTGGCACTCGCTGTTTCTCTGTTTAGTTTGTTCCAGACATCAATCACTCTATGTGGGAAGCTATTCTTTTTCAGGTCTCTTCTGTAACTGTCCTTCTTTAGTTTCTTTTCATGTCCTCTTGTTTCTCTTCTGTCCCACTTTAATAAGTCGTCTCTATCAAAAATTTCCATCCCTTTCATAATTCTGTAAATGGTCAACAAATCACCTCTTTCTCTTCTCTGTTCCAGTGTTGACAGATGTAATTTCTCCAATCTTTGTTCGTTTGTCAGATTTGACAGTGTAGGTGCCATTTTTGTCGCTGCTCTTTGGATTCTTTCTAATTTTCTTATGTTCTTCTTTGTGCTAGGTGTATTGCACAGGTCACATTGGAGAGGCATCTTCTGAGTATAGGTCATCATAAGCCATGTGAGGTCACTCTTTTGAGAGGAAGCTGCATTGCACAGGTCACACAAAAACATAGGAATGAAGGTGGCTACAATAGACCATAAGGCCTACACTAGGCAGTTCCATGTCCATTACCACCTGTCATCCCCATCCATAAAGTTGTCTAACCATTTCTTAAAACAACTGATAGTTTCAGCACTCACTACATGGTTACTAAGTCTATTCCATTCATTGACCACCCTATTAGTAAACCAATTCTTGCCTATTTCCTTCTTAAATCTAAATTTGTCCATTTTAAATTCATTACTGCAAGTCCTGTCCTGCTGTCTTAATATGATGACCTTGTTTGCATCACTCTTGTTAAAGCCTTTGATCCACTTGAACACCTCTATTAGATCACCCCACACTCTGCATCTTTCCAAAGAGTATAAGTTGAGGTGCCTAACCCTCTCCTCATAAGGTAAATTTCTGAGCCCATGTATCATTTTGGTCATTCTCCTCTGAACCCATTCTATAGGACAGAGACCAAAATTGTACCACATAGTCAAAGATGGGTCTAATGCTAGAGTTTGATAATCACCTCAGCACTTCTATTTGTAACTGTCCTAGCAATGAAACCTAATGCTCTGTTAGCTTTATTCCTGGTGGCACTAATGCACTGTTTTCTGGATTTAAGGTCAGGACTCACTAGAACTCCCAAGTCTCTCTCGTACACTGGACAGCAAGGATTTTTTTTTTTCAGGGTTCTTTTTTTTCCAATTAAATTTCAGTTGCTTTTTTTCATTTTCCAGGGCCCTTTTCCCACTTGTCATGGCTACAGTTTCTAGAATTATTTTCCCGTTTCACAAATTCAAGGGATGTCACCAGTACTATATCTGGGCACTTTGTCATAATAATACAGATATTTTTTGGTATACCTTAAAACAATCCAAATTACACGTACATATACTTTCTCTTCCTTATGTTCTTTATTGTCTTGCTTTTTGTCTATCATCTCTTCTTTCAGTATAAACACTGACATAAATGGGAGCCCAGAAGGTACAATATTGGACATTGCCCCCCCCCCCACACATTCAAGTCTCATGCCTAATAATAATTTACACATACTTACTAGTTTGCAATTTGTCTACTAGAGCTATAATACAATAAATTCATAAGTCCTTCACAATTCATTCACAGGGGTGATTATGTGCTTTACCATCGCCCTCTTACTCAAATTCTTAGCCCAATTCTGGCTACAGTTTCTTGAGTTATTTTCCAATTTCACAACTTTTACCATACCTGCATATTTTGTTAACCACTTTATTTTATATATATACATATATGTTGAGGAATGGATGAGAAAATGTGTTGCAGAGTGGCGAGATAAACACCGAGAATCGTTGAAGTTTTATTAACTGACGTTTTGCTCTTAACAGAGCTTCTTCAAAGTGTACAAACATGATCGGGAAATCAACAGTTATATATCTTACATCATTCCGCGTTCCTTCCTTAACCCACCCCCTCCCTCCCTCTCATACCCTTCAGCTCCTGTAAGACCATCCAGCCGGACGTTTTGGACAGCTTGATAAAACCATCACGATGGTTACAACAGGGCTGGGATGCTATAAAAGCTGCCTCTACTATTTTTCTTTTTTTCTTGTCTAACCCTTGTTTTAATATTTCCACTCCGTCCCAGTTAGGTAAATGTCCGTATTTCTCCGCATGAACCACCAGGGCGTTTGATGTTTGGTGGGCCCTCAGGTCGCTCATGTGCTCATATGTCCGCTTGTGTATGCCTCTTCCTGTCTCCCCATGCTGTTGTTATTATGTTCTTTTCTACCCTTCCCTCTCACTACTTCACCTATCTTCGTACTGGATGTACTGGAGATCTTCAGCCCTGCTCTGCGGAGCAAATGTCCTAACTCTTCTGTGTACTTGGAGTTGGGAACTACAATGAAGCCACCTTCCTTAGCCTCCTTTATCTCATCATTTCTCTTTTCCATTATTTTAAGCGCTACTTTCTTCAAACTATGGAGTAACCCTTCTGGATATCTAAGTCCTGAGAACACTTTAAAAATATATTTGACTTCTCTGTCAATATGTTCTTCACTGCATACCCGGAACGCTCTGAGAAAAAATCCAATTATTACTCCTCTCTTTATCCTTTCACTATGTGCCGAGAAGTAGTGGATGAGGTCATTTTTGTTTGTAGCTTTTCTGTGAACCGAGCAACCCACCGTGCCATTATCCTTCTTCCAAATTAATACATCCAAGAAAGGTAACTTTTGATCCACCTCGTGTTCCACTGTGAACTGAATATCCCTATCTACCATGTTCAGCCTATTAAGTTTGGTGTTGAAATTGGTTTTCTCCAGGGCAATGACTAGGACATCGTCTACATATCGAAACCAATGAGTCCCTCTTCCCATAATTTTCATAAAATGATCTCTCTCCAAAACCTTCATGTATAATGATGCTAGGACTGCACTGAGTGGACTCCCCATTGCCAGATCACGTATCTGACAATATTCCTCATCCTGGAACATGAACGGTCCGAATCTGATACACAGACAGACTAATTCTAAGAAATAATTTTTTCCCACTGGTAAATCCTGGTCATCTATATTACCGATGACTTCCTTGGCTGCTGTTAGTGCCCCCTCTGCGCAAACATTTGTGAACAAAACAGTTACATCGTAACTTATCATGACTTTCTGTGAGAAATCCACATTACTGAGTCTCGTGATTAGGTCACTCGAGTCCTTCAAATGGCCACTGCTAAGTGCCCCCAAACATCGAGATAACGGTTTGGCTAAACACCTGGCTAACCTGTGAGGAGTGCTGCCGATACCTAACGTAATGGGTCTAATCAGTATACCCGGCTTGTGTGTCTTTGGTAATCCCCTCATCCTGGGCGGTCTTGGTGCTTCTTCTAACAATCCCACAAGTTTCTTGCCTCTGTTGGTTCGCATTAATATCCTCCTGGCTTCTTTTATAGCATCCCAGCCCTGTTGTAACCATCGTGATGGTTTTATCAAGCTGTCCAAAACGTCCGGCTGGATGGTCTTACAGGAGCTGAAGGGTACGAGAGGGAGGGAGGGGGTGGGTTAAGGAAGGAACGCGGAATGATGTAAGATATATAACTGTTGATTTCCCGATCATGTTTGTACACTCTGAAGAAGCTCTGTTAAGAGCAAAACGTCAGTTAATAAAACTTCAACGATTCTTGGTGTTTATCTCACCACCCTGCCACTTATATACATACATATATATATATATATATATATATATATATATATATATATATATATATATATATATATATATATGTTGTTTCGCCCTTCGAAGTCGAAGATGGTCATGATGTTGCTTTTATATATATATACACACATATATATATATATATATTTATATCATAAAACAATTTAAGTATGTGTATAGATACTGTCTTTACCTTGTGTTCTTTCTTGTCTTACTTTTTTTTATCTCTTCTTTCAGTATAAACATCGAGATAAATGGGAGCCCAGGAGGTACGATACTGGACACTTTCACACACATACAAACTCACATAATTCACTTATATTTACTAGTTTGCAATATGTCTATGAATGGTATAATATAATAAACTTATAGGTCCTTCACAATTTATTCACAGGGCAATTATGCATTTTGCCATCACCCTCGTTACTCAAAATTTGAATTTATATTTGGAGCTCTTTTTAATCTTTCTGGAGCAAATTTGCCCACTACTCCCATGTATACCTCCTCTGCTGGACAAGCCTTGTCCTTGTGTGGGTCATCACATGACATCATCATGTGATGTTTGAGATTATTTTTTTATGAGAAAGCTGCATTGCACAGGTCACATTGGAATGGCTTCTCTCTTGTGTGACCCTCATATGCACTATGAGAACTCTTTTTTGAGAAAGTAGAATTACACAGGTCACACTGGAAAGTTTTCTCTCTTGTGGGTCATCAAATGATCTTTGGGGTAACTTTTGTGCAAAAGCTTCATCGCACATGTCACACCAAAATGCCTTCTCTAGTGTGGGTCATCATATGCTCTTTGAGACGATTCTTTCGTGAGAAAGCTGCACTGCACAGGTCACATTTCTCTCCAATGTGGGTCCTCATATGATAAGTGAGAGAACCCTTTTCTGAGAAAACTGCATTGCACAGGTCATACAGAAATGGTTTCTATCAAGTGTGGACCTTCATATGTTTTGTGAGATTATACTTATATGAGAAAGCTGCATTGCACAATTCACACAGGAATGGCTTCTCTCCTGTGTGGATCATCATGTGACGTTGGACACCTTTCTTTACTGAGAAGGCTGCATTGCACAGGTCACATTGGAAAGGCTTCTTTCCTGTGTGGATCTTCATATGCTCAGTGAGATTACCTTTTTGTGAGAAAACGGCATTGCAAAGGTCACATTGGAAAGGCTTCTCTCCTGTATGGATAATCATGTGACGTTTGAGACTTCCCTTTACTAAGAAACCTGCATTGCAAAGGTTACAATGGAAAGGCTTCTCTCCTGTGTGGGTCTTCATGTGACATGTGAGACTTCTCTTTACCACGAAGGCTGCACTGCACAGGTCGCATTGGAAAGGCTTCTCTCGTGTGTGGGTCTTCATATGTGAAGTGAGAGAAAATTTTCGTGAGAAAGCTGCATCACATAGGACACACATGAAAGGCTTTTCTCCAGTGTGGGTCCTCATATGTGCAGTGAGAGAACCCTTTTGTATGAAAGCTGTATTGCACAGGTCACAATGGAATGTCTTCTTTCCAGTGTGGGTTGTCATATGAGGTACGAGTTCACACTTTCGTCGGAAAGCGGTATTGCACAGGTCACATTTGAAAGGCTTTTCTCCAGTGTGGATCCTTTTATGCAGAGTGAGGGCACCCTTTTGTGAGAAAGCTGCATTGCACATGTCACATTGGAAAGGCTTCTCTCCAGTGTGGGTCCTCATATGCCGAACCATAACACCCTTTTGTGAGAAAGCTGCATTGCACATCTCACATTGGAAAGGCCTCTCTCCTGTGTGAGTCCTTCGGTGTGATATGAGACTACCCTTTTGTGAGAAAGTTGCATCACACAGGTCACATTTGAATGGCTTCTCTCCAATATGGTCCATCAAATGAACTTTGAGGCGATAATTTTTTGAGGAAGCTGCATTGCAAAAGTCACATTGGTACGGCTTCTCTCCTGCGTGGGACATCATGTGACATTTGTGATCACCCTTTCATGAAAAAGCAGAATCACACAAATTGCACTGGAAAGGCTTCTCACAAGTATGGGTCAATATGCCATGTGAAACTACTCTTTAGTGAGAAAGAACTGCATAGGTCACACTGGAAAGGCTTCTCTATGGTATAAGTCATCACATGATATTGGAGACCATTCTTTTGTGAGAAGGCTGCATCACAGTGGTCACATTGGAATGGTTTCTATGTAGTGCGAGTCATCATGTAATATTTAAGATCACTCTTACTTGACAAAGATGGATCTCATGGGTTCTGTTGGAAAAGTTCCTCTCCAGTGTGGATCAGCATATGATATCCAAGATGACTCGTGAGATAGCTGTGCCAAAGATATCACACCAGATCTTCTTCCTTTTTTGGCAAACGCATGGAATCTATGGTTAGCTCTTCCAAAAAATTTTGATAATTACCCTCATCCTGGAAAAAAAATGTAATAAGATTGATATCTCTTTGAAATTGTGTAATAAAGGTAATAGGATTGTGGATGTTTAGTACACAAACCATTTCATACATAAGTCCCTTTGTACAAGGCCTCACCTAACAAAATAGGTTGAAACATTAACATATACGGTAATATGATATACCATGTTTTACTTTTTCATTAGAAATGTGCTGAAAATGATCCAATAGCTACATGCACACTCACCCCCACCACAATCAGAATTACTCAAATTTTGAAATTTTGCTCTAGCTTTTTCATCTGGTCATGATATTTAGAAGGGAGGAATGGCCCAGCTGACCACAGCAGTCATATATTAATAACTTCAAGACATTCCACATTTGGGTTCACAGGACCTGAATCTAAGCATGACCTACTCTAGGAAGGTTGTTCAAGATATACTGGCAAGTGGTGTACAGTGGAGCCCTACTTATCCACGACTCACTATTCGTGATCCTACACATCCACAATTATTCTTGTGGAGCCTAACTAATATGTATTCGGGATTTTCCTGCCAATACACAAGGGCTATACTTCTTGGAGCTAGTACTTGACACTTTAGGAAACACTTATTTTCAACATTTATTTTCATAATTTAAAGCTTAAAAATTTCTATATACATTTATCAATTAAAAACGAGAAGAGCATTATACAGTGCATAAGCTATTACCAAATTTAAATATCAACAATAAAAATATGTCATGGGATGCATCTCCAGCATCAATGTTTCTGGCCATGCTATTGGGTGACAATCTGAGAGTAGCTAATTGGGGTGCAAGATTCAATCAATTTTTCATTATTGGTGAGTACAGGTGTATTTTACTATTATGTTAACCCATACAGTATCAACAGCATAAATTAAACTAGTTTTAACATCAATGGCATTAATTTAATGCCATGATATTTGCCATATCAGCTGCTAACAAACTGGCTTGGATGAGCTGTGCAGTTTCCATACAAGACATGGTAATTGTATGCAGTGGCTGAGCCTTTGCGAACAGTTATACAGAATTTTGATAAGTTATAAATGTCCCACTGTACACTACATATTTTTCTGTCGTGTGTTAACTCAAGAGCTCCCCTCCACACCCTTTCATAACATTGTTACATTGCAGATTGCTGGGAGAATTGGCAACACATTGTTTTCACATTTTGGCTCAAATTTTGGCACTTCAAACAGTTTCTCTCATCAACTTTTTTTTTAGTTACATGACATTCATACATACATACATGTACCAAGGCTTTTTTCCCCTTACAAGGGAGGTAGCCAAAAAGGAAAAGGCATAAAATCATTCTCACCCATTCCATCTCTAAATACACTCCACTCCCCTCCACCCTCCCTCCCATCTTAGCACCTCCTGGATGACGGGTCATCCCTGCACCTTGTCCACTGTCCTGGGTCAGAGGCAGTGTTGCAAGACACAGCACATCCACAGCAAGGCCGCTTCATTAAATCGGCGACCCCCCACTCCGTCCCCCCATGCATAAAAGGAGAAGACGGGGAGAAATCCCTTCGAGCTGCGTCAAATTTTGCTCACACATACTACATCACCCCCCATCCCCCCACCAATTCCACCTCATGTATCACAACATCATCCATTTACAACCATTCTCCATTCACCCCTGTCTTCTGTCCTCTCCTGTCCTTTCACCCCATCCATCCATCTCATCATAAGACGTCCCCTCATGTTCACTCCCTCCACATCTGCCTTCCATACCTCTTTTACCAGTCTTTCTTCACTCATTCTTTTCATGGGTCCAAACCATCCTAATACTCTTTCATCAACCCTATCTCCCAGCTCCCTTTCCACAAATATATAGGCCATACCCTTAATTATTATGCATATTACAAAGGATTACAAAGGCGGAACATGCCGACAGGAGACCTTTTGGTCCATATCTAGGTTGGATGCGAAAAAAAATTAATAAATAAAAACTATAATGTAAAAAAAAAAAAATAATAATAAATAAATAAATGCATAGGTATAGTTAAATAATAAACACACAGGTAAACAGTAAATAACAAATTGACATATAACTAATAATAAATGAAAATCAAACAAAACAAAAACAAATAATATAAAATAAATTATAATCATTACAGCATCTTGCTTAGGTGTTTATCTAAATGATTCTTAAAGCTTCAAACTGAACTACATTGCACTACCAGTGCAGGAAGTTTATTCCATTCATTAACTACATGGTTGGCAAAGTTGTTTCTACCTAGTTCCAAACTGAATCTATTTCCGGACAGTTTGAGACCATTGTTTCTTGTCTGATTCTCATTCAATGTGAAAATTTTGTCACTTTTGATGTTGTCAATTCCCTTTAGAATTTTAAAGACCTATATCAAGTCACCTCTCTGAGTCAACGCATTTTTAGGGAAAACAGATTCATATGTTTTAGTCGATTTTCGTATGATTTATTTTTGATATTTGGAATCAGTTTTGTGGCTCGCCATTGTACTTTTCCCAGTCTGTCAATGTCTTTAATGAGATTCGGTGACCATACGGAAACAGCATGTTTCAAATGTGGACAAACTAACGATTTATATAGCTTGTTAATGAGTGATGGACTTTTGAAATCAAATGATCGCGCAATCAGTCCTAGAATCTTATTTGCTTTCTCAGAGGCTGAAATACACTGCTTGGATGATTTGAGGTCGTTACTGATAATTACGCCGAGATCTTTTTCACTATCCACTTTTGTTAACAAATTTCCAAATAACTTGTAATCGTACTTAGTTATTTTACCTATATGCATTACCTTGCATTTACTTGTGTTAAATTTCATTAGCCACTTTTCAGACCATTGCTATAATTTATTTAAATCTTCTTGAATATCTAATTTAAGTGATCATTTGCCATTCCGCACAGTTTTGTATCATCAGCAAATTTGGAAACAGTAGATTTTAGTCCATGGTCTATATGATTAATATATACTATGAATAGAAGTGGCCCAAGAACGGAACCCTGAGGAACTCCACTTGTAACATTTTTCCATCTAAAAGTTTTTCCATTTAAAACAACTCCCTGCTTTCGATCATTCAAGCAATTACTAGTCCAACTCAATAGGCTACCACTTATTCCATGCGAAGCTAATTTAGTAAGTAGTCTCTCGTGTGGGACGGTATCAAAAGCTTTTGCAAAGTCTAGATATATTAAATCTATATTGTTTCTTTTGTAATAATTCGAGATAACTGTGTTGTAGAATTCGAATAAGTTAGTCACGCAAGAACGTTTCCGTCTGAAACCATGCTGGCTATCATTTATCAAATGGTTACTTTCTAAATGATGTTCGATAGCATCTCTGATGATGGTTTCCATTATTTTTCCTACGATTGAAGTCAAACTTATAGGCCTATAGTTATTTGGTTTCTTTTTGTCACCTTTTTTGAATATGGGAGTAACGTTAGCTAGCTTCCATTCTCTTGTAACATCTCCGGATATGATGGATTTCTTGAAAATAATTTCTAATGAAACAACAATCTCATTTTTCATTTCCTTTAAGATTCTTGGATGCCAACCGTCAGGCCCTGGTGTTTTTTTAACTTTGAGTTTATCTATACACCTTTTAATTTTTTCTTTTGTTATATTTACCATAGTGAGTAAATTTACCCTAGACTTTTCACAGGTTTCAGTTTGGATTTTACTTTGAGGTGTTTCGTTTACGAATACCAAGCTAAAATAATTGTTTAAAATATTACACATTCCTTCATTTGAACATTCAAGTTGACCGTCACCAGATAATAGTGGACCAATGTAATTCCTAACAACCTTTTTATCTCTAATGTAACTATAGAATTCTTTGGGATTCTCTTTGGATTTATCAGCGATGTTCATTTCATATTGTCGTATACTATATATACCATCTTGCAGGTTTTATATAGCTTATGAATGTCATGGATCATGCTTGATCCATGACTTTCATAAGCTATATAAAACCTGTAAGATGGTATACATAGTATATGCATAATAATTAGGGGTATGGCCTATGCATTTCATAATATGCATGGAAAAAGTGAATAGGAGGGAAAGAATACACTAAATTTATCACCTTATCCTGTTAACTCACAGTAGGACTATATGTATTTACCAAGTTGTATTTTACGGGAAGGGGAGCTACGCTCATGGTGTCCTGCTTTTGTATCTCTCAGTGTCTAGTTTGCTTTTAAACTCATGAATGGTTTTTGCACACACTATTTCATTGTCCAGTTTGTTCCAAGTGTCTACCACTCAATGTGGAAAACTGATTTTCTTCAGATCTCTTCTGTAGCTGTTTTTTTATTTTCTTTCCATGTCCTCTTGTGCTTCTCCTGTCCCAGTTTAACAAGTCCTCTCTATCAAGTATTTTTGTGCCTATCATGATTCTGTAGATGGTCAGTAGGTCACCTCTCTCTCTTCTTTGCTCCAGAGTTGGTAAATCTAGTTTAGCCAATCTCTCCTCATATGACAAGTTTGTGAGGGCAGGTGCCATTTTTGTTGCTGCTCTCTGGATTCTTTCTATTTTCTTTATATTCTTTTTGGTAATGGGTGACCACAATGTCACCACATATTCTAGTCTAGGCCTTATCAGCGTGACCAATATTTTTTTAATCATTTCTTCGTCCACTCCAACAATTTTGTTCATCTGTTTGTCATAGGCTAAGTTGTTTGAGATAATTACACCCAAATCTTTTTCGGATCTCACCTTCTTTACCTCCTTGGTTCCAATTTTATATTGTCCTGATATTCTGTTTTTGCTTTTTCCAAACTCCATTATGCTACATTGTCTCCCTGATCTCATGCTGACAGTTGTCATGGACACAAGATACATTGAACTGTATTTTTTCTTGCAATATTTTCATTTCATGTTATCTTAAGACAAATTATCCATACATACCAAGGCTTTTTTCCCTTTACAAGGGAGGTAGCCAAAAAGGAAAAGGCATAAAATCATTCCCACCCATTCCATCCCTGAATACACTCCACACCCCTCCACCCTCCCTCTTATCTTAGCACCTCCTGGATGACGGGTCATCCCTGCACCTTATCCACTGCCCTGGGTCAGAAGCAGTGTCACAAGACACAGCACATCCACAGCAAGGCCGCTTCATTAAATCGGCAACCCCCCCTCTCCGCCCCCCCATGCATAAAAGGAGAAGACGGGGAGAAATCCCTTCGAGCTGCGTCAAATTTTGCTCACACATACTACCTCACCCCCCATCCCCCTGCCCATTCCACCTCATGCATCACATCATCATCCATATACAACCATTCTCCATTCACCCCGTCTTCTGTCCTCTCCCGTCCTTCCTTCCTTCCTCAACAGACATTCCCCTCTTCCCCAAAGCCCCCTTCACCCCATCCATCCACCTCATCCTAGGACGTCCCCTCATGTTCACTCCCTCCACATCTGCCTTCCATACCTCTTTTACTAGTCTTTCTTAACTCATTCTTTCCATGTGTCCAAACCATCCTAATACTCTTTCATCCACCCTATCTCCCAACTCCCTTTCCACCCCCATTCTTCTCCTCACCTCCTCATTTCTCACTCTATCTAGCCTAGTAACCCCCATCATACTTCTCAGACACATCACAAACACATTCAAACTCCTCTCTTCCTCTCTTATGTTCCATCTTTCTGCCCCATACAGTGCTGTTGGCACAATCACTCCTTCATACAGTCTCCTCTTAGCATCCATTCCCAAATGTCTATTCCTCATTATACTCTTCAATCCACCAAGGCATTTACTCGCTTCTCTCAATCTACATTCTACCTCCACCTTCACTCCACCTTTTCCTGCCACATTTGTACCCAAGTATCTAAAACTATCCACTTCCTCCAGTCACTCTCCCTTAATGCTCACTTCCGGTCTACTGCCACATTCACCCCTTGTACATCTCATCACCTTACATTTACCCACATTTATCTTTAGCTTTCTTCTATCACATACTCTCCCAAACTCTGTCACCAACTTCCTCAGTCCCTCCTCCGATCCTGCCACAAGCGCAGTGTTGTCCGCAAATAACAGCTGGCTCACCTCCCACTTTTCTTTAACCATCTCCAATCCCTGACCCACTACCCTTGCATTTACCTCTCGCACTACCCCATCCTTTTTTTGCCACCCTGTGGTGGGGGATAGAATGTTGCCATCAAGTCTTCCCACTTGAGTTGTAGAAGGCGACAAAAATGGGATGAGGATTAGGACTAGGATTACTGGAAATTTCTGTTCAACATTGAACAATGATGAAAAAATAGTCTTCTGCAATATTGAGCAATCAGCCACACGGATCATAAGTGGCTATCCAGTTCAACAAAAATTGTATTAGAGAGAAGATTACTCCAAGAACATATTCATCAATCAGAAACAACAATAAAAATATATAAGCCATAATATATCTGATAATAGTATGATAAATAGGTACATTGGGAACCCCTGTAGCTGCGAAGTAGGCAACAGATCACAATTTTGTTCACTACGCATGTATAAATTGAATTTTTTTATAAAGTCGATGCATATTTATCATTCAGAAATAATAATAAAAGTATGTAAGCCATAATATATCTGATAATAACATGATAAATAGGGACATTGGGCCTTTACCCAGGCCAACTTCTAGGCCATCTGATGTACACACGTAGAAGTAATGGTCCTGGATGTTGTTTCTATTGTGTGAGTTTTGCATAAAACATGTAAACAATGTTGCCTAGAATATTACTTGGTCATAGAGAGAGTTTCTGATATTGCTGGTTATAATTTTGGCAAAAACCAAACCCAAAAATAACATTTTGAGGGTGTTTTTGGGTGGTGGATGGTACAGGACAGTGACTAGCATAGCCTGGCCATGTATGCTCTCTACACTCTCACAACTCATGTTCCAGTGGTGCTTCTGTTGTATTATCTTTTTTAAGTCTGCTTTGGGCAGAAGTTCCTTCAAGTTCACATCTTTAATTTTATGGAACAAGCTTGATGTATCAATCCAGACAATTCAAAATTATATGTCATTCAAAATATCTTGTAGGAAATTTCTTTCAGGAGCTTATTTATCCAGCTGTAATAGCAATTACATTTATACTTGGTATATTGTCCAGTGGATGTGCTGTCTTGTTACATTGCTTCTGACCCAGGGCAGTAGGCAAAATGCAGGGATGATCCATCATCCAGGAGGAGCCAAGAAAAGAGGGAGGGAGGGGTGGTGAATGGGAGTGGAGTATGTGGGCATGGAATGGGTGGGAGTGTATTCATGTCTTTGATTTTGGTTACCTCCCTTGTGAGGAGGAAAATGCCGTAGGTATGTGGTATATTGTCCAGTCAACTTTTGTTGTCTTTCAATTTTAGTTAATATTTGTGTAACACTACTACATGTGCAGAAAGATCACTAAAAACAACACGTGACCACAAATTTTGCTGGTAACCACTAAGGAAATCGGAAGAAAACAGTAAATCCCAAGCGCTTTTGTGTAATTCACATCTTCAGGGGAATACAGCACTATTACATGTATTACGGTATTGTTTCTTATTTGTATTTTTGTATATTTTTGTTATTTCTTAAGGGACCTCAATAGTAATGAGCCCCTTATTGGGTTGTGTTATCCCATGTTTGTTTTGGTAGAGGCGGAGGTCAAAGAAATTAAAGTATGCTAAATTCATATATTCTAACCCATCCTATCTATCTACCTACCTACCTTACCTAACCTAACCAAACCTGCCTATCTAACCTAACCTGCATTTAGTAATGCAATACCTGTAATTCTAGAGGTCGTCAGGCCATCATTGTCATCTAGTCCAGCCTCCGAATTTATCAAAACCCTGATGGCCAGGAGGTGCCAAGATAGGAGGGAGGGAGGAGGGTGGAGGGGAGTGGAATATATGGGAAATGAAATGGGTGGGAGTGATTTCTATGCCTTTTTCTTTTTGGCTACCCCCAGTGTAAGGGGGAAAAAGCCTTTGGTATATGTATGTATGTATGGTGGCATCTAAAGGAATATATGCAACTTTATTTATAACTTTTAGTAAGTGTTCTATTATTAATTTCCGCCATGAATAATGTATATTACATTTTATTTAATTTTCAATTACAGTCGAACCTCAAAAGCCTGGACCCCGAATGCCCGGACCCTCGTATGACCGGTCGAATTGAACAAAGGGTGGACTTTTCAAACAAAGTTCCCTATTTGTCCAGTAGGTGGCAGAGATGGCCGTACACGTGTACTCAAACCCGGCCCAGTCAAGCCGCCAACAGGGCTGCCGTTTCGTAGAATTTTGTACCAAAATGTAGTAAAATAGCGGCATGTGGCAACTGCAAAAGGACATGAGGAAATTTTTTCTACATAGCGGGCTGTTAAAAACATTCAAAACTCAAACTTTTGTTTAAAAATCATAGAACTAGTTATCAAATAATAAATGGTACATCAAAATATGACTTTTATTGGCAATTGTGTTACTCATAAAATATCATACCCCAAAAGATACGATTTTACGGTGTAGAAAAAAAAATTACGCTAAAGTTTCAGCTTTCTTTTAGCACCAGGGCTGCTGTTTCATAGAATTTTGTACCAAAACATAGTAAAATAGCGGCATGTGGCAACTGCACAAGGACATGCGGAATTTTTTCTACATATCAGCTGGCTGTTAAAAACATTAAAAAACTCAAACTTTTGTTTAAAAATCATAGAACTAGTTATCAAATAATAAATGGTACATCAAAATATGACTTTTATTGGTAATTGTGTTACTTATAAAATATCATACCCCAAAAGATACGTTTTTACAGTGTAGAAAAAATTCTACGCTAAAGTTTCAGCTTTATTTTACCGATAATAATATAAAAAAAAAAAACGTTTTATATCTTACTGAATATGTTAAGACATGGGGGCCTTATATACATTCAAGAAAAAAACAACAACTAGAACCAACATTTTGTCAAAGTTTGACAAGTATATCTTGCTGTGAAAGTCTGCACACTCCCGAGAAAAATGTATGCCCTGGTATGGCAACACTCCCATTCTACACGGCAGTGTAGAAAACGCGGCAACCCTGGCGGCCACCACTGTCCCACGTGCATACCTTCCGATATTTACAGTGTACAGTACATAATAAAAAATACAGTACAGTACACTGTATGTACAGTACATTTACATGCCTGTATTACAGTTATTATTACAGAATTATTAGTATTATAGTATTATTATTACAGTGTTAGAGTATTATTCTTATGTGTTTCTATGCTATATCCTACACTACCTATACGTATACCGCTACGAAAATCTACGGGTGTTAGGGCGACATTTTCGATGACCGGACTTTTGGCATGACCGGACTGCCCTTCCCCCCAATTAGTCTGGGCTTTTGAGGTTCGACTGTACTATATTATGACATGTGCACTTCTAAAAATATATATACCACCTTGTTTTAGGTCCGCTTTGGGCAGGAGACTGAATAGTCAAATAAAATGGTAGACAAGAAATGCCATCAAAACCAAGGAGGAAATTGCAAAACATGCCAAGAGAACCCTAAAATATTTTGGCAATACGTATCATCAAAAACCAGGACTAAGTTTACATGGATGACAACAATCAAGTGAAAATATCAAGTGACAGAGAAAAGGCAGTGGTTCTTGCAGATAAATTTTCATCACTTTTTGTTAAAGAACCAAATGATAAATTGCCAAGGATTTATCCTCAGACTACATCCAAGTTAGACCACATAAACTATGAAATGATCAGAAAGGTTCTGCAAAAACTTAAGAAATAAATCACTGGGTCCAGATGGTATTCACCCAAGAATTGTTAAAGATCTGATCGAAGAATGATTAGTACCATTGAAAATAATATTCAGTAATTCACTGGAAGAGGGAGTAGTTCCCGAAGATTGGAAGATAGCAAAAAATAACACCAATATTTAAGAAGGGAAGCAAGAGTAACCCTGGTAACTACATACCTGTAAGTCTAGCTAGTGTTTTCAGTAAATTAATGGAATCAGTCCTGAGAGAAGCAATAATCCACCATATGAAAATGAAAAATTTATTTAGTGATAAACAATTTGTGTTCATCTTAGGCAGATAGTGTCTTGGACAAATGGACAGAGGTTATTGATGAGGGTGAAGCCATAGATGTTGTTTATTGTGATTTCATGAAGGCATTTGACTGAGTTCCCCACAAAAGACTACTGGCTAAAAGGAAAAATTATGGTGATCTGTTCCGGTGGATTCAAAGTTTCTTTGTCTAGCAGAAAGCAACAAGTAATGGTAAATGGTGAGGCCTCTGACTGGAGGGAGGACACCAGTGGAGTGCCTCAGGGATCAATGCTGGGGCCTCTGTTATTTGTTATGTTCTTCAATGATCTTCCAGATGCAGTTAAACATGGGAGCGAGGTATATCTTTAAACAGATGATACCAAGATTTTTAGAGCAATTACAAATGAAGAGGATTGTAACAGCTTCAGGAAAACATAGATGAACTGAGAAAATGGTCAGAGAGATGGGTGTTCAACTTCCATCCAGATAAAAATAAACATATGAGAATAGGTAATCTGATATTAAAGAACAAGAGTACAAGATGTATGGCAACACAACCAGCACTAAAAATGAAAAGGACATTGGAGTTGTCACTGACGACCATCTGAGATTCACAGAGCACTTAGCCAAGTAAATCAATAAGGCTAACAACATTCATGGCATTATTAGGAGAAACTTAGTCCACTTTGATATTTTCATCCTGAAAGCTCTGTACACTACACTAGTAAGGCCTCATTTAGAATACACTAATCAGATCTGGTGTCCTCATCTAGTTAAAGACATAGAGGCTATTGAAAAGGTTCAACGAAGAGCCACAAGAATATCACAGCTGAAAGGACATGATTATGAAGATCTACCACCTACAGAAGATCAAGAGGAGATCAAATTGAAACTTACAAATTATCCAGAAATATGACCAGCAATGTATAAGAGGTATTTGATAAGGGAGGACAACACAAGATGAAATTCAAAGAAGATTTTTAAAGAGAGAGCAAGACTAAATATAAGAAAATATGTCTTTTCAAATTGGGTAGTAAATACTTGAATTGATTTGCCAGTGGGTGGTCAATGCAGTGTAATTTTAATCAAGACTAGATAAAATATAGAAAATCCAAGAAAAAAAAATCTAATTATAGAGCACATATAACCAACACCACCACCATACATGCCAGGAATAATGGCAATCAGGTTATCGAGCTGGAGTCACAGGCATGAGCCTCTTCCAGATTTTCATCTGTATCTGTGAGTATCTGTTTATGGAACAAGCTTGTTTTACCAATCCAGACAATTCAAAATTATGTCATTCAAAGTATCTTGCAAGAAATTTCTTTCTGATGCAATTATATTCATACTTGGTATATTGTCCAGTGGATGTGTTGTATCTTATCACTTATGACATTGCTTCTGACCCAAGGCAGTAGGCAAGATGCAGGGATGATCCATCATCCAGGAGGAGCCAAGAAAAGAGGGAGGGAGCAGTCCTACTAAATAATGCCCAGAAGCGACCGGTGATTTCCTATGGTGCCCAGGCGTTGTGTAAGCCTGTTTTTTCAGTTCCAATGGTTCATATCATATGAACGATTCATCAATTCACAAAAATCCTTTGCTGAATTTAGTGCCCAGACCGTGGCAGTGCCACCATCTTTGTTTACCTCCAATCATTGGAAAATGTGGAATGGCTAAATTATCAGCAATTAGGTTAAGACCTGACCTAACCTAAACCACCGCCACGGTCCAGGCGCTAATTTCAGCAAAGAATTTTCTGCTTTGTGCATAGTTTCTCCTACTAAATTCAGCAATTTTTTTCATGAATTCACTAGTAGACGAATCATTCATATGATATGAACCACTGGAACTGAAAAAAAAAAAAACATACACAAAGCCAGGGCACCATAGGAAATCGCCAGTCGCTACCAGTCATTGCCGGGCGCTAATTAGTACGACCTGGAGGGAGGGGTGGTGAATGGGAGTGGAGTATGTGGGCATGGAATGGGTGGGAATGGGATTTATTTTATGCCTTTGGATACCTCCCCTGTATGGGGGAATAATGGTATGTAGTAAGTATATTGTCCAGTCAACTTTTGTTGTCTTTCAATTTTGGTTAATACTTGTATAATACTACTACATGTATTATGGTATTTATTATTTGCATTTTTATATAGTTTTATGTCTCTTTAGGGACCTCAATGGATGTAGCCCCTTGCATTATGATTATAATATTATTCTCATTGGGTTGTCATCCCTAGAATATTATATTATTACCTATGAGTCAATATATATTCTTTACATTTGTCAATAAGTTCATTTGCATGGTTAATGCCTTGAATTACTTCTACAGTAACAATCATCAATGGCTGTATACTGAAATAAATAAATCTAAATTAGTTTCGGTCTCACTAAACGTCGACCAAACCCAAACAATGACGGCTTTTGCTCAAATGTATAATTTTATATAGAAATTAGCATATGATTGCATTATTTGACAAATTTTCTTTGAAATGTGTGATTTTCATGTAATTTGATTAAAGAAAAGTTACGTTTTTATCCTCTGCAAAATTACCAAAGTCGACCAACGCCGACCAAACACAAACAATGACGACTTTTGCTCAAATGCAGATTTTATATAAAACGTAACTTCTCTTTGATCAAATTTCATGAAAACCACACATTTTAAAGAAAATAGGTCAAATATTGCAACCAAATACTAATTTTTATATAAAATTATGGATTTGAGCAAAAGCCGTCATTGTGTTGGATCGACGTTGGGCGACTTTGATAATTTTGCAGAGGATAAAAGCGTAACTTTTCTTTGATTAAATTATATGAAAACCACACATTTTAATGAAAATAGGTCACATAATGCAACCATATGCTAATTTTAATGCATAATTATATGCATTTGAGCAAAAGCCGTTATTGTTTGGGTTTGGTCGGCGTTGGTCAACGTTTAGCGAGACCCGTTTTCAAATAATCGGCAAACATGCCTTACTCGCAAGGTCGTAAGATGGTTTAAAAATATAAGACGTTGTCAGTTACTACCTTATTACTCTTTGACTGAACTCACGAATTCAAGTAGCAGGTACACGCCATTGGCTAGTACAATGCATAGACATGGAATCTAAATACGAGCACAACAAAATGTAGAAAATATGCAGTTCTAAGATTGACTGTCATATATGTTACATGTAAACAAACATGACATATGGGTTACTGGGTACACGTTTTTCTACTTTTTATATTTTCTATGTTTTTCTGCTTTTTTATTCATATATGTACTTTATTGTCTATTTATATTTTCTATTTATATTTACTATGTTCTATTTGTTTTCTAATTATATTTCTAGGGATCAGTGCTTCGCCGACAGGAATAGAGGAGGTCATACTTAGGCTCCCTGCAAACTTTTGCCTGTATCGTGCCACATTGTTACTCTACAATGACCAGACCAACAAAGCGACAGAGGGACAACACTGAGAAGTTGAAGAAGGCACGTGAGGCCCTGAAAAAGAAGAGACATGCTGCGAAACGAGAGGAGGAGGGAGGTGACGCGTCATTATCAGCTGGGTCGCCACCACCTCCGTCTAGCGCGAAGGAGCGGAAGTTGTTGGTAAGGGTACTAAGGGTAAGTTGACACCTACGCACTTTTTTGTTGCGACGTGGGGTCGTGCCACCTCGCAAGAAAGCGTACTACACATCGTGCCAGCTCGTGACATGACCTCGCAAGAAACGTGTAAAATGGTACGACGTCGCCAGGTTTTTAAAACAGTTTTATATTTTGTCGCGGAGTGGTGCGAGGTGACGACCTCGTGCCACTTCGCAACATCGGTGTTGCGACGTCGCACACTCATCTCGTAAGATGTCGCACGGGTTCGTGCCACCTCGCGCCAGGAACGACGCCGTGCGACTTCTTGCGAGGTCTTACCCCAAAATGTTACCCTCGCACAACTTACGATGTCTGGCGAGCTGGTCCGAGGGGAGTCGTGTACTGAACGCTGATTGGTTGATACCGGTGCGTGGGTGGTATATTATGGGTCGCTAGGGGCAGCATCAATCGTGAGGAAAGATAATTCACATGAAGAGGACACCCCCGCTCCGATTGTTCATCACGATTTTCTCATCGTATCCAGCCGCAAATACCCTAGTCACTAGCTGTTTGTCGTGCTGCCGCTCATAATTCCGAAAGTACTGCTAACCGAGGCAATTCCCCCTTCTTAGAGGAATCTCGCTCTGGCAGGATTATGCCCTATATAACTCTCCCTGCAGGATTTGCATAGACCTTGCGGTTCTGTTAAAAATTGCTTTTACGACGCTGCTAAGTAGACCAAGATCTAAGGATATAAGGTCTAACCACTTCCGACCGAATTTCGAGGGAGTTGGCGCAGCGGGCCCGTGAACGTCACCTGGCTGTTCAAAGTGGGGTTCGCGGGTCCTATAACTGTCAGTTGAAGCTGGTGCGTCGTTCGGGAATGTCGTTGCCTTCGCTCGCACCGCTCCACGCAATTAGTTATATTCTGACAAATATTATATAAAATATATAAATATATATAAAATATTATAGTTCCTGTCTATGTATATGATATATAATATATATATATAATATATTATAGTTCCTGTCTTCCTTGGCGTTTCACAGTTTTCTTCAGTGTTTCACAAAGAGAAAACGGGCCCAGCCTAATGAAGTCAGAAGCTGCGCACAATGATTCAAACGGTCTGACCTGTATATTTAGACCTTGGGTAGACAGGTCACGTAAAGCGAATCAGCACCAACACACTAATAAACGCCCGCGCCCCCCTGCCCCTTAGACTTCCGCCTTTTTTCACGAAATACCGCTGCGTTTCAACAACTCGTAATTTTCTCGTTACCAGTGCTGCCATGGCGGCTACTGACACTTCGACTGGCGTGTCGAAGAAGCGTCGTTGCGCTCCAGGTTCGGCGGTTCCATCGGATGATGAAGCTGCTGTAGTGATGGCCCCAGCTAGTACAAAGGGTGGCAAGCTCCCCACCTTCAAGGTCGTACCCTCGGCGGGGTACGACACCGCTTTTGAGGTGGTGAGAGCTCTCGAAAAGGGCCCTCTCCGCGGCAAGCTTCTATCCCTCCGGCCCCTCGGCGATGGTAACGTGCTACTGTTACCAAGCACTTACGAACTCGTCGAGGAGCTGGACGGGATCAAGTCGCTCGGTGGTAAGCCGGTGAACTTGGAGCGTCTCAACCCGGAAGACAGGCAGCATCGACTCGTGGTACACGATTACCCGACCACCTACATGACTGAGGCCATCGAAGACCACAGTCAGGTAATCGCGGCCACGAGAATGCGCCGCTGGGACAAAACGCCGACACGCCAGGTACTTATAACTATTAAAGGCGAACCCTTCAGTAAGATTGACCTGGGTTGGTATGGCAGGTATGATGTACGAACGTAAATCCCAGATCCTCTTCGTTGTCAGCGCTATGGTCACCACCAGGCGAGGTGCACTGCTAAGTAACCCAAGTGCGGCATTTGCAGCATGCCTCATGCCACCGAGACTTGTCTCAGCAAGTTCAAGGCTGGCACTGAGACTGTTGCAAAGTGCCCCAATTGTGGAAAGAAGCACCACGCCTGGAACACCTCATGCGCAGTGCGTAAAGTTCAGGCCATTGCCTCAAAGGAGAGGACTGAGAAGCGACAGGACTTCATACCTGCCCCCCACCCCCAAGGAACATTTGTATGGGGCAGCAGGAAGCACTCTCCCACCGCAGTACCACAACCACCTACACATAGCTTACCTGATTTGAACAACCAGGAGCAATTTCCGTCACTTAACCCAGCCCCCACACAGACACAACCAGCTCCCAAGAAAGTTAGCGCACCCAAACCCACGTCAACCTCCAAACCCGCACCCACTTCCAAACCCGTACCCACCTCCAAACCCGCACCCACTTCCAAAACCACGCCCGCCTCCAAACCTAAAGCCAAACCACGCCCTCGGTACCAACCCCACGAGCACAGGAACGGCAGCCCCCCCTCCACCTCAGTATCCGTCTGATGTCATCCCCCTCAGGGAGGATGACATCGACTTGATTGTGACTGGTGTTGTTTCTGCAGTCGCTACCACCCTCGGGGAGAGCGACCCGGAGAAGATGCTAGTCATGGTAGATAGGGCCGTCAAGAATGTGCTCAAGCTCCTTAAAGAGAAGAGGAACCCTAGGCGAAAGGAGAGGACTCCCTCCCCCTCTACTTCCTCATCCTCCCCTGCCTCTTCCTCTGCCTCCTCCTCCTCCCCTTCCACTTCCCCCAAGCCCGCCACGCCCACTTTCACTATTGGGAAAGCAACACCAACAACGTCAAAGACGAGGAAAGTGCTTTCTGCTAGGCCCCAACGTCAATGTGCACTTAGGTTTGAAGACTCCTCTTCTGATGAGGAGGAAAATGTCCCCACTGTAACAAAGACGCAACCCATCTTGTCTTCTGACCGGGGAGGACAAGATGAGACCGAAATGGAAACTGACAGGGAAGACGATCGCCCTGTTCAATAATCACTTAAGGTTGCTACAGTGGAACATAAACGGGTTCCGCAGCAAAAGCTCGTATCTCCTTGCGCTTGCGCAAGAGCATGATTACGATATCATGCTTCTCCAGGAGACATTGGTGAGCGATGAGGTGCGATTTCCGGGATATCGCATCTTCTCCCTCCCTCGCTCACTCACTGCTAGGGGGTGCATGATCTTAGTCAAATCATCCATCCCCTGCAGTGAGATCACGGACCCTGTATCATGTGGGGATGGTGTAGAAGTTCTCGCGGTTCGACTCCATCGAGCCCATGAAACGTACACCATCTATAACATATACAGGGGCCAGAGAGCGGAACTGGACCTTGGAAAAGTGTGTGCTCTTGCTGCGGACAGGCTCCTCATCATAGGAGGGGACTTCAACGCCCATCATGATATTTTGATGTCGCGCCATGGGCCCAATGTCGCTGGGCGCCACTTAAATTACGTATAGATGAATGCCCTGACATTGCGTTGTTGAATGATGGAAATCCGACGCACGTACAAGGTGGACGACTTGATCTGACCTTGGCGACCGCCACTCTCCTCCGTAGGGTAACCTGGGAGGTGCAGCCTATTGTCACTAGCGATCACTTCGGTGTCTCTGTGCATATACGGGATGCACCACCCATACCAGCTGTATTACCTGTTCCCAGGTGGAAGACAGCTTTGGCAAACTGGCCAGTGTTTGAAAGGTCTGTTGAAGAATGGACAGCGTCCTACGTTCCACCACAGGACGTGGAAACGTTAGCTGACTTTTCTGCAGCCATTCAGGTGGCTGCCAACAGAGCCATCCCAAAGACTCGCCAGTCCCCCAGAGAACATAAGAACAGCTGGTATTATACCCCCGAGGTGAGAGAGGCCAACCATCGGGTGAACATGCTTAGGCGTGTTTTCCGACGGCGCCGAACTCAGACCAATTTGGCCAACTTGCTCGCTGCAGTTCATGACGCACACGTCATAGCTGCAGATGCCAGAAGAGCTAAATTTCTTCAATGGTGTGAGGGCTTTAACGCTCACACCTCCCTAGCAGAGCTATGGTCTAAGTCCCGTAAAGCTACTGGCAGGACTCAACCACGACGCACTCATCATGCCCCTGATGCTGAGGCACAGCGGCTGGTGCAGGAGTTTGTCTCTCGTTCCAGCAGCACCTCACTCCCGCAGTGTGTTCAAGACACACTGCAGGACCTCCAAGGAGTGAGGCGTCATAGTGTTGAGGACATGATGAGTCGATCGGATGATACTGATGCTAGCTTTACGCTTCAGGAGCTACGGGTCACGCACAAGACCAGCTCAGACACGGCACCTGGAGAGGACCTCATCACCTATTCCATGCAGACCAACCTTGGGCCAGCGGGTGACGAGGCACTCTAAGGGTGATAAACGCGTCTTGGAGGACTGGCAAGCTACCAACAGCCTGGAAGACGGCAATCATAACGCCAATTCCAAAGCCAAAGGAACCTAGTGCTTATCGCCCCATCAGCCTGACAAGCTGCATGGGAAAGACAGCGGAGAGAATGGTGCTAAACAGGCTGCTGTGGAAACTGGGTCCAATGCATGAGCATACATGCTTACTGCAAGGGCACTGGCACAGCAAACAGTATAGCAACACTCCTCAATGCTGTCAGTGGCACACCGTCCATCGTGGTCTTTTTGGATTTGGAAAAGGCGTTTGAGCTGGCCAGTCCACTTGTGATATTAGACACCCTTGCTCGCAAGGGCGTAAAAGGCAAGCTGCTTTCTTGGATTGCTGACTATCTCAGTCACCGGTCTGCGAAAGTACGCTTTCAGGGTCATATATCAGAGGCCAGAATGCTGGAGAATGGCACTCCACAGGGGGGTTCCTCAGCCCCACTCTGTTTAATGTGCTCATCTCCAACATTCTGGAACTACCTCTACCCAATGGGTGCAAGGTCATCTGCTATGCAGATGACATTGCGCTCATAATTACTGGGAAACGACAGTGCTTCAACAGGGCTCAACGCTGTTTAAGCGCTGTAGCGACAGAATGTTGCAGGTTAGGGTTAAAGATCTCCCCTACAAAATCGAAGGCCATGGCATTGAGACTCTGGAAAGAGGGGGAGCACCTCACCATCCAGGACCTTAGGCTGGACTGGGTTCACCAGTTTCAGTACCTGGGGGTCTGGATTGATGAGAGGCTCACCTTTCAGAAGGAACTAGCCTATCTCAAGGAGAGACTGAAGGCAAGAACCACAGTTATGAGAGCAATGACGGGGAAGGCACTTGGTGCCACGCATCAGGTCCTTCGCACATTCTATGTGCAAGCAGTCCGCAGCCTGGTGGACTACGCTGCCCCAGCTCTCATAAATGTGGCGACTGCCAAGCTTGAAGACCTGGAGCCTTGCCAAAATGCCGCAGCAAGGATTATCCTGGGAGCTCAACCTTGGACTAAGATCGTTAACCTCCAGATGGAGGCTTCATTGCCTTCATTAACATCACGGGTCAGAAGGCTGGAGGTCGACTTTCTTGCCAAGATAGTCCAGAGTCCCAGGATAACTGAACTGAGTCAGAGCCTTGTGACAGCTTTGGGACGAGTGGGTATTCTTATCCACTCCGGTACCTGGCTATCACAGGCGGCTGGGCTCCTGGACTCCTTCAGGCTCACCAGCACTCTCCTTAAGAAGGGTAGGGACTCTCCACACCCAGAGTTCAAGCCCCCACCACCATGGCTGTCGATACATGCAACCTTCGTTGTCGCAAAGCTTCCCAGTAAGAGGTTATGTGATCAGGAAAGAGTACGAGCGCAGGCCCAACAAGGCATCCGCGCACTGTCGGAACCTGGAATGGCGGTCTATTACACGGATGGCTCCGTAGACCCCAACAGGCCTCGCAGTGCGGGGGCTGCCTTCATGACGGATGGTTTGACCTTCGGCAGGAGAGTATCTGATCATGCGTCCACTCTCCAAGCTGAGGCCATAGCAGTCCAAGGAGCGTTAGAGCATGCTCTAATATCTCGAGCTGGTCCTGTGGTGATCCACACGGATTCACAGTCTCTGCTAGGCAGCTTGTAATCGACACAGCCCAGTGACAATGTACGCCAACTGACCTCCATCCTAGCACTCCTGCTGAAGCTACATCAGCAAGGCAGGAGTGTTACGCTCAACTGGGTGCCAAGCCACGTGGGCGTCCCAGGTAACGAGCTAGCCGACGCCGCAGCAGAAGCGGCGCGCCAAAGACCCGAAGTCGATGTTGTCGTCCCTCTCAGCAGAAATCAGTTGCGCCTACGCACCAGGGCTCTTAATCGGGTACAACGGTTCCTTCAGCACAGACTGGAGGCAGAGGTGTCAGAGAGGGCGAGGTGGTACAGGGCAGTCACAGACTATGAGCCCCTTGTACTTCCTCGCTCCACACCTAGAAAAGTGGAAACTCTGCTCTTCCGTCTGCGTCTGGAGGACCGTTGTTTCTGGGAAATCAAGAGAGATTCAACACCTGCAGAAAGATGCCACCACTGTAGCCACCCTCAAGCACTACCTCCAGCATTGCCCCGCAACTGCTTTTCTGAGGAGAGGGCCTCCG
>NC_134804.1:27288589-27378589 GCF_046742065.1 Oratosquilla oratoria | reverse complement strand
AGGAGGATTAAAGAGTGAAGCAGGAGCAACCGAAGGAACAGGGTTTCTACAGAAACCTGTTAAGTGATCGACAATTACCAACAAGCTATCTAGGAGCCAAAGATGACAAAGACAAGGAGCACAAAGGAGCCATTCAAGATGAAAAATATCACCCGAAGGCCATTTGACGGCAATAGAGACATTGTCGAGTGGGTCAAAAAGGTGGAATTAATCGTTAAATTTACAGGGGTCACGGACATCACAAGCTATATTGCCTTTAACCTAGATAATCACGTGTTGGTCATCTACCTGGAAGTTGCAGCTGTAGATTAAGTGGATGTGGGGAAGGTAATGAAAAGATTACAAGAGGCTTTTGGCGAGAGTCCATTCGAATCATTTAATTGGCTCCAAAGAATGCGCTGGGCTGCCGAACAGGTTGATGTTTTTGCCAACGAAATTAGAGAACTAGCTGGGCTGTCTATATTCACGGGTGAAGGCTTGGATAAACTCGTTAGGATGGTGTTTGTGAATGGCTTTCCAGAGCATATATTTGCTGGACTATGGGCGAATGCGTAGTTCTACCTATTCAATACCTAATAATGTAAATGTTACAAATTATATAAATATAAAATACAATCTCCACCCTTTTCGTTAATTTCTTCTTTTTATGTTACAGTTACCGTTGCCTGATGAGAACCCCCAATGTGAAGAGTCTGTACTACCTGTATCAAGAGCAGTCCCTCCACAGGAGAAAAGAAAGGCTACAGATTCCACTGAACAACTTGTAGGATTAGCTACTGAATTTTTTAAGCGACCCGAAACAGAAGAAGATGTAATAGCTAAGAGTTGGGCTTTTAAATTAAAGAAGTTAACTGCAGAGCAAAGGCGCTTTGCAGAGAAAATAATTAACGATACACTGTTTGAAGCAGAAATGGGCAATTTGACTAGGGAAGGAGTGCGTTTCCAAACGTCCCAACATTGGCCACCCTCTCCAACTCCATCAACATCGTCAAACTCGGATTATCTGGGATATAATTGGCAACACTATAACCCCAACGACATTCGGGCTTCCACTCCTCTTCCAACTGACGTATGCCACAATTCATCATACCAACAACCAAGCGAGAAAAAATCAGATAATGCTGCGGGTTATTATACTTCGTAATTTACCGCAATGTGAAATGTACGTCCATTGTGAGATTTTGTAATATATTTTTGTGAAATATATTTTTTTATATTTTTATTTCATTCATTTTTTGTATGTTTGCAATTGAATGTACTGTACAAGGATGATAATACAAGGAAGTCACTTATAAGAAATGGAATATATTTTTTACTTTAATTTTTTTCCAATGAAATGTACAAGGAATTCACTTATAATTAATGGAATATGTTATTTTAACAAAACTTATTTTATGATTTCATTTTGGGAAATAACCGTCAATGAATATTTGTAGTAGACTGTGCAAGAAATAATGATATAATAAATACATACCTGTATGTTATGTTTTAATGCCTCTATAATTGCTGAGCAAGTTTCCATTATGATGCCTTCAAGTGCCTGGGGAGCAATGGCGCACATGAATTTCAGATCTTCCAAATCATGCCAGATGCTAGGTACCCCAATGTAATGGAAAGTCTCTGAGTTGCAGGAATTGCTTCACGCATATTTGTATCCACTTTCTCTATCTTGGAACGTACTAAATTCAGCAAAAAATCAAAGCTCTCTTGATCCATTCTAATAAAGTTCTTATAGTCTTCTGGTTCCTTTTCGCTCAGAACGTTGAGTAAATGCTCATGAGTGAAGCGGTTTCTCATTTTGTACCACTCCTTAGACCAGCGTCGTTTCCTCTTTTCTTGTTTTTTTTCCGCTTGAGGACAACTAGAGTCAAAACTAGAAAAGCCACATCTGTATTGGAAACCATTACGCAACACTTTATGAAAGACCTGCCTATTCGAACACTCAACTAAGACTGGTCGTTGATAAAACAGATTGAAGGTTTGCTTGATCGTCAAATACTACCTTAGTACTATTTAACTGAACTTACGAATTCAAACACTAGGCACACGTCTTTGGCTAGTACAAGACATAGAAAAGGAAAATACTCAACAAAATCTACAAAAGTACAATTCAAATATTTACCGTCAATTACGTCATATGTAAACAAATGTGGTGAATGGGCAAGTGTTTACTACTTTCTATTTTTTATGGTTCTCTATTTCTTACTCCTATTTTTTATTTCTAATATATATTTCTTTATTTTTCAGTAATTCACAAGGCACACGTGAAAATAATTTGCAGAAAAAAAACACTGGGAAATAAGAAACGTGGTCCGAACGTTTTCATCTTAAATAGACGTAAACGTTCGGATAAGTTTCTTATTTCCCAGTGTTTTATCTACATACTTCTCTATTTTTCATTTCTACTTTCTCTTTTTCTTTTCTTTTTTCTGTATCTATTTATATTGTCCCGAAATCCCAGGACAGTGAAAGAAGAAAGGGGTGGTAGAGGGACATGAGAATTCTCATACATTGGGAAATTGGTGAAGGAAGATACAGTAGCTACAGTTGGGAGCCAAGGTCCAGGAAATTTAGGACGCTGAGCGTGTAATTTCGAAGGACCAGAGAATTTTTTCTCAAAGGAGTGGGGGAGAAGGGGAAAGCAAACTCGTGTAAATCGCAGTCCTAGGGCTAATTAAACAGAACTTACCACATTTATTTTATTATGATTAAGATGTCTCCACAATCAGCAGCATGCAATATATATTCAACAAGTTTTGTCTTCAATAGATGTATACTATAGCATGAATGTATTTCACAATGATTCATTTATCAACTAGCTGGGCGAAATACGTACGTATGTGGTTGGACATATCCTATCCTATCCTAACCCTGCGCGCTCTAGCCCCTAAACTGAAATGACACGAATACCTCGCTCCTTTCCTGATGTGGTGTAGCGCTAGTAGGTAGATTCTTCTAAAGGAAAAATGCATTCACATAAATAGGATGTCTCCCAAGCGTTGGCGAGAATCGTAGGGGTCCAAGTCATCCTTCGCGGGCCGCCTCACCGGCCACCTGGAGTCGATCCTTTGTTGACTCTCTCGTCCTTGGACTTTGGATCACGGATTGGACTCGTGATCGACAGCTATTTCCCTCCCGGAAGAGAGCTCAAAGCTTGTATGACCGATCTATGGGTAATGCTGTGACCTTACACGCACACACACACCCAACTCTCCGCCCACGAGAGTTGGAGTAACGACTCGAAGCGCAGCGATACTGAAATTATTTCAGCCCTGGGCAGGATTCGAACTCGGACCGCCGTAGTGACCAACCGCGCTCGTCCGATTAAACACTCTTTTGGGTTCCGTAGGAATTCGTCGTGATCCATCAACTGATGTGGGGATGTCTTAGGATTCGAAATTCCCTTTGTCGAGAATGGCTGGAGATCGCGTGCTATCAACGAGGGCCATCCTGGAGACGAGACACAGTCACTTTGAGAAACTTTAATTCCACACTTCACTTTAGTTGTCCGGTAATTCACTCGTACTCCTCTGTGTTCGAACAAAACAGTCACATTCTCGTTCCTTAATTACATTCTAAGACGGGAAGGACGTCCAATGCCAACTACAGAGACCGATGCCCTGGTTTTGGCGGGCGAATTTCCAGTTGCTAATTTGCATGAGAAATGTGGTGTGATGACGAGGCAGAAGTTGAGGTAGTTCTAATAGTCTTGTGAGGTAGTCGCCAGTTACGAGAAAGGGACACACGATCCTAACTAGCCTAATTTAAACTAGCCTAGACGAGAATCGGCAAGTACGCAGGTGGGGGGGGGGGTTATGTAACGCAGCGGACCCTCCAACCAAAACAATGAGATCAAATGGTAATACATAGGTAGAATGCATCAATTATAATCACAAAGTACAAGGATACAAACATGTAATATGGTGAATTAGTTAAAACTAATTGAGAAGTTGAGATATTTCAATTCTAACATTACAGCACCTGTGATTACTTCGATCATGAGCCTACGAAGACATCTTGGAAGTCGGGGGAGGGGGGGAGATTCCCAAGTAAAATAGAAGGTACTTAGACTCGATAACGAACTGCAACCAATTAGAGCTAAACTCTCACGACAATTGCTGGGGAGAAGGGAGAGCAAAAATGCCAAGAAGTAGTTACTAGAGGCCTTAAGACTTCCAGCGCTTCCATAGAGCGAAGGTAAAGTAATAGCCAAAGGGGCTTAAAAGAGAGACGAAAGAAAATGGGAAGCACTGGGCAGTATGTCACAACGCCAAAGTTGTGACATCTATTTCCTATTTCTGTGTTCACGGAGCGACGTTTCACTTACCTTATCCACGTTATTTCCTAGTTCTTCTGATTTCTGTTTCTTCGCTAACGAAGACTCTTGTCGTTAGTTTCTCTTTCACTCGTATTGCCTACCAATCCTACTCTAGCTAAGGTTTGTCTGTGTTTCTCTTCCAATGCACTTGTATCACTCGCACCTTCTCACCGTTCGCTCCACATACGCACTGCCCATACGCATCAGCCAACGGCCCGTACGCCCTCCTTTGTACACAGTGACCTTTGACCCCGTGCCGGGAGTGCCAATAGCACACCCATATCCGTACCACGTTCATCACATTTGTAGTACTCACCTGCTTTGCGGGATCTTCGGGTCAGTCCTTACTCCTCGGAACGCACACAGCACTGTCTCTAAGCTAATTATTTCCCTATTTCCTAACTTCTAATACTAGCCTCTCCCTTCCTTGGTGGGTCTCCCTCCCTTACACTCACACTCGCACCTCCACACGCCCGCAGTCCTTGCTTGATACTGCGGACCCACGCTGACGCGCAGGCATTCCCCCCTCTGGGGTTACCAACGCTCGCGCCCTTTGCCCCCCACCTCCCCACACACACACCGGGGGTGCTAACTGCCCGTCCTCGTCCGCGTCACATACACTACATTCACACAACCCCTCCCTTGATCTCGAGATCAACCTACTCTTCGTCTCCTTCATCTCCTACTTCGTAGTCCTGTAGCCAGTGTGGGGGACGCCTGTCACGGCGGGGGTCTCCGTGACACCACCCCCTCATTCACCGTCACTCCGTGACTCTCTTCCTCATCTTCTTCACTCATCACGTGCCGAACATCCAAGATATGCCGTGGCACTCCCTCGACGGAGACGTTGTTCCGCGAATTCACCTCCGTCAATATCCCTCTCGTCCACTGTGACGTGCACTTCCTATCCTTTGGCCTCGCCCATACTTCCTCCCCCACCTGCACTGAGGTGGAGCCTTCATCAGCATTGGCTGGTAGTCCCGGCCCTTCTGGGGATGCCGCCAATCGTATTTAAACACGGCTCTTTGCGGGACCGAGCCGTCATCTTGGCCTAACCTGGGGACATATTATACCAAAAAACTGCCTCCGTCGGTAGTACTCGCGCCTTCTCGGCTATAGACTTAATCGTACGACAGTGTCGTTCTACTATCCCATTTCCGCTTGGTCGGTAAACTGCCCGGAAGAAGTGTCTAGTGTTCCACTTGTCCAACATGCCTTTCAGCCCCTCCGACCGAAACGCTGTGCCGGTATCCACCAGGACTTCATCCACTGGGCCCCGCTCCAAAAATATCTCATTCATCACCCGTGCAATCTCTTCTCCAGTCTCCGCCTTCAGCTCTCGCCAGACAGCGAAGTGTCCTGGCCTGCAATCGACCATCGACAGGTACCTGGCCCCCCGATAGTGGGTTACATAAATCGGCAGCCGCCTCCAGTTTTCTCCCACACTAAATTCCCCCGCCGAGTGCGATCTGGGGGTGGGGTCTATGGACTGACATCGGGCGCACGCTATCACCGCCTGCCGTACCTCTTCCCTCGATATATTCGGGTCAACCTTCCTTGCCAGGAACAATGACCTATCGACTCCTAGGTGATGAGCTTTGTGAGACTCTTTCGCACGAAGGGACCCTGCAGCGCACACTTCAAGTTCCTCCTTCACTTTCAGCCAGCTTTTCTTCACTCTGGTTAGCGCATCCGCTTTGTTCATCTCCAACAGCACCTCGCTCACTCTTATCTTCATGCTGAACTCGTCGATTAACTCCCTCAGGATCCCAAGACGGCGCTTCACAAGGATCTCTGCAGCCCCCTGCGTGCGTACTCTCTTCACAGCCGTCAGCACTAAGTTCATCCAACCCGCTACAGTGGCTGAGTCAGTTCTGATTTCGATCTCGCGCAGTTCCCATTTCAGGGCAAAATTTACTCCTCTTATGACCGCGTCCAACTCTGATACGTTGATATGGTGGTGGTCATTTTTTCGCTGCCACGCTCCATACGGCTGAACGGTGTCCTTACATTTCCTCGGCGGCCTCTTGCCTACTGACCGCCGATTCTCCGTTTCCCTGATCGCAGTGTCGAGCCATATGTCCTGGCTGACTGTATGCGTAACAGACGAGCTCTACCTTGTTTGCAAACATTGTTGCAGGGGTAGCAGTGAAACAGGTTGCACGGTTCGTGGGTTTATTAATCGGTAGGTTACGAGTACAGAGGAGGCACCTGTACCTAAGAGGTCTACAAAGTAACTGCCCGTGGGGGAAGGTGCTAGATACTGTAAGCACACAGAAGAGGAAGGAGTCTTTGTTGGATGTATGAAAGGGTATTTGTCCTGGGGCGTAGCTGTTGGTCAGAGCACGCAGCACTCCACCCTTGCACTAGTTTGCATTAGTCTTATGCCAGTTACACTATACCCCCCCACACACACACACCGCTCGCAGAGGTGACGGGCGGGGGGGGGGGCGAGCGCGAGGACCGCGGGTCCACCGGCGAGGGATGAGGCGTGACAGTGGCGGCGGCGCCGGAGGGCGGGACCATTGGACGGAGGTGTCGCTGATTGCACCACCAGATTCTCCCGCTCGGGAGGCAAATTTCGTAGTCCCTGGACCTGCCGCGGCCCATGACCACGCCGACCTTGTCCCACCGGAGGGACGTCCGGTCCTGAATCCGCACGCGCTGGCCGACGCCCAGGGCGGGGAGGGGCCGGGCGTTCTCGTTGTACCGCCGAAGCTCCTGGGTGGCCCAAACTGCGGCCTTGCGATCGCATTCTTCAGAGCGATCTTGCCATTCAGATGAGGACTCATGGTGGGCCGGGTCGCATGTGCGGAGGGGGCGCGCAAATAGGATCTGGGCAGGTGAGCGGCCGACCAGGGACGGGGTGTTACGTAATTCAAGGAGACCGCAGTCGATGTTGCCGGTCGGTGCGGTCTTAAGGATGAAGTGCTTAGATGCCTTGACCGCGGCTTCGGCGTGCCCATTAGACTGGGGAGGTGACTAAATAGTGGACGACCCAGCGTTCCGTGAAGCGGTTGAACTCGGTGCTAGTAAATGGGAGGCCACCATCGATGCGAAGGCGGAGGGGGACGCCGACCTCCCGGAAGTAGCAGCAGAACTTCCGGATGACTCTGGTAGCCGTCGTGTCCACGCCGCAGGGCACGATGACGGGCCAACCCGAGAGCCTGTCCGCTATAACCAGGAATGACTTTCCTGCGACGTGGAAGAAGTCGGCAGATACGGACTCGAAGGGCCAGGTGGGATGGTCGTCGCACAGCAGGGGTTCTCGCTGCTGGTTGGGGCGCAGCACCTGGCAAGGCTCGCAGGCCTCACTGCGCCATGTTTGCTAGCATTGTTGCAGGGGCAGCAGTGAAACAGGTTGCACGGTTCGTGGGTTTATTAATCAGTAGGTTATGAGTATAGAGGGGAGGCACGACCTGTACCTAAGGGGTCTACAGAGTAACTGCCCGTGAGCGAAGGTGCTAGATGCTGTAAGCACAGAAGAGAAGGGAGTGTTTGTTGGATGTATGTAAGGGTATGTCCTGGGGCGTCGCTGTTGGTCAGAGCACGCACGCAACACTCCACCCTTGCACTAGTTTGCATTAGCCCTGTGCCAATTACACTATACCGCATACTTTTGTACAGTCCCTTGCGAGGTGACCTAGTTGCCGACACTCGTAACAACGGATCCGAGACAGCCTCCGCCATCCGCTGTTGTCACCCCTGGGCTCACCCGTTTTCCTTTCTCTCACTGCCGCCTCCTCTGAAGGCCCGCCGCCCCAGTCTGTGTTCCTTCTCCCGCCGCGGCGTGCGTCCTCTTCCATGACCATTCTCTAGTCACAGTTCCAACCGGCCCTCCATCCTTAGCCCTAGTCAGGAGCCTGGCGCGGGCTATCAGTTCGTCCATGTTCGCCTTTGCAGCATTATTCAATTCCTGCAGCCCAGCCGATATGCGATCCGGAAACCCATTCTTACTGTCTCCAAGCTGTTGCTCTCGCGAGTAGCCAGGCCCGCCAATCTTCTGATGTCATTGGCGAACACGTCGACCTGTTCACCTGCCCACCGCATTCGCTGTAGCTGACAGAACGCATCTAAAGGGCTCTCACCGAAAACCTCCTGTAGCCTTTCCTTCAACTTTGTCGCATCCTTTCGATCTTCGGTCATTTCCAGGTAAACGGCTAACGCGTCATTCTCCAAATTTAGAGCAATATAACTTGTCACGTCCTTTACTCCCGTTAGCTCCGCGACCAACTCCGCCTTTGTAAGTCACACGGCGACGTCTCCATTGCCGTCAAACGGCCTTGGGTTGATACTGTTCATCTTGAATGGCTCCTCGGTGCTCTTGGGTGCGGTAATCTCGGCGGTGCCTAAATAGCTTTTAGTACTCACCTACTTTGCAGGACCTTCGGTTGCTTCTAGGTGAGTCCTTACTCCTCCTCGGAACGCACACAGCACTGTCTCTAAGCTAATTATTTCCCTACCTCCTAACTTCTAATACTAGCCTCTCCCTTCCTTGGTGGGTCTCCCTCCCTTACACTCACACTCACACACCTGCAGTCCTTGCTTGATATTGCGGACCCACGCCGATGCGCAGGCATTTCCCCCTCTGGGGTTACCAACACTTGCACCCTTTGAACCCCCCCCACACACACACACCAGGAGTGCCAACTGCCCATCCCTGTCCACGTATCAGACACTACATTCACATCACATTAATTTACTAAATTGTATTAATTTATTACAATCTGTGTACCTTCTGTGAAGAGAACCAAGTGAACTATGTTTTCTGCGAAGCCAAGGCTTGGCGTCCAGTTGTAACTTTGTCTCCAAACTGTATGCACGCATTTCTCGATTACAGTGCTTTGGTGAATTTGTGATTTAATATATTTTCTTACATGTAGTGAGACTTTTATTTGCCACCCTACTACAAAAGCAGTAAAGTATTTAGGAGCGGTAATTGACTGTAATGTTTCATTCAATTATCAAATTAAAAAACAGGGTACCATGTAAGAAACTTGGCATTTGCCAGGAAATACCTGGATAGGACCATGAAGATGCTTGCCCATAATCATGTAATCAGAAACTTGGCAACTGTAACTAATTGTATTATGGGTTCTCAAACTACCTCATAAAGAAACTACAACTTATGAGCAGAGCTGCACGGCTAATAAAATGTCTGCCACAACCCAAAAGGAACATTTATACTATAAATCTGCATTGGCTACCGATCAAGTCACTCTTGGTCTACAAAATATGTGTCCTGACTCATGAAACAGTATTGCTACGACACTGAGACACAGTGAAAGACATCACAGACTTCATGAGCCTAGAGTTAACATTGAATTGATCTTTAGAGCATTTGAAAAGAATGCCCCACAGGTCTAAAATGGCTTATCTGAGTGTTAAGAATAGTGCCAATTTGGAAACCTTTAAGAAATCATTGGAAACTCACTTATTCATTAAATCTTATGAGGATGAAAACATGTACAATCAGGACAATTTTCAGTGCTAACATTGATACAAGTTTGACGGCCCTGTGGAGCACTGAATTAACAGTAGAACTGGGCCTGAAATCTCATCAACGGCAATGGCAACACCAATGACGAAATGCTTGCAAGTGGTTGCCCAGTAGCAGACAAAATGTCAGATGATAACCATGACAAACTGCTCACAAAAGTTCACAAAAACCATGCAGAACTATTGAATATTTTAGGATGGGGAAAATGGGACAATTGCAAGAATTTAGACAGGCTATATTTTGGAAATATCATATCTCCCTTCGGTACTCCAGCATTTAACAAGAAATCCTTGCCAAGCACTACAGAGTGAGGAAAAAAAATCTGCCTTGTCAGAGGAAGGAGAAAAAACAACTGAATTATCAATAGACATTTATTGTCACCTCTACTTTATATATATATAAAAGAGGGAGTGAGTGGATGAAGGGTTGGAGAAAGAATAGTTTGAGGGTTGTGTCATATATCATGTTTCATGATGTGTCATGACATGTCACGATATGACACAAAGAGATGCAGGTGTGGTGTAGTGGCTTGTGTAATTTGTGTTATGTAACATAAGCCCATGCATCCAGGTAAGATTTATATTGTTAATTGAATACGACCACTACCAGGTTATCTTATACTAGATGGGATATAGGATTATAATAATGAGTAACTTATGATAAATGACCAGTTACGGGTTTTGCTGCACAGTACAGTGTACACAATAGTGCATTTCACTGCAGAGGTCAAAGAGCATAGAAAAAAAAAATATGACACATAAATGTAGTATATTATCATATACATTAAGTCCTCGTTATACGGTACATATGCGTTCCTGAAAACCTTACCGCAAATTGAAATTACCATATACCGAACCCATTAAAACATGTAGTAATAGGATATAGCAGACATACCTTCTCCATGCTCTTTCCTACTTAAAATATCTAGGGGATACCGTATCTGTGAAATTTTCTTACCGTGAATAGAATTGAGGGTATTACCGTATTTTACGGCTTGCAAGATGCTGCATCTTGGAAGACCCACCCTAATATTTGAAAGAAATTTCTAAGAAAAAAGAAGAAGTCATTCTCATACAAGAACACATTCACCATATACCCAACCACTGAACACAAAAACGTAAGAAGCAAGGACGACACGTATTGGACGCATTGTTTACATTACGAAATCACTTGTCCAATTTTATTTGTATGGCGATGAGTAAATATACTATATATTTTTCATTGTCCAAGGGTGGTTTTATTTTCATAAAAATAAGATAAAAATTTCAAAAATATGGATGTAGATGTATAAAACTCCACTGCTGAATCATTTTTTCGGTAGGCGGTGGTCCAAAGTGTCTTTCTGCTGCTCTTTTACAGTGCTCTTTGGCATATCGTACAACTTGTAGCTTGTATGCGATAGTATAACTAAACCATTTTGATGAACTAGCTATGGGTGATAATTTCCAGGACAAAAAATCTTATGACACGTGTGATAGCCTGGTGGTAACTGATAAAGGCACCTGGCATTTGTGTGCGTTCGTGTGTATGTGTGTGTGTGTGTTGCTACAAGACGAGGGAACGGCCCGTTTTCTCCACACGCCGAGTAGGCTCCAGGAAGGATTATGGTACTGGAAATACTTGTAACAGCTAAGTACTGAGTTTACATGATATAAAAGGTTGAATTAAATAATACTTAAGCTAACATCATAGTGTAATGACTCAACATACAAATCCAGGTCGCTATCGGTCAAGTGTCCAAGCTTACATGAGCCTGGGTGTTCCCTTGCAATACAACTTTCGTCTTGGAAGGCGCATTAGTATTTTTCAGGATATATATATATTTTTTTTTAAAGTGCGTCTCGTAAGCCGTAAAATACGGTAATTACCAAATACCGTAACTGTGAATTTACCAGATAAAGAATTACCGTATAAGGAGGACTCACTGTATTATGATAAATTCTGTAACTATTTTAGACAGTGATTGATAAATTGTCAGCCTTCTTTGCACAAAATTAAAGTAGAAGGATTGTGTAAAGCCAGGTAAATAGGAATACAGACTAGACCTATAGACGTAACTAACTGACACCTGCCGTTGGCAATTGTATGTGTTCCCCATATAAAAAGGTGGGACGCAGGCCATGGAATATGATTTCTCTCCTGTGTGGGTCATCATGTGATGTTTGAAACTTCTCTTTACTCAGAAGGTTGTACTGCACAGGTCACACTGGAAAGGCTTCTCTCCAGTGTGGGTAATCATGTGATATTTGAGAACACCCTTTTGTGAGAAATCTTATTTGCACAGGTCACATTGGAAAGGCCTCTCTCCTATGTGGGTCATCATGTGACATTAGAGATTACCATTTTTTTAGAAAGCTGCAATGAACAGGTCACACTGGACAGCTGGGATTTTTTTTTTAATATTATTGTTATCTTTTTTTTATGGGGCTCTTTTCCAATAACCTCAATTTTTCTAGGGGCTACTTTTTTTCATTTTCTAAGGGAGTTTCTAGTTATTTTCCCATTTCACAACTTTTATCATACCTGCATACTTTGTTAACCACTTTATTTTATATATTTTTTGTATATCATAAAACAATCCAAAGTACATGTATAGGTACTGTGTTTACCTATATTCTTTTTTGTCTCTTTTTTCAATATAAACAATGAGATAAATGGGAACCCAGGAGGTACAATACTGGACACTGCCACACACATACATTTAAGTCACATGACATAATTCACCTATATTTACTAGTTTCCAATTTGTCTATGAATGCTTATAGGTCCTTCACAATTTATTCACAGGGCTATTATGTGTTTTGCCAACACCCTCATACTCAAAATTTGAGTTTATTTCTGGAGCTTTAATAAAATTTCTGGAGTAAATTCACCCACTGGCGCCATGTATATTTTCTCTGCTGGACAAGCTTCACCCCTGTGTGGGTCATCACATGACATGATGTTTGAGATGATTCTTTTATGAGAAAAGCTGCATTGCACTTATCACATTGGAACAGCTTCTCTTCTGTGTGTCCTCATATGCACTATGAGAGAACTCTTTTTTGAGAAAGAATCACTCAGGTCACACTGTAAAGGTTTCTCTCTTGTGGGTCATCAAGTGATCTTTGAGGTAACATGTGTAAAAGCTTCATTGCACAGGTCACACTGAAATAGCTTCTCCAGTGTGGGTCATCATATGAACTTTGAGGGGATTCTTTCGTGAGAAGGCTGCATTGCACAGGTCACATTGGAAAGGCTTCTCTCTAGTGTGGGTCCTCATATGAACAGTGAGAGAACCCTTTTCTGTGAAAACTGCACTGCACAAGTTACACTGAAACGGTTTCTCCCCAGTGTGGGTCCTCATATGTCTTGCGAGCTTATACTTATATAAGAAAGCTGCATTGCACAGGTCACACAGGAATGGCTTCTCTCCTGTGTGGGTCTTCCTATGGTAAATGAGATTAGACTTTTGTGAGAAAAACGCACTGCACAGGTCACATTGGAAAGGCTTCTCTCCTGTGTGGGTCATCATGTGACATTTGAGCCTTTCCTTTAGCGAGAAGGCTGCATTGCACAGGTCACACTGAAAAGGCTTCTCTCCTGTGTGGGTCATCATATGACATTTGAGATGATACCTTCTACTGTAAGCAGCACTGCACAGGTTGCATTGGAAAGGCTTCTCTCCTGTGTGGTTTATCATATGCTCAGTGAGAGAACTCTTTCGTAAGAAAGCTGCATCACACAGGTCACACAGGAACGGCCTCTCTCCAGTGTGGATTTTTTTATGCACAGTGAGAGCACTCTTTTGTGAGAAAGCTGCATTGCACATGTCACAGTGGAAAGGCTTCTCTCCAGTGTGGGTCCTCATATGATGTTTGAGAACATTCTTTCGTGGGAAAGCGGCATTGCACAGGTCACATTTGAAAGGCTTCTCTCCAGTGTGGGTTCTTTTATGCACAGTGAGAGCACTCTTATGTGAAAATGCTGCACTGCACATGTCACATTGGAAAGGCTTCTCTCCTGTGTGGATCCTTTTATGCACTGTGAGAGCACTCTTATTTGGGAAAGCTGCACTGCACATCTCACACTGGAAAGGTTTCTCTCCTGTGTGGGTCATCATGTGACCTTTGAGACTTCCCTTTAATGAGAAGGTTGCATTGCACAGGTCACACTGGAAAGGCTTCTCTCCTGTGTGGGTCATCATGTGATATTTGAGACCAGGCTTTGTACTGTAAGCAGCATCACATAGGTTGCATTGGAAAGGCTTCTCTCCTGTGTGGATCAACATATGCTCGGTGAGAGAACACTTTCGTGAGAAAGCTGCATCACACAGGTCACACAGGAACGGCCTCTCTCCAGTGTGAGTCCTCATATGCAAAGTGAGATCACACTTTCGTGAGAAAGCTGCATTGCACATGTCACAATGGAATGGCTTCTCTCCAGTGTGGGTCATCATATGAACTTTGAGGACATTCTTTCGTGTGAATGCGACGTTGCACAGGTCACATTTAAAAGGCTTCTCTCCAGTGTGGGTCCTTTTATGCACAATGAGAGCACTGTTGTATGAGAAACCTGCATTGCACATGTCACATTGGAAAGGCTTCTCTCCTGTGTGGATCCTTTTATGCACAGCAAGAGCACTCTTACGTGGAAAAGCTGCAATGCATATCTCACATTGGAAAGGCTTCTCTCCAGTGTGGGTCCTTTTATGCACAGTGAGAGCACACTTATGTGCAAAAGCTGCATTGCACATGTCACATTTGAAAGGCTTCTCTCCAGTGTGGATCCTTTTATGCACAGTGAGAGCATTCTTATGTGGGAAAGCTGCAGTACACAACTCACACTGGAAAGGCTTCTTTCCTGTGTGATTCATCATGTGATATTTGAGACCATCCTTTCGTAAGAAAGCAGCATCACACAGGTCACATTTGAATGGCTTCTTTCCAGCATGGGCCTTCAAATGAACTTTGAGGTGATATTTTCGTGAGAAAGTTGAATTGCACAGGTCACACTGATAACGCTTTTCTCCTGTGTGGAACATCATGTGACATTTGTGATTATCCTTTAGTGAGAAAGCAGAATTACACAAATTGCACTGGAAAGGCTTCTCACAAGTATGGGTCAATATGCTCTATGAGAATACTCTTTAATGAGAAAGCAGAACTGCACAGGTCACACTGGAAAGGCTTCTCTATGGTATGAGTTATCATGTGATATTGGAGACCAATTTTTTGTGAGAAGGGTGCATCACACTGGTCACCATGTAATATCTAAGATCACTCTTACTTGATGAAGACGGATCTCATGGGTTCTGTTGGAAAGGCTTCTCTCCAGTGTGGATCATCACATATCTTAGATGACTTGTGAGATAGCTGTGCCACAGAAGTCACATCAGATCTTCTTCATTTTATGAAACATGGAATCTATGGTTAGCTCTTCCAAATTTTTTGTTATAGTTACCCTCATCCTGGAAAAAATGTAATTAGATTATCTCTTTGAAATTGTGTAATAATAGGATTGTGGATGTATAGTACACAAGCCATTTCATACAAGTCCCTTTGTACAAGCCAAAACCTAACATACAATAGGTTCAAACATCAATATATATGGTGCTATGATATACTGCATTTTACTTTTTCATTAGAAATGTGCTGAAAATTATCCAATAGCTACATGCACACTCACCCCACCACATAGTTATTATGGACGTACTGTATATACCATCTTACAGGTTTTATATAGTTTATGAATGTCATGTAACTAAAAAAATGTCATGAAAGGGTGCGGACAGGAGCTCTTAAGTCAACCCATGACAGAAGTGTACAGTGGGACATTTATTCATAGATACATATACCAAAGGCTTTTTCCCCCTTACACAGGGGGTAGCCAAAAAGTAAAAGGCATAGAAATCACTCCCACCCATTTCATTTCCCATATATTCCACTCCCCTCCACCCTCCTTCCTATATTGGCACCTCCTGGAGTCATTCTGTTATTGATTTTGGTAAAATTTTAGTTGCATGTCAATTGGGCCAGGGGTTTGGATTTTATTGATGATTATCTCTAAATTGACAATAGTTGCCTTTACAGCATGGTAGGTGTTAGTAAGAATAGTATAAAAGGAAGGTCCTGCATTGTTTTTGATATACTCAGGTGATTTGTTGACCCATAAAACCTATACATGGATGTTAAGGCAGCGGTTTGGGTTTTACTGATGATCATCTCTAAAATGACAACTTGATAGATACCATGAAAAGGCAAATTTGGTATGATGGCAATGTTCCAAAGTTTTTGACATACTCAGGTGATATGTTGACCCATAAAACCAAAGTATTCCAAATTTCAATAAAATTGGAAGTGGTTTAGTTTATGTATTTCTTTACCAAAATCTTTACAAATTACCACCCTTAATTCTCACACTTTGTTATGGTAAACTCTACCAAAAAAAAATTGGAATAGAAAAATAATTAATGTATTCCTTATTTTTCAAGCTATTTAAAAAAATAAAAATATATGGTAAATGTTCAGTTGTGCACAACTATGCTATATAGCAAAAGAAAATTAATTATTAATTTTGTTAATTATAATATATCAACATAATATGCAATTTTCTTGGTTGAAATGAAAAACAAAAAAGTTACTAAAACAGATTTCGTAAGTAACGAAGTCACACTGGAAGAATGGTATGCCATGTTTGTTTTCATAGATACCTATGTTGAAGAAATGAAAGGATGATAAATTCATCTATTCTAACCTAACCTAACATGTATTTAGTAAATCTGTACCTGTAATTTAAGGTCATGGATGATGGTGGCCTGTTCAATCACTGTTTTTGATTGTGGGGTACATAGGTTTCTCATAGCTTGAAGGAATGCATGGATTTCAGCTCCATAGCATTCCTTCAAGAATATATACCTCCCGAGGTACTGGCAGAAGTACCGAGGGCATACACCAGGCCTCAACTGGACCGGGCAGATAACAAACACTTGACAAACAACAAAATGGCATCCCGATCCTATGCTGGTGATTTCGTTCATTAATATATTTGCTTGTAGCAAGGTATTTTCTATTTCTATTTCAGCTAAGAAAATTGCATATCATGTATTAATATGACTGTATTAATATTTAGTTTTCTAAGCCTAAGGCTATATCGTGTAGTTGTGCACAAGCCACAACTGAACAAATACCAAATATTTTGTTTCTAATGAAATGGTCTATCATATGCAACAAGAATTTATGGGTTAAAAACAATTTAATTTTTTGTGCCCGTACTTATTATAATTATATATATTATATTCCAGTCAACTTTTGTCTTCCAGTTCTGCTTAATTTAACTTAATATGATCTGTGTAACACTTGTTACACTACTACATGTACTAAACTATGGCATTATTTCTCCTTTGCATTTTGTATATCTTTATCTTATTTCTTAATGGACCTCAATGGAAATTAACCCTTTTGGCTTTTTGGGGATTTTTTTAATTCTCCCTGGTATATATTTTAATATTATTATAATTATCATATTCTTACCTGCGAGTCAATCTACGACTACATGTAACATTCTTTACATTTGTTAATAAGTTCATTTGTATTGTTAATGCCTTGAATTGATTGTACAAAGACTGTATTATTTGTATACTGAAGTAAATAATTCTAAGTCTAAATTAGTTTCAATTCATCGGCAAATACGTCTGATTTAGTATTTACAGGAATGGAGTTTGAAGTTTCTCTGATGGTTCTAAGAAATACAAGAAGACTCTGTCCATTATTACCTTACTACTATTTGACTGAACTCACGTAATCAAGCAGGAGGCATACGCGTTTGACTCGTACAAATCACAAACACGGAACCTAAATACGAACTCAACAAAATGAAGAAAAATTGCAATTCAAAGATCGACTGTCAAGCCCTCCATATGTAAACAAACATGATAGAAGGGCTTAGGTTCTTTTAATTGATATCTTTTTCTGATTTTTTATTTTTATTCCTATTTTCTATTTACATTTTCTATTTCTATTTTCTATACCTTTTTGTCTTCTATTTCTATTTTCTATTTCTATTTTCTTTTTCTATTTCCACATTCTATTTTTATGTTCTATTTCTATTTTCTGTTTCTATTTCTTTCTATTTACTATTTCTATTTTTATTTTTGTTTTGTATTTGTATTTCTATTTTCTATTTCTATATTCTATTTGTCACAACTTTGGCGTTGTGACACACTGCCTAGTAGATGTTTCCCATTTTCTTTCGTCTTTTTTTTTCAGCCCCTTCTGCTTTCTTTTCCTTCACTCTATGGAAGCGCTGGAATTCATAAGGTCTCTAGTAATTACTTATTGGTATTTTTGCTCTCCCTTCTTCACAACAATTGTTGTGAGAATTTAGCGCTAATTGGTTGCAGTGCCTTATTGAGTCATCCTCGATTTTAGTAAGGAACTCGTCTTCCGAAATGTCTTTGTAAGCTCATGCTCGAAGTAATCATAGGTGCTATAATGTTGAAATTGAAATGTCTCAATTTATCAATTTTTTAACTCGTTCGCCATATTATATTTTTGTATCGTTGTATTTTGTGGTTATAACTGATGCATTTCACCTATGTATAATAATTTGATCTTAATCTTATTGTTTTGGTTGGAGGGTCCGCTGCGTTCATAACCCCCAACTCCGCACATACCACTTCTCATCTAGGCTAGTTTAAATTATACTGGTTAGGATCATGTGTCCCTTTCTCGTAACAAGTAACTACCTCACAAGACTACTAGAATTACTCAACTTCTGCCCAGACGTCACGCCGCATTCCTCATGCAATTTAACGATTGGAACAAATGCCCGCCATAAACAATGCACCATGCTCCAACCAGGCGCGGATACAAGGGGGTGCCCCCTCCCCCCAACGGCCCGAGTATGGTACACTCTTCCCGAGTTTGATTCTCCTTGGATAAACACTTTTTAGTGCGAATTTATTATTTGAATTATATTTGTGAATTATATATGATTTTACATACAATTATGAGCAAAACAGACTTAGGTTCCTGGACCAATCTCCAAGCCAACAGCATTATTCTTGGGGTTAAAATATCGGCGTGTTTCAAGTGTCGGTTATCGCTTATCGGTTCGCCCCCACCCCTCCTAACATTCCTGGATCCGCGCCTGGCCCCAACCACAGTGCCACTAACATTGTGTCGCGGCAGTAGGCACTCGACGCTCTCACAGTACGCGTCCTCTGAGGATCTCGCCAGTGAACAAATAACCACGAACATGAACAAAATATTCCCGTTGTTGGCCATCGCCTATCGCACTCCAGTGACTCGGTTCTAGTGCAGCATCTCTAGAGAGGAGCAAGGAAGGTTTCCATGAGGCATTTAATAAATTTAGCTAGGTCTCAGTGCGCGCAGGGTTAGCTAGATCGGATGTCTCCAACCATATATGTATGTGTCTCACCCATTTAGTTGATAAGTGGATAATTGTGAAATATTTTTCATGATATAGTGAACATTTATTAAAGACAAAGTTTGTTGAATATCAATTGCTGATTGGGGAGACATCTTAAGTTATAATAAAATAAATATAGTAAGTTCTGCTTAATTAGCTCAAGAACTGATTTACACGAGTTTGTCCCTCCTTCGAGAAACATTTCTCTGGTCCTTCAAATTTACAGGCTCGGCTTGAAGAGATCGTGCGTGGTTTCGGCCGGTGTCCCAGAATTCCTGGACTTTGGCTCCCAGCTGCTCTCCTTCAATTTCCCAATGTATGATAATTCTCACACTAGCCAACCCCTTCTTCTTCCACTGTCCAGAGATTTCGTGACACTATTTTCTATTTCTATTTCCTATTTCTGTTTTCTATTTTTATTAATATTTCTATTTTCTTCATCTTGTCCCGACCTGGGAGACATTAGAAAATGGTCATGAATAGACGATAAATTGACGTGGCCAGTAGGGATTTTTCATTGTGTTCTCTATTTCCTCATGATGGAACGAGGAGGAAGTATCCCCAGTTTAATTAAGGGGTGGATAATCCAATTTAGGCTGTCGGGCTCTGCTGTGGATGTCTTGTTGAATTTATTCCGACCAGCGCAATGGACGGGGGTCAGCAATAGCTTCCAGAAATCACCATCTACTGTCTCATCGCCATGAAAAAAAAGAAGTTATTTTTAGTAGGAGACAATTTTGGTGGCGACATTATACAGTCAAACTTAGTTGATTCCTCACTTTTGACATCAACTCTCAGATAAGACTTGAACCCAAGGGGACCACATGGAGGTGGAAAGGCAGCAGTTGGTTTTCCTTCAGTTTGATACGGCATTAATACAATATGTAGCGGTATCCAAAGGCAGAATGGAAAGAGTTCTGGAAGTTGGTGTTTTCAGGGGAAAGAGTGAGGGTTTGTCAGGTGAAAGGGAAGTTGAGAGCGGAGGAAAATTAGAGGAAGAGGAAAAGTAAAGGAGGTAGACAAGTGTTGATGGTGCTTTACTTTATCTTTACATTTTCCGTCCTCTTGTACCGTCTTGGGTGTCGAGGGGAGACAGAGTTTTCTGTCTTGGGTAAGCAAATTAAATAGAGAGTAAAAAGAAAGTAAATGCCAAGAGAAGCTGAGAAAATTATGGGAGGTGGTGAGGGATAGGGGAAACAGAAGTAGGAGAATGATTATGTTTAAAATAGGAAGTAAATAAGTATGTGAAGATGGTATGTGTGATTACTAGGACGAGAGGAAATAGGAGCAGCAGCAAATTGTGAGATGAAGACCTGGAGGAAGTGGTGGAATGGTAGAAAAAGCGAGTGTAAGAGAATTGGTTGAAAAGTAGATCTGGGGAAGCATATGAGAGGCACGAGAAGAGACGCAAAATGCAAAGTGAAGGGGGCAAATATGAGGGCAGGTGTAAAGTGTGTTAAGAGACAAACAGAGCTATGAAAGCTTGGAACTGCAACATCTTTTAGTGGGATTGGGTTGCGGTTATTGTGATAATTGGGTCTGCTGATAACACTGACAGAGTCGGGTATTATATTGTGGGTAGTTGTTCTGGTGTTCCCGTTGTAGATTGTTCATTAGTTTGGGAGCAGGCCTGTAGTGTTCTGGTATGGACAACCAAGGAAGAAATCAAACTCCTGACTATACAGTGATTTTATCTCTTTTAATCACTGAATCAGATGAGTATATGGCGAGCCTGAAATCTGGAGCTCGAGTTCCTCCATCGATGCTAGGAGAGAGGTCTTGGAGGTGAAGGTGAGTTGTTGCTGCGACGGTCGATAAAGCTGTCCTGATTCTGATTTGCTAGGTAAGACCACCCGCTTGCGCGGAATCGGTTTTTTGTGGGAGGGGAAGAATGTCTGTAAGAAAATGAAAAGATAGTAGTATATAAAAGAAGGCTATTGCCAACGGGCGATTAAGCGAGCCTTCAGGGCCTGTTAGTGGTCGTGGCTCGGGAGAAATGGACAGGGAACTCGGACGGCGGCGCCGACGCCGGGAAGCTGTTCTGAATTCTGAATTCCTAGAAAAGACCACCCGCTTGCGCGGGATCGGTTTTTGTGGGAGAGGAAGAATGTCTGTAAGAAAATGAAAAGATAGTAGCGTATAAAAGAGGGCTATTGCCACCGGGCGAATTAGCGAGCGATTAGGGGCTGCTGGTGGTCGTGGCTCGGGAGAAATGGACTGGGAACTTGGACGGCGGCGCCGACGCCGGGATTAGGATCACCAACAAAAGTTTAGAAAATGGTAGGAGGCGTAGTAGTAGAGAAAGGTGGAAAAACGGAAAAATCTTTAGTGGGAGGTAAACTGAAATGAGAAGATGTAGTATAAGAGAAAGTTAGAAAGGAAGCGAATTTTAGTCGAAGAAAAAGTAAGTGTAGATGTTTGTGCGTGTGTGTATCTTACGGGAAGTGAGTAGAGTTCACTTCCCGCGTGTAGAGCGCGTTCCTGATAAGCCACAGGTGGGGCCTGAGTAGCCTGCTTTTCCCCAGGTTGGGTTTGAGATCCTGTAGAGTTGATTCAGTGGCGGTGCGAGGGTGGGCAGGCGGGCGGGTGTTGTATTATCTCTCTCCTTCCAATCACAACTCTGAAAACAGAGAATTACGTGATTGGGAATTGTGTGTAAATGTCAGAAGTGTAAACTCGCTCGCCAGCGTCAGCGAAGAGGCCAGCGTTAGGTTGCGGGCCGGTTGGACAGAGAGACGTCTCAATTCCTCTCTGTCGACCAACCTGCGAGAAGATGAGGGTTCTGAGTGAGAGTTGGCTAGAGACAGTCCTTTTAAACCCCGTGGTGGGGTCACGGACGGGTCCCATTGGAACGTCTGGCCCTCTGATTGGCCACCTTCACTTTCGATGTGGTCCGCGTGAGCGAACTGTGAGCTTTGGAGAGTGAATACGCCTCCGCTCGCGTTAGTGACGTCATCAGTCTGGGTTGGACCGGCCAGGGAAGCATACATCGGTGTGTCCGGCGTCGGCGGTTGAGACAATGTCACCACAGGCCTCTATGCTTCACTCATTGGAGGGTGTTGCAGAGCAGGGTAGGAGTGCAACAGAGAGACTTTGGTTTGGAGGCCTGTTGCTGCCTCCTTGTTATTGTTTATCATTTGGCAGATGTGGAGGGAGTGAACATGAGGGGACGTCCTAGGATGAGGTGGATGGATGGGGTGAAGGGGGCTTTGGGGAAGAGGGGAATATCTGTTGAGGAAGGATGGAGAGGACAGAAGACGGGTGAATGGAGAATGGTTGTATATGGATGATGTTGTGGGAGGAGGGGATGGGGGGTGAGGTAGTGTGTGTGGGCAATATTTGACGCAGCCTGAAGGGATTTCTCCCCGTCTTCTCCTTTATGCATGGGGGGATGGAGAGGGGGGTCGCCGATTTGATGAAGCGGCCTTGCTGTGGATGTGCTGTGTCTTGCGGCACTGCTTCTGACCCAGGGCAGTGGACAAGGTGCAAGGATGACCCATCATCCGTGAGGTGCTAAGATGAAAGAGAGGGTGAAGAGGTGTGGTGTGTATTCAGTGATGGAATGGGTGGGAATGACTTTATGCCTTTTCTTTTTTGGCTACCTCCCTTGTAAGGGGGAAAAAGCCTTGGTATATGTATTATTATCATTATCATTCATACCACATTATGGCTGACCATGATAGGGGACAGCTCCCCAGTCTGGTTAGGTTTGGAGAGACTATGTTTACAACCCCCTTTTTTTTTTTTTTTAAGCTCATTCCCTATGTGAGATAAACTGAGTGGATTATAAATAGGGCTGCTCATTAATGCAGGTTGTTGCCAAACTGTGCTCCCTATCCACACACAAAGCAACCTGTCATGTGGGTTGTGATTAAGGGCTTCCAGAATTCACTATCTCCTGCCCTTATCGCCATGCACCATCACTGAAGGACTTGGTTGTTAGTTGGAAAAATGAAATTATTGTTAGTGGGAGAGACAGTGAGTGAATATACTATCTGTATCAGTCACTGTCTGACTCTTGGCAACTCTCAGGCGAGAGCAGGTTCAGGGGAGCACCACATGGAGGTGGTGGGTCAGCAGTTGGTCCTTTGTTTCTAGATTCCCAATCCCTGAGTCTAACCTTGAGATCCTACTATCTTCTTAGTAGGGAGAGGAGGTGAAGGGTTACAAGACCTCAGAATGAAATTCATGACAGGTGCTGGATACCTAGGGAAGTTAATATACAACCCCCACCATTTTAACTGTTCCAAGTAATATATTTTACAGGATTATAAAATACATTTCACTTCAAAGTTTTATTTCTGGACCTTCAAGAAGCAACAGCCACTACTGAGGCATGGTTACAATATGATATACAGAAACTGCTCATTTTATTCCATGTACTCTCATGGCTTTATATCTAATAAATAATGATAATTCCTTATACATATACACAAACACACACACACCTTTGCACACACATACACAAACAGTCATACACTCACATACACTTGGTGCATGTTGGATCTTTATGTATAAAGGTTTTATGTGCAAATATTTTTTATTTTCATTTCTTGAATTTATTGATCATACCACTGTACACAAATAAATGTACAGTATATATGCTATATATCATACTTTAATACATACACCAATGGGACCAATGACGGGTGTATGTGTTGGTCATGTGAGAGGAACAGAGAAGCTGCATATTTTCAAAACTCATCAACCACCTCACCTCCTTCTGGTGGTGCAGCTCTGCAGGGCTGATACAAGATCATTGAACTGGGCCCAAGATCTATTACCATCAACCTCAATTGTATTTCATACAGGGAGCTGACAGCCAGGGAATGCTCTCCTCTTCCTACCACTTTCAGCTGGTAACAAAGAAATAGTCTCACAATGATTCAACACAGACAACAATCCAAAGTTTCTTCCAAGAGAGATCTGTGGGAGGTTTCAAGAACCTTTCCCAGCCACTGTGGGGCTGTGGATTTTCCACGTAGTAAAACTCGAGGCAATGACTGATTGAAATACACTCTTACACAAACATACACATGAGCACATTTATGAATACACATTTGCTATACATTTTTTCAGAGATGTTATATGTAATATTTCATCAAAGTGATTTCTCAACTATTCTACCCGATTTCTATTAGTCAGTTAAAACTTCATATTTTTAGTATACCCTCTCATATGTTACTGTCTTGATTGATTGGAAGTAGTCATAACAAGGATGGAGTATTTGTTGATGATGTAAGGCAATCTCCTTAACCCCATCAATTTCATTAGTGCCTGATATTTCATTCTTCTAAGAAGTGGAACCCAGATGGGATTGAAGGGTATTTGGGGCTTATTCAGAGAACAAGAGCCATAGAATATTCAGGTTAAAACAGTGGTGTTTGGTTTGGTTTGGGCAGTCAGCTCAGTACATAAGGAATGTTGAGAGGATTATATGCTAACACCAGAGCACTGTGGTTCATAACTCAGACACTGTATAACAGCGACAGTAGTATTAGCAAAAAACAGAAATCAATAGTAGGGGTAGCAGCAGTAGTAGACTCTGCACAGCAACACTGGCAAGAGGTTTGTTGATAAAGCAAAGCTGAATACAATACATCAGAGGTCAATGATACCTACAATTAAACACTGGGGAATGTCAAGTCACAATGGAAAATTTACATACTTTGTATAATTTATACATTACTACAGTAAGTACCAATGCATCTAGGGTCAAGGACTAGAACCATAATAAGTGGAAATGCATTGTTAAGTATAACTGATCTACACACTTTCTTTATGAAACAATAATGGAGGATGGTTGTGTATATTTGTGTGTATCAAACAAGCATGTATGTTTGTATATATATGTATATGTATGTGTGTGTGTGTGTGTCAGTCAAATAATTCTGAGTCTTCCCTTGATTTGAACCGGGGCCTTGTGAGATGCTAGGCTGAAGCTCAACCAACTGAGCTATAGGGACTCTAAAATTCTCCAACTTTGAAGTTCATTTTAGAGTCCCTATAGCTATGTCAGTAGAGTTTTGGCCTAGCATCTCGCAAAGCCCCAGTTCAAATTCGGGGATGACTGTTGGAATTATCTGATCAACATACACCATCAATGGCGATTCTATTCAGATATGTATGTGTGTATATATATATATATATATATATATATATATACTATCAGATCTTGCCCAACATGACTTCACCGTGAAAGAAATTATACATTTACACGAATAGGTAATATATCAAAGTATTTGCTAAACACAACCTTGATTCATGATAGCACAATTTGAATAGCCCGCTGGGTCGTGTTGTGCGCCAGGGTTTGGAGAGGGTCTGGGAACCTAATCTATTTTTACCCATTAGACCTGTTGTTCCCCTGACATGAATTTCATGCTGCTGCATGACAGGCTAAGGAACCTAACACTCATGTTGGGCAAGGTCTAACTATATATATATATATATATATATATATATATATATATACTGTATATATATATATATGTATATATATATATATATATATATATATATATATATATATATACTGTATATATATATATATATATATATATATATATATATATATATATATATAAATATGAGGCACCACATGGTAAAGTATACACAAGAGCCACCAGCTTGAATATTGAGTTAGTGCTATCCCACATTCATTCAAACCTTATATTTCATTTGAACATTGGAGATGTGTAAAAAATACCTCAACTATAAGGTAAAAACAAAGTGGGTTTATGTCCTTAATAGTTGCCACATGTTTTTAGGATGCTCTGTTTGATCTAAAGTGTACACAAATGCTGGATAACATAGACATGATTAACTTTCAAATGATGTATTCACTATTGTCCTCCCTTTAATAGTTTTTACTGTATCTAGCTTTAAAATTGAGGAAAGTTCAATCGAGATATCTGACACATTTTTAAAACTGTCACTTGTGTATACTTTACCACACAATGCCTCATATATATATATATATATATATATATATATATATATATATATATATATATATATATATATATATATATATATATCATTAGGGTAATGTCAGGACAAGTTGTACTGTTAGTGGAAAAACATTTACTAAAATTCAGTTTTTGAGGTGAGAGAAATCACAATGGATGCAAAATCAACTTCATCTATTTAGCCAAACATGGCATCCACCTCAAGGTCCCACAATCAGGACATATATATATATATATATATATATATATATATTTTTTTTTTTTTTGAGTATTTGATAATATTTTTTATTTTGTAATAGTCGCTCCTTATGTGTGGGTGACCCATACAGGGTGTGGTGCAACATGTACAATTTAAATCAACATCTCATATTTGATCTAAAATGGAATTTCATTGAACTTAACAACACATATTTAACGAAAAAAAAACTTTGCTTTCTTAAGCAATATTTTCCATATGGTACTTTATTTCATCATTATCTCAACAAATAAACACTTTTTGTAATGTTTTGTCACTTATTTTGTGTACATAAAAAAAGCACATCCAAAATTTGACTGTACAGGTTGCCCTCAATACACATAGCCTCTGACAGCAAACATTTTTTTCATTTACATCTCAAGGTGCCATTTTTACTTGTTTGGCCAGTTTTCACTCAGAACCACATTGATATTGCTATTTTCACCATTCAAATGCATACCAGATGAATCACAATCATGGGACACTATTAGTAACCTCAAATATTATGTTGGACCTTTGGGAGAGGGAAAAAAAAAAAAAAAAAAAAAAAAAAAACTATATATATATATATATATATATATATATATATATATATATATATATATATATATATATATATATATATATATATTCTGGTAACCACAACAAGAAAGCAGGTGTCAAATCAAAATGATGGTGTTGTGGGGTATCTTCATATTCTTCCTCAGAGGGCATGATGTCATCATACAGGCAATAGCTTTTTCTCTGGAGAAACTGTATGTGTCGGCACTATATACAACTTGCCCCCACATTACCCTACATGTCCCAAAGTACGTGTATCTATATATGCATACATGTATGTTTATATTCATGCACACAATATACAAATACCATCACATATATTTTCACAAGTGCATGGTTCCTACACACATGCATACACACAATGTCCAAGGAATTACTAAAAGTATAAACAAATTGGCATGTAATAGACAGGTTCACTGGTTAGGCAGTTTGGCTTGAGGTCTCCAACTGGATGGAATTCTATTGTTGTTTGGTACTACTGACTATGGGTTAATTATTAGCACGTGTATTTACAGTCCCAATTTGAAAGTTTTCCCTTTTTTATTGATTTATTTTTAGTTTTTATTATCTTTTATTTAGTACCCTCCATCTAATTTTGTGGATGGCCATCAGAATTCCTCACCCTAATAAATGGTCCAGAATTTCAATCTATCAAGTCTTGGAAAGATATCTGAGGTTCTACTGGAAGGCAAATGAACTGTAACCAATATTTGAGTAATCATCTGCACTTATGATCAAATGTTCACAGATGACAATGAGAATTCTATTTACACAAGCTGAATAGGGCCATAGACTTGAAAGGATGTCGAGAGCTAACCACTAATTGGCACACTAATGGCAAATGAAATAGATATAAACAAAATGATCAACAAATGTATACAAATTATATACATACATGCTTATTTACAACAAAGCAATGTTTGCCTTCTCTCAATATGATATTCATCTCTTAAAGAAGGAATATTCTTACACCGGGTGATTCAGTTACCACTACTTTATCATCAATACTCTTACTTTTATCACTGTCAATTATAAGTTAGATTAGTATCTACGGGAATAATTGGATCGTGTAAAGGAGGATTTCAGTGCTTCTGCATATGACATTTCTAATTTTCTCAACTTGGCAACCTCAACAGATGGATAACAAATCTTATTACGACCATGGGGTTTACGAGTCTGCTCTACATAAGTGTACTGCTGTTGGTTCCCTCCATTTTCGGCATTCTGGTTATGTTGCTGCTGCTGTTGATGATTTTGTTCATGGTTGTTCTGGTGTTGCTGTTGTTGGTACTGTTGATGCTGATGATAGTGTTGCTGCTGCTGCATGTTATTGCCATTGTTAGATTGTCTATATTGGTTACTGCTGGAATTTCGGTCATCACGATATCTACGGGAACGGTGATGGTGATGTTCACAACGGCTTCGTTGGGAGTTGTATATGTACCGAGATTCTTGAGGACCTGCTTGCTGAAGACTTGGAAAATCTTCCTGGACGGGTCCATCTCTATCTCGATGTTGCTGATTGTGGTGATTACGATTTCCTGAATGTTGATGCTGGTTACCATGACTATACTGATACTGACCACTGTATTGCTGCTGATTGTAACTGTCCAAACGAAGACGGTGGTGGCGTCGCCGTCTCCTCTGCCTGCTTGAAGAACGTGATGAGCCACCAAGATCAAGGGAATCAGGTCGAGGAGGCTTGTGTGTGATTTTGGCTTCTTCACCGTCTTTTTCTTGGTTCTGCTGCTGCTCAGATGGTTGCTGTTCTGTTTTGCTTAACACATCTGAGTTCTCTTTATTCACTTTGGTACTCAACTTCTCAGTGGAGTGATGATTTAAAGAAGGGGGGTTCACCATCTCCTGGTGAGTTAATGTTTCTGTTATAGTCTCAGTGATGGTTTCAGTGATGGTGGTGGTGCTACTAGAAACACTAGTGCTGTCAGCAAGAGCACTAGTAGAATTTTCATCTGCTGTCTTTGTAGTCTCCTCCTTGGTACCAGAAGGTGCCTTTGAAACAGATAATCGATGTTGGGCTCCTGCTGGAGTTTTTGGAGTCTTGGCTGCTATAGTTCTAGCTTCTTTAATATCCTTTTCATCTACTGTCTTCTTCAGGACTGAAAAGATTTCTTGGAAGAGTTGTTTATATTCAGGCGTTGTTTGGAAGCGGTTTTCACAAGGATTAAGAGGTGAGCTGAGATCTAAACACTTGTTGGCCACCGTTGGTGTTGGTGTGGAATCTTCAAAAAAGTCTGATGTAACAGACTCTACATCAGCTGTCTGTGTGCCCTTATTGCACAATCGACTTTCACCATCTGAAAAGCCTGATGAGGATGTTTCAACTTCTGAGAATTCCTCAAGATTACTTTTCGGCCTTGGTTCACCCTGTTTGAGATCACAAGAACATGTGTCACATCTCTGACAACTCAGAGTATTTGACGTCTGCCCATCATCTGTGATCACCAAACTCATGGGACCTGACATTTCATCCACACCTGGGTTGACCATGTGCACATACTCATTCCCACTGTTGCCTGACTGAGCTTGTTGCTGTCCACCAGCTTCACGAGCTTCCAATAATGCTTCATACTTCTCAATGAGAATACGGTACTGTGTGTCTAACTCAGACAGCAGTGAATTATGTGGTGCATCTGAAACTTCAGTACCAGGTGATGTCCCTCCTGAGCCAACACAACTGACGACACGCCCCATGGAAGCTAAAGATTCCTGTAACACATATTAATATATATTAGATATTAATACTTGCAAGTGTCTAAAAAACAACCTGTTAACATATAGATTTCTTTCCTGTTATCCTATCAAAATCTAATTACCTATCAATCATTATCAAAGTAAATAAATTATAATTTACATTCAATAAGCATATATTGAAAAAATAATAATAATAATAAATAAATGAATAAATAAAACAAGCTGTCTCTCAAATGACAAATATATACCTTCATAAGATATCTCATCTTTAGTAACTGATTTGCTCTATGAAAGACATAATACATAAAGAAAATTAGGACTACTGACAAAAAGCACAAGCTACTGATATGGACAATAATGTCCCAAAAATGTAGTACAGCTGACAAGGTATCAATGTTAGAATCTAAGGATATGGAAAATATATTCTTCTACCAATTTCTATTTAAACACATAATAGCAATTTTTTGGGCTGCTCACAACAGACTAATATACCAATGATAAATGATGCATTTTAAGGGCATATTAATGTAATTATCTAATTGTATCTACCCAAATGTAACATATAGGAAAAAAAAGATATGCTCATGGAGTTATATCTCATTTTTTCCAACTGAACACATTAGGTAGTTATTCATGAGTTCTCAAGCAAATAATAATAATCGTTGACTTGATACTCCATACATGGAAAACCTGAAGCCCCAAAGTGCAGTAATGGTCCTTATGCCCTCCCACAGATCTCTCTAGGAAGAATCTTTGGACTGTTGTCTGTATTGCATTGCTGTGGGATTGTTACTATGTCACCAGCTGAAAGTGGTAGAGCAGTGGTTCCCAACCTTTTCTGGCTTGAGGCCCCCTTGCCAAGCCTTTCAGAGGTCCCTGGCACCCTTATTAGAAAATCTAAATTTCTAGTTTGTCAGTATTTTGTTGATTCAACATCAGTGTAACAAAATTTTGTCCCTGGATAATATCAAAATACTCATCTCTACACTGATGCTGCTTTAATGAACAGAAATGGATGACAGAGAGAGTTGGTAATACGAAAATTGTTTTTGCTCTGAATTTTGGTGGCACCTTTAGTTGATCTCACAGCACCCTTTGGTGCTGCGGCACACTGGTTGGGAACCACTGTGGTAGAGGGAGAACAGTTGCTGGCTGCCAGCTTTCTATGTGTGAAAAGATGTAAGAAACACAGTTGAAGGTGATAAAGAGAGATCTTGGACCCAGTCCAGGGGCAGAGTATCAGCTCTAAAGGGCTGCACCTCCTTGCAGAATCACCATATGTAGGACCATCACATGCAAGTACCAATCACTGGTCTCTCAAGTAAACTGATGTGACAACCAAAAATCAAAGAACAACATCTGATTTTCACAACTGGATGATAGATGGTTCCTTGATATCTGGGAATAGCTTGCTACTACTTGAAGGCTCAACTCCAACTGTTTCAGTACTGAATAACAACGTAGCATAAAGAAACTAACTGCATTAGGCAATTTTGATATTCAATGGCTCCAGTATTAAGACTCTTCCTCTGCACCTACCATTATGTCATCATGACACTAAGACTTAGAACATTTGGTTAACACCAGTTTCTTCTGCTTCATTTCTTTTTTCTCTGATGTATGATAGCCAATGATAGAATTGAAGGGCAGTCGTGCCACCACCCAAACCACCAGCAACATAGCTAGAAAGAGCAACTTTACTAGCCACCCTAGTAAGCCGCTTAGTCTCGCTCTCTGCAGATGCAATCAAAGCCAAAGTCAGATGTGAAGAGTGCAGCAATGACAGAATATAAAAGGAAGACAGATGGCGAAGACCACTGGTGACAAAGAAAAGCACAGATTGGGAAGAATACCAAAGATGGTGAAGAAGAGTTCTGACAGGTACAGTAGACAATGCCACTGTGGTTTTTGATACTATCAGAGAAGCACACATCTTCTAAACTTAGCACTATCATCATTGACACTTATCTTGTACAAAAAATTGGTTACATCTAAAATGTTTTTACTAACCAGAGAGTTATGTAATTTTGAAATGCAGCCAACACTAGCATTTTTTTTAGGTGGCCCTATAGACTATTTGTCTATGAAGAGTTTAAAAATGTCTATTCATAAAGGAACGATAATACTTTAGTAATATAGCTCTCCATAATATAATGCTGTTCCCTTGACCCTGTCTTTTAATATTTCTATAACTATCTCTTATTTCTCTTCTGGGGTGGTAGGGGATGATGCGATTTCAGCAGCTATATTTACCATGCATGTCATAAAAGTCATCTAAATGGGATGGAATGATAGGATTAAGGATTCTGCACTATGTTCTTCCTAAAAAACATGCAATAAGAGGGTCTAGGATGAAAACTCACACTAGAACACTAGTAATTGGGAATAATAGCAAAAGGGAAGAGATTGGCAGTTTGTGAGAAGGAAGAAGGGTGTCTTAGCATTAAGTGAAACTAAGGTGAAGGGGAGGGCTAAGTTTGAGTTTGGGAGTGTGGTGGGAAGGGTGTTGGAGGTGATGAGAAGAGGGAGGGAGGGATGGATCTACTTTGCTGGTAAGTGCTAAGACAGAAAATTGTCTAGAGTGGAGGGATGTGTCTTTGAGGATAATGTAGGTAAAGGTGATATTGGGCTGGAAGTTATGTTTTTTGTGAGTGCATATGGTCCTGGCAGTGAGAAAAGTAAAGAAGGGAGGCTTTTTGGATATATTCAAATAAGTGTACAGAGAATTTCGGATGGAATGTAAATGTAATGGTATTAGATCTCACTGGTAGAGTAGGAAATGAGCCAACAGATGGAGTAGTTGATGATAGCGAACACAGCGTTTAAGAAGACAGCCAAGGATAAGTATACATGGGAAAGGGTGGTTGATGGGAGGGTGATTGACATGCCATTAATAAACTCTGTAGTGGTTCCCAAAGGAGAACAGAAGAGTTCTGGATGTTCATGTTTTCAGGGAAGAGATCAGGGGATTATTAGATAATTCTTTGGTAGAAGGGAAATTGAGAATAGAGGAAAAGTGAGTGAGGTAGAGAAGTGCTGAGAGTAAAAAAATTAAATGAGAAGGATAAAGACATACACCAGAAGACAAGAAAAATGTAAGAGGTGGTGAGAGATAAGAAAAGGAATAGATGAAAAATGGTTAAGTTTAAAGGAAGAAGTGATAAAGTGTGGAAAGATGTAAATGGGATGAAGGTAATGGTATAAAACAGAAGTAAATGCAGTGAAAGGTGGGCTCAAGAGTTAAATGTGGTGGTGGAAGAGAAGAAGCGACTGCTTGAGGGTTGGTTGTAAGGAAGAACAAGTGAAGCATATGAGAGGTACAGGAAGAGAGAAGCCAAATGCTAGGTGAGGGGGGCAAAGAAAAGAACAGTTATGAAGTGAGGTAGGAGTTCGACAAGAGAATTTTGAAAAGAATAAAAAGATGTTTTTGAAGGACATGAAGAAAGTAAGGCAGATGAGATAGGTAGAGAGGAAAAGGTAAAGGGTGCAGATGGACAGATATTAACCACTTCCGTATGATGACATCTACATAGGTGTCATGAGGTGTGAGTGGGGTAAATGAGGATGCTGGCATCGGCGTCTTGATTATATATATATATTTTTTGTAGTTGGACATGAGTTACCCCCAGATTCTGTGAACTGGTTTGATCACATTTTCTGTGTTTATCATTACTCAGAGTAAAAGAGAATGAGTGACTTTATACTCTATAATGCAAGTAGTGTGATACAAATTACAATGGCAGCCAATGCTGTGCACAAGAATTTGAGTTGTACTGAAGTGGTTAACAGATGTAAAGTTGGTAAGGGGAAGATGTACAGAGTAGTTCAGGGAATTGTTGAATGTGGCAGAGGTTGGGGGGATTGATTGTGGCAGTGGGAGGTGGTAGTGAGAAGAAAATGACAGGAATATAGGAAACATATAAGGTAAAGGGCACTGACAAAAGAAACAATATAGATTTAATATATCTAGACTTTGCAAAAGCTTTTGATACCATCCCACATGAAAGACTACTTACTAAATTACCTTTGCATGGAATAAGTGGTAGCCTATTAGGTTGGACTAGTAATTGGTTGAATGGTCGAAAACAGAGAGTTGTTTTAAATGGAAAAACTTCTAGATGGAAAAATGTTGCAAGTGGAGTTCCTCAGGGTTCCGTTCTTGGGCCACTTCTATTCATAGTATGTATAAATGATATAGACCATGGACTAAAATCTACTGTTTCCAAATTTGCTGATGATACAAAACTGTGCGGAGTGGCAAATGATCACTCAAACCAATTAGATATTCAAGTAGATTTAGATAAATTACAGCAATGGTCTGAAAAGTGGCTAATGAAATTTAACACAAGTAAATGCAAGGTAATGCACATAGGTAAAAATAACAGTAAGTACGATTACAAGTTATTTGGTAATTCGTTAACAAAAGTGGATAGTGAAAAAGATCTCGGCGTAATTATCAGTAACAACCTCAAATCATCCAAGCAGTGTATTTCAGCCTCTGAGAAAGCAAATAAGATTCTGGGACTGATTGCGCGATCTTTTGATTTCAAAAGTCCACCACTCATTAACAAGCTATATAAATCGTTAGTTCGTCCACATTTGGAATATGCTGTTTCTGTATGGTCACCGAATCTCATAAAAGACATTGACAGACTGGAAAAAGTACAACGGCGAGCCACAAAACTGATTCCAAATATCAAAAATAAATCATACGAAAATCGACTAAAACACATGAATCTGTTTTCCCTAAAAAAGCGTAGACTCAGAGGTGACTTGATACAGGTCTTTAAGATTTTAAAGGGAATTGACAACATCAAAAGTGACCAAATTTTCACATTGAATGAGAATCAGACAAGAAACAATGGTCTCAAACTGTCCGGAAATAGATTCAATTTGGAAGTAGGTAGAAACAACTTTGCCAACCGTGTAGTAAATGAATGGAATAAACTTCCTGCACTGGTAGTGCAATGTAGTTCAGTTCGAAGCTTTAAGAATCAGTTAGATAAATACCTAAGTATGATGCTGTAATGATTATAATTTATCTTATATTATTTGTTTTTGTTTTGTTATCATTTGTCTGTCTGATTTTCATTTATTATTAGTTATATGTCAATTTATTATTATTTACTATTTACCTGTTTGATTATTATTTAACTATACCTATGCATTTATTTATGTATTTTATTTGTTATTTACATTATTATAGTTTTTATTTATTGTTTTATTATTAATATGATTTTTTTTTTTCGCATCCGACCTAGATATGGATCAAAAGGTCTCCTGTCGGCATGCTCCGCCTTTGTAATCTTTGTAATCCTTTGAAAGTGATGAAAGTCTATAAGGCATCCAGGTTGGATGGGTGTCATCCATAAGCAACAACTGGTTCACCTCCTACCTCCCTCCACCATCTCTGATCAACTCCAATTATCATTAGTTTTCACTTGTTTGTTTTTGATAAGTTTGTTTTATAAAAGAATTATATACTCTGTTGATTTGATTATATAGACTTATGAAAAAAATCTTGAAAAATAATTTTTTTTTTAAATATCAAAGTCCTGATCACAAACCCAAACTTCTGATTATATGATATATATATATATATATATATATATATATTTTTTATATATAATAATGGGATATAACAAACCAAGAAATGGCACTTAGAACTGGGGAACAAAAAATGTATGACACAGATCTCTGCTCCTTCCCTGCTCACTGTAGGTGGACAGAATTTTTGGCACAAAACCATGCCACCCATATGGGTCTTTCCAGATTCAACCAAGTACTGTCCACCTCACCACAGGTGGACAGTACTTTTGTCAAGCACTGTATGTACTCCATGTATGTGTATGCTACAACCTCACCTTTTTCAACCCTGTATAGGGTTGTATAGGCATAAGTTTTTTCCTGAAAATTTTTCAATGACTTCCAGAATCAGTTGATGCCAACGACATACTAATACTAGCCTTCTTTCTTCCAGGGAACATATAATCAGTTGACCCATTCTGGCATTGATTTACATTCTTGCAAAAACTTTCTACACATACATACATGCATACATATACCAAGGGCTTTTTCCCCCTTACAAGGGAGGTAGCAGAAATCCATTTCATTCACACATACTCCACTCCCTCCCTCTTTTCTTGGCTCCTCCTCGAAGATGGGTCATCCCTGCATCTCACCCACTATCTGACTTTCTACACAATCATTTACATTGATCTAAATATGTCTCCTTTTCCTCCTCACTTTACTCACTACCAGGACCATATGCATTCACAAAAAGCAACATCTCCCATCCTAATTTCACATTTACCCACATTATCCTTGAAGATACTTCTCTCCACTCCACCATGCACATTCCTATCTCATCCCTTACCAACACACCCACTCCTTCCCTCCCTTACCTATCTATCACTCCTAATAACTTCCCCACCACACTCCCAAACTTAAACTTGCCCCTCTCATTCAACTTAATTTCACTCACAAACCACCAATCACTCATCAGTACCACAACCATGCACATTTAATGACCCATTTACTAATGTTCTGGTTGGAGGAATATACAGTGTGTAGGATTCCTAATTCCATCACCCTGTCCCATATGGAAAAGGTAAAGGGCAAGTTCAAGGGAATGGCATAAAGGAGTGACAACTAGAGTACAAATTATCATCATTCCTCTATGCGTAGATATATTTAAACTATGACATAGATGCATGGTGTGTAGCTCTGGTCTGTAGGGGCATCAAAAAATATCACCAATCAAGGAAAGGTGTCACATACTCATATAACCAGAGTTGACGTTCATGAATTATGCTGGTAACAGCCATACATTGAATTTCTAGTTTGATACAAAGTCATTCCAGTGATACCCTATGATACTCTGAGGGCACTAGGTAACAAAGATATTAAGATGCCTCTTCATGTGAAAACTCAGTGTCCATGTTTCATAGCCATACAGCAAGATAGAGAGCAAAAGTGAATTGAGGATTCAGACCTAGTTCTCTTTCATAAATGAGACATCTAGAATAGAAAGGGGTAAATGCCACACCTCCTCAGTATGGAAATATGGTTCTTAGAGTGTTTGATTTTAAGATGCAAAATGGCTTATGCATGACACCAGCATTTTTCCCTTTCTATTCTAGATGCCTCAAATATTGACTAATCCATGTGTTCTGATTGAACAAGTCCATAACACCATGGGTAGTGACAATCCTTTGAAAGACATGAACCCCTTCCATACGGTGACACCTACATAGGTGTCATGAGGAGCAAATGGGTACGCGAGGATGCCGATGTCGGTGTTTTGATTATATTTATTGTAGTCGTACCTGCGTGACCCCCATACTCTGTAAACTGGCTTCATCATATTTTCTATGGTTATCAAAATTCACGGGTGAAAGAGAACGATCGATACAGCCGTGACTTTATTTTTTATAATGCGAGTATTATGATGCAACATTATACGTCTGGCAGCTAATGCTGCCTGCGAGATTTTGGCCTGGAGTGAAGTGGTTAACCTGACCCACCACTGTTATGAACTACACTACCAAGGTATATGAAGGTTTCCAAAAATCTCATGTCCTCACCACATGGATGGACAGATTGAACTGTGTCATCCAGTAAGCCCCTAAATGCCTGGACCATTGTCTTGGTCCAAGGAGATGTGTAGTCATCTCAAAACAGTCCCTAAAGTATTGGCTGCATGTTATTGTGTATCAGTATGGTGACTATTCTAATGCAAATTCTAATGTTACTAATATTGTACTTTTGCAGCTATCATATTTTAAGGTATCTGGCCTGAATCATCATTACTTTTACATACCCATCTTAAACTTTTAGGCATTGGGTCAAATAGTCAGATATGCATGAATGATTAAAGAAAAAAAAATCCAGTAGGATCATGGTGAAAAAAAAAAAAAAAAAAATTGAATCACAAAAACAATGTACAATTAGAAATAACTGCAAAATGTAAAACACAAATTACAAACAGAACAAATGTAATGTTTGTAAAATGTGATCATCATTATCATAATATAAATATCATAAACAAAACTACTGTCTCTTGATATTGTTGACGTAAAGAGCACCAGAAAAGTGTCTTAGAAAAGCTACAGTTGACTCCTAGGATCCAGTTTGTCAATCCCAGTGTTGGATTGTTTTTGCACTGTCTTACCACAACTATGCACTACCACCACCATAATCTTGTGCAACTACAGGTATCATGGTCGCCACCTCTACGACTGTGCTACCAATACAACTTGAACGTTATACATACCTGGCTACCCCATGCATATCCCCCATTTTTGAGCTTGACAAGGGCACATTCTCCATGAGTACTCTCAATGGAAATGTCATTATCCTCAATACTGTCCTGGAGATCGTATGTTGTAGGATTACTTGCAGTCTCATCCATGTGGCCTAGGCACTATTATGAGAAGGGCATAAATCAGTACAACACTATGTCTACAGTAATAATGTGGGTTACTTTATAGAAAACCCACACTGGTGAAATCATAATAGTATAAATGAAGCTATTAAATTGATGGAAGTTATGATGTTGCTTGCCAGGCTTACAGATGCAACTATCAACTTATATCACTGGATAGCTCTTAATATTCTGATAATTCTGAACCCCATGAATAAGTACTGTAAGTTAATAGTAACATCAATAACAATGTTTTCATATTCACTTTTTTTTTTTTTTTTTTTTTTTTGTGGCGGCAGGGGGTGCAGAGTAGCACAACGAGCCAAAGAGATATTAAGGAGTGCTCACACAGAAACACTTATCCACTTTCTTCACCCAGGTGGCACAGCTCTATCCCAGCATTGTCAGCCACATGTAGTACCTCCACTCAATGCTTTGAGTGATGAGGAAACTGGTGATGCATAGAAAGCGGTATGATATTTTTTTGGGGGGGTGATGGGGGACAACTTTATGAGTAACAGCTTAGGTTAAGTGTGGTTGTGCTATTCACCACAGCCCCCACCCCATCAAAAACAATAAAAAATAAAATAAATAAATAAACAAGAATAAATAAATCAATAAAAAAAAAAATGCTACTGACGTTACTATTAATTTGCAGTACTAATTCTGGGGGTTTAAAATACTAAGAATGATAAGAGCTATCCAATGATAGAGATACAAACTGCATCTGTGAGACTGGAAGACAATTTTTTATTTATCAAATTTGTCTTAAATATTGAAGATGACCCATTAGCATTTTGTGAAACATTTAACCCAAGCAAAAGTGAAAAAATATAGAAAACTCTAATTTCAAGTTATAATCTCTTTACTAATAATGAGTGTAAATATAATATAAATCATTGTGATGAAAAAATAAAGAGATAGAATATAACTTATAGCAAAATTACTATCTTAACAAATATTTGTGCTAAATCTAACACCTTAAATTCTCACTTACCTTACGACATAGCCTGCCAGACGACGCATCATCTAGAGACGCAAGTTCATCATCAAAACTACGAATATTGAGCTCTTTTTCTCTAAGTACAGCAAGTTGTTCATGAAGGACATTGTTTTCCTGTTGTGGGAAAATTGTAATGCAGATAGAAAAGCTGTTTTGCATAGAGCTTACACAACTGAAATTATGGAATTATATATATATATATATATATATATATATATATATATATATATATATATATATATATATATATATATATATATATATACACACACACACATATACATACTTATATATAACAAGGGCTTTTTCCCCTTTACAAGGGAGGTAGCCAGAATCACAGGCATAAATCCACTACCACCCATTTCATCCTCATCTACTCCATTTCAATTCATCTTCCCTCCTTCCCTCTTTTCTTGGCTCCTGCATCTCGCCTACTGCCCTGGGTTAGAAGCAATGCAACAAGACACAGCACATCCAGAGCAAGGCCGCTTCATTTAATTAGCAACACCCCTTCTTCATCCCCTCATACAGAAAAAGAGAAGACAGGGAGAAATCCCTTCAGGCTGTGTCAAAATATCGTTCACTCATACTCCCTCACCCCCATCCCCCACCCACTCCCTTCCATGCATCACAGCATCATCCATACACAACCACTCACCCCTATCATTTGTCTTCTTCCTTCCTCAACAGACATTCTCCTCTTTCCCAATGCCCCTTTTACCTCATCCGTCCATCTAATCCTTGGTTGCTCCCTCATGTTCACTCCCTCCACCTCTGCTTTCCACACCTCTTTTTCTAATCTTTCTTCACTCATTCTTTCCTTGTGTCCAAACCATCCCAGTACTCTTTCATCAACCCTATCTGTGAGCATGTGGCCAAGGGCAGCTGCTAGTCACAATTGGACTGTGGGTCTCCCAGTTAGTGAAACTCAAGGCAACAATCAATTGATAAATCAAATACGTATCTTTTACTTTTTAACAATTCAGTTTTATTAGGTTTCTTGTTAAGTAAACATCTGATATATGATACTATAATATAACAACAATTCAAAAAATATGCAATAAGGTGCACACTTACTTGTGACAAGCATGCAAGTTCTACTTCAAGGCCTTCTCGTCTTCTGATCTCAGATGTCCTTTTCTTCTCTGCCTCCATGAGTTTGTTCTGAAGTTCCTCAAGTCTTGCCCTTATTTCCCGGTCTTCATTTATCTGGTCATCTGAGCTCTGTGGAGGTGATGTCATGGTCAAACAGTTGGAACCAGATACCTAACTAAAATGGTATGGCTACAAGCATATTAAGTACAGTCATTACATATGAAAAGAACCAGCAAAAGTATGAGTATCAAGCATTAATCTATAACATTAATGCAGCTATGAATCACTGGAAGATAAATGGAAATGGAGGAAAAGATTCAAGCTAGCAAAATTGGCAATTGTATTCTGCATTCTGGTACGGAAAAAAAAAATTATAGTTCACTGAAGTTGCAATGGTAAAAAAATCAGAACACATAAAAGCAAATTATGGTGCCTGAACTGAGCATGCACATGAAGGAACTAAACATTTATAGCCTGTAGCCTGTCACACCACACTAACTTGTGAAGCTTATATAAACACTAATGCTGGGAATGATGTATTTCTGCACTGTTGGAATATATTTGAAACTTGCTCTGTCAAGCTATAGGATAAATGCTTTAAGAATTTATTTGCTACACAAATCAGATTTTGGTTCATGAAATGTTAGAAAGATTTATCTGGAACATATATTTCTACATGTACTAAGTCAATAACATGTGGCTATAAATTCTCAAACTGCAGTCATACCAAACCCAATAAAAATTTCTCAAGAAGACCTGTAAACTTTTAAAAATGGTTATGGTTGTGCACTCACCAAAAGGCCAAGTCAAAGCATACGTTCACCACATATCCATCCAGCACTCATAAGAAAAAACAATCTGTTGTCCCTTTCATCTTAGCACTTCATAGATGATGGTTCATCCCTACACCCCACCACACTGAGGCAATGCAGTAAGACATGACACCTCCACAGAAGGACCCAACACCTGAAGCTGATTTACCCCCCACTATGATATTATATGACAAGACCTCCCTCTCATTCATTTGGGAAATCTATGAAACAGACAAAGAGATCCCCTTTGGTTGTGTCACTTCCTCGTACATTTACAACTCAATTCACTCTCATCTTTTGCATTTTCTCTTCTTTGCTCAAAAGACATTCCTCTTGCATACAATGCTCCCTTCACCCCATCCGTCCACTTCGTTCTTGGTCTTTCCATCATTTTTCCTCCACACACTTTCATTTTTCACATTCAGTTTTGTTGTTGCTGCACTCTTTCTTTCCATATGCTGAAACCATCTCAGCCTTTTTTAATCAAAATTTTCTGTCAGCTCTCTTTACATCCCCATTCTCTACCTCAATTCCACTTTCTGTTCCCCTTCTTTAACCTCAACAACCTCTTGTAAAATGGTCAGGGTCCTCCAATTCAACCACCTTCCAATCACCATCACCACCAAAACATGATATAACCCAGCACACTGGGAAGCTTTCACTGAAAAGACATAGCAACACTTCAAGGTATAACACTACATCAGTCACAGACATAATCACATGCTGTGCATGCCTTCAATACAGCCATACATATTCTAACATTAAAAAAACTCAAACCTCTATCAATTTACTTTCTCCCAAAACTGTACACACTCATTCAAATAAATCCAAAATGCTAAGCTTTCATCATTTTTCACATTACCAGGACCATAAGGACTCACAAAAGCCCATATCACCTTTGGCCATATTATCTTCAATGCTAACATATACATCATTCTTTTTGCACACAACCAATCTCTTCTCTTTTACTCTCATGTATGTCACATCCATAAATAATCAATAAAACATTTACTTCTACTAGAACCTTCCTAGTAAGCCCTGTACCTTGGCCTTTTTATAAGAGTAAAATGCAAAGTGGAGGATCCCTAGTCCACTTTCTTCCCATTTCATTACTTTCTATGACACTCGTAGAAACATAGTGGTGACATTCTTCTCACCCCATCATAGCAGAATCAGAGAACGAAGAGGTAGAGTTATAGAAATGGTAAAGAATAGGTTGAAGGAGACAGCATAAAGGAAGGATAGTAGTAGTACAAAAACATCTCATCATTCCTTTATTAGTAGAGATTTTACTATAACAGAGATGTAAGATGTATGGTTTTGATCCCAAAACAGTCCCTAAAGTACCGACTTCATATAACATAGTATGGGTAAAAGTAACACATACATGCATACATACATAAATACATACAAACTTACATAAGTTACATACATATGAAGAGGTTAAGCGGGGGTCAACGCAATAACCAACACTGAGTTTTAAAATTTTTAAATACATGTGGTAAGGTAGATTTGTGAGAAGGCTTTGGCAATATGTTAGGATGTTTCTTGGACCCTTATGATTTGGAGGTTTATGATAGGATAGATAGGAGGGCACTGTGGGAGGTATTGCAGATATATGGGTTTGGGGAAAACTGTTAAGGGCAGCAAATGGTTTTTATGGAGAGAGCAAATGGTTTGAGGTAAAGGTGGGGCTACATCAGTGCTGTGAAATGTCACCATGGCTGATCAATGTGTACAAGGATGGGGTGGTATAGGAAGTAAAGGTGAGGGTAATGGGCAGGGGACTGGAAGTGGTTAAAGATAATGGAGAGTTATGGGAGGTAAGCTAGTTGTTGTTTGCTGATGACACTGTGCTTGTGGCAGGGTCAAAGGGGGATTAAGGGAGTTAATGACAGAGTTTAGGAAGGCATGCTATAGGAGAAAGTTGAAGGTAAATATGGGTAAAAGTAAGGTGATGAGATGTACTAAGGAAAAGGGTGGCAGTGAGCTACAAGTAAGTCTTAAAGGAGAGAGGCTAGAGGATGTGGATAGTTTTGAGTATTTGGTATCACATGTGGCAGGAAGTGGGGGTGGAGGTAAATTGTAGATTGAGAGAAATAAGTAAAAGTTTTGGTTGATTAAAAAGAGAAGATTACATGAAGGGGTGATTGTGCCAAAAACACTGTACAGGGTGTAGACTTGGAGTTTGAGAGAGGAAGGAGAAGTTTCACTGTGTTTGTGACAGTGTCTGAGAAGTATGATAGAGGTTACAACTTTTCCACTTGGTAAAACTTGAGGCAACAATTAACACTCTCCCACATACTTTACCAAATACATTTGACAGCCTAGTCTCTCTATAGGAAATGCATTCATATTAATCCTATTTTCCTTTGTATACTGGAACTATACATTCAGTCCTCCAGTTCATTGGCATATTTCCCTCCCTTACACACATTAAACAATCTCTCTAGCCAGCCCACTATAATTGCTCATTTCTTCATCAGACACTCCACATAATACCCATCTAACCAAAGCCCCTTTTCATCTTTCATCACTTTCAATGCTCTTTGTATCTTATATTTTCTTATATCCCTATTATTGCTCTCTCCCACAGTTACTTTGCTGGCATCTCCAAATGCTGCAAGCAAACCCTCCCCAACTTCCTCCACATTCAAGAAATCCCTGATATATTCTACCTATCTTCCCCTTACTGTCTTCACCTCCATTATCATCTGTCCACTTGAATTGTTTACCTTTTCCTCTCTATTTGACTCACCTCCCCTTCCCTCTTTTCACTTCCTTCCAAAACATTTTTTCTAATTCTTTCAAACACCTACCCCAATTCACATATACTCTCCTCTTTGCCATTCTCAACTTGTATTTTGCTTCCAGTTTCTTGCTTGCCTCTTTTCTTCCAGCACTGCTTTTACCTTTTCATCCCACAACTTGCTGCTTCACCTTGTGTTCACTCCAATCATCCTCATTCCACTTCCCACCCTTGCGTACTTTAGCGCCACCTCTTTGAAACAGGCCCATTTTTCATGTATGCCTATTTGTATTTTATTCTTCACAACTTCTCATACTCCTTTCAGCTTCCCCTGGTATTCTTTCACTTTGTTCCTTTTTATTTATTTTTTTCATCTTTAGCACTTCAGTAATAATGATGATAATTGTTGCCTCGAGTTTTAATGAGTGGAAAACTTGCAGTCCCATAGTGGGTAACAGCAATCCTCAGACCCTCATACAGATTTCTCTGGAGGAAGTTTTGTTGTCACAGTTATAATGGTGTGGGACTGTTTCTATGTCAATGGCTCTAATAAGAGGAGGGGAGCAGTTGCTGACTACCAGGACTCCATGAGTTAATACTCGCAGATGTAAGAAATGCAGTTAAAGTTGACAGAGATTTTGGGACCAATCTGAAGATTAAGTGTCAGCCCCTTAGGGCTGTGACTTTTGATGGAGGTGAGGGGACTGATAGGTTTTGAAAATGGGCAGCTGCACTGTCCATTTTGCAGGACCACCACAAGCAAGTACCTGATATTTGTTCATTACAAGTGATACTGTGGAATAATCACACCAACAGTCTCCCTCAGTTGTTGTCCACACTGTTCCTACATTCCCAAATATGATATTTTGGTGTTGTTTTATCTGTATCATTACACCTAAACTTGTTCTGAATTAATAAAGCATACACTGAATTCTTTGTATTCATACCTCACTGTCATCTTTAGATGAATTCAATCAAGATCTCTTCATCTAACAAAATTTCTGAAAATTTTGGTATCATCTCTCATGAAACTGAACATGCATTAATAATATATATAAGCATGCAGGGTAAACTGAAGAATTTCATCATATAAGCAATATAATTAGAATAACTACAATAATATAAACACTTAAATGCACTTATAAAAAAAAATCTGTTTACAGTGAAGGTATCCAAAAAAAAAAAAAAAAAATGACAACTATTCAACACGGTAACACTACAGGTATTTCAATGTAGTTATTTTCCAGTTTGGCCAGCAGAGGAGTCTGCCCCTTAGCAAGGATACCTAAGGGTCTCCAAGCTATGGGTTGAGGGTGAGACATAAGCACAGACAGGATTTCAAGCAGAAAAGGAAAATGGGGAAGGAGGAAGAGGTGCCTAGTTGATGGGGCCCTTGATTACCTGCACTTCACCATTACCAATACCATCACCATCACCATCCCCACTACCAGAAGATGTACCATTAGCAGTAGCCCACTTCTCGTCCTTAGGCAGATAACAAGACATAAAAACATCGCCTCAACAGATGGCATACAGAAGGCAGACATAATCATCAAATATTTTTAATACAAAATTCATTTGACTTGCAAGAAAATCAGGACAAGACACACTGGCAAGACATCAACATATACAAAATTTAATACACCTCAGGCAAATCAGTAATGAGTAAAAGAGATATTTGGATAACAGTAAAAAAAAGATAATAAATAAATAAAGGCCAAATGAATATCATGCACCAAGATTTTAATTTCATATTTATTTAGTTCTTTTATTAAACTTATCAAAGATACCCATTATAGTTATTAACCAATCAATACACTATTTCTTGTAGTTCTCTTCCTTATTGATAATTAAAATCTCTGTCATGCAGTTAATGTGTGCTTCTGCCAAAACTTTTCAACTTCTTCAGCCTAGTCATGTTTTTTATTCCATTCTAGGGTATGTTTAAGAAAATGTAGCCTGAATTAAGTCTGACCCTCAGCTGAATAAAATGATCTTGTGAAAAACTTGTGAAAACAATGGTCAGATGTAATGAGGTAACCACTACAAGGTCCCCCCCCCAAAAAAAAAAAATCATCTACACTGGATATATTTTTCTTATCAAACCCAGTAACAGTTTCCTCTTCCCTGTACAGACTCGGAGGATTTATTCCCTAACATGCACTTTAGATGTCAAACAAATCAAATGCTTGTTGGCATGCTCAGCCCATTGCCAACTTATGCCATCACTAACTCAACCCATCAGCTGCTAAAAACACCATCTTTATTTTGATAGATGTGGAGGCCAAAGAAATTAAAGTATGATCAATTCGTCTACCCTAGCCTAACCTACCTAGTTAACCTAACCTTGGTTGGCTGACTTGGTTGAGTAGGTGAACCAAGGTGACCCTTCACCAATCAAAACAGCCAATTCATTGAGTTGACGTAAACCTTTTTTTAATCAAGCCTTCATACATTTATATAACAAGGAAAGCTTCATTCCATGTAAGGATTAATAGAAATATCTATCCCAGCAACTTCTAAAGGCCTGTCAATTGCATCCACCTTAGACTAGTATTACTGAAGGGAAGAAACAGTCTGACAAAGACAACAGTGCAGAAGTTGGAAACATCACCTAATCAAGAAAGACATAGCAGCATGATGCATCTTAGGAAAATACTGTTCATGTTTGAGAAAATTTGTGATCACAGCAACAGTGGACTGCACTAGTTCAGATTAACAATGGTAATGAATAATTCACTCATTACAACTGTCTTCACAATACATATAAACAACACCCCAATCCCCACTACTCATTATTCACTGAATACATAACAATAACAGACGACAACACTCAACACAAAAGTGAACTTATCAATACACAACTGCTTACCCTTCTCCAACAAAACAAACTCAACAAACAGTAACACACAATGCAAATAAAAAATCACAACCCAAACACATAAGAAAACAACTTGCATCACAGTATCTATATATCACTCAACACATCAGATCCCTCTCAACTCGTTAATAAACCACATACTGGCAGGCAACATGAATGCACACCACCTAATTTGGCTACAAGTAAACAGCAGACTAAAAAGTACACAAAATACTAGAACCAACTCCCTAACTTAAACATATCAAGTTCCAGATAAGTTCCTTATTCAACAAGCTACTTCTCTTGATTGAATAAACAACACATGAGAAATCTTGTACAACCTCCTCTGAAACCACTTCCCAATAAAGATTACCACAGAAATAGACTAAAAATAAGACCTACATATAAGAAAACATTCATAAAATACAAGAAAGCAAATTGGCAAAAACATACAAAACGAAATAGGAAACAAATAAAGTCTTTGATGCACAGCAGTATCCATACACTGATAAAGCAGTAGAAGAAATAGCAGTGAACATTAAAAGGGCCAACAAGAGGTTGCAAGAATAAATCTATCTCCTCTCAAGACCCCTACCCTCTAACCCAATGAGTACATGAGAGAGAGAGATGAGTGATATTTATATATATATATATATGTATATATATATATATGTATATATATATATATATATATATATATGTATATATATATATGTATATATATGTATATATATATGTATATATATATATGTATATATATATATGTATATATATATATGTATATATATATATATATATATGTATATATATATATATATATGTATATATATATATATATATATGTATATATATATGTATATATATATATACAGAGGGTGGAGGAAGAGGCAGTAAGAGAAAGGGAGAGGTAGAGAGTGAGAGAGAGAGGGAAAGAGAGGGGAAGAAAGGGATGAAAGGGGAAGAGAGGGAGATGGAGGGAGTGTGAGGTAGATAGAGAGATAAGGAGAGAGAGGGATGGAGAGGGAGGAAGAAGGAATGAGAGAAAGAGAAAATCTGAGAGAGAGAGAGAGAGAGAGAGTGAGAGAGAGAGTGAGAGAGAGAGAGAGAGAGAGAGAGAGAGAGAGAGAGAGAGAGAGAGAGAGAGAGAGAGAGGGGAGGGGGAGGCAGTAAGAGAGAGAGGGGGGAGGGGGAGGCAGTAAGAGAGAGAGGGGGGAGGGGGAGGCAGTAAGAGAGAGAGGTAGAGAGTGAGAGAGAGAGAGAGGGGGGAGGGAAAGGCAGTAAGAGAGAGGTAGAGAGAGAGAGGTAGAGAGAGAGAGAGAGAGAGGTAGAGAGAGAGAGAGAGAGAGAGAGAGAGAGAGAGAGAGAGAGAGAGAGAGAGAGAGAGAGAGAGAGAGAGAAGAAATAGAGAATAGAGGAAAAGAGAGGGGAAGAAAGGGGGAGTAAGGGGAAGAGAGGGAGACAGAGGGAGAAAGAGGGAGTAAGAGGGAATGAGAAAGAGGGAGAGAGAGGGAGGGAGACAATTAGAGAGACAAAGAGATAAATCAAAAGCAATCAATAAGAGAACAAGAAAAATAACTGCTACAACAATTAAACAAATGCATCATAAAACTAATAAATTTTATATAAAGAAATAAAACTGGAAAAAACACAGAAATACAACAGATATAAAAACAAATGAGGAGAACAACAAAAACCATGAACAATTAACAAAGGAACCCACCTACTCATGAAGCAGTTGGAGTAACCAACAGATAAATACCATTATGAAAAAGAAATGCAGTATCATTAACAAGCACTTCCAAATCATGCATCATACCTACAACTCCAGAAAATAAAATATACCCCAAAAATATGAAAAATCAGACTAAACATAGATATCACACCCCCATATCCAACAAAGATGTGGATGGAGCAATGAAGAAACTAGGAAATGCCTATACAGATGATCTAAATAAGGTCTCAAATATCCATCTAAAACACTGCAGCCCAAACACAATTAATACCTTGACTGATGCTCCTATTTCTACTACATAATTCCAAAAAGAGACTATATAATACCCATATAAAAAAGAAACAAACTACTGGAAAACCCAGCATACTATAGTTCAATCTCATTAATGTCCCCTATATCCAAGCTTATGGAAAGACTCAAAGCAGAAAGAAGCAACTAATTTACCCACCTCCCCAAACCAATTTGGATTCAAGGACTGCTTCTTCAAAGAACATTATAGAGCATCACATGAAAATTATAGGTCTACAGTTTTATGCAAGAGCCCTTAACTTTACTCACCCATTTTGCTACATCACACAAGTGCAACCAAATGAACTACACCAACTGCCCATTGCTCAGACATCTACTACAGCTTTCCACCTGCACTACACAATACATTCATACAAAGACACATCAGTCAGATAAGAAAACAAGCACTTCAAGACACCATCAAAAACCCTACTCCATTAAATAAAAAACATTCCTTTTTCTAAGATGATTGACCCACCTGTCATTCACAATCTTCTCACACATTATTGGTCTGAAACACTGGTCTACAATTCAGCTGATTCCTTTTACTTCCTCATTCATCAAGTGGTGTCACATTAGCCATTTTCCAATCCTAGGTTACTTTCCCTTCTTATAAACATGCAATTAGGCTACGAATTATGTCCTGTCCACCAATTGTTCCTTGCATTCTTCAAGTATCCAGTTTGAGATCCCGCCAAGTGCTTTTCTTTACATTTCATGTTTCCAACTGTTTATACGTATTTTTTACTTCCACATTATACTTTTAACCCATTCCTATTCTCATCCTTCTAAAATTACCCAAACAAATGTCTAAAATTTTTCCAGCTTATTACCATGAACAGATGTCAGTTCATTATTATTTTTTCTTATCAAGAGGTTCAGATTGTTAAATTTGGTACACATATCCAAGACAATATCCTTAGACAATGTTTACTAACCTGTACACTGTGCTCGCATGAATGAGACCGCCTAACGGGCTGCTCTTCCATGATGAGGGACCTTCTCTTGTTCCTGCCTCGTTCTCGTTGGCCATTTTTTACCTCTTCCAAGTTCTTTTGCAGTTCCTCACATCGTGCCTCTAGGGTCTCCACATTGCTGCAAAGACTGCAAGGTGGCATGTACAGTCAGTATTTAGTAACAATATATCATGGGCAGTATTTTATTCAAAATCACTATTACCACACCATATTAAACAACTTGATATGAATACTATTACTATCAATAAATATGTAATGCATTTGGGTCTTTTGAGAACTGCATTAACAAAATTTATGAGAATTCTATCACAAAAGTGATAACAACATAGTTAACAATATAAATTTAGATTATATATATATATATATATATATACATATATATATATACATATATATATATATATATAATATATATATATATACATACATACATACATACATGTATATATTTGGCAAACGTACTTTTGAAGCTAAAAATAAATGTAACCAAAATTATGCGACTAAACCCTTCAAGTCCAAATATAATTGAACTACTCATTGCCTGGAATGTATTACATTCAGGGCCCCGACATGGGTAAGTGCTGCCCCGGAGCGAGTCAAAAAGTGCTCCCCCCCCCACACACACCACCACCTTCCACATCTGATGGTCACTAGAACGATTCACATGTAACATTCATCCACAAAACAACGTTTATACACACATCATTCATACACACAGTTCATGATAAATAAATAAGGCATTAAAAGTACATTAGGGGGAATTTGCTTCACCTTCTTTTCACCAAAAAAAAAACATGCCGCCCCGGGGCATTGCCCCCCCCTTGTCGGGGCCCTGATTACATTTGCCATTTTCTTTGATACCAATATTGATTTGTGAATTATGCAATAGGGTGGATGTATGCTCTAACTCGACCACTCTCCTTATAATAGAGGTATCGTCTTTTGGTATGTATGTACATACATACATATACCAAGGCTTTTTCCCCCTTCCAAGGGAGGTAGCCAAAAAGGTAAAGGCATAAAAACACTCCCACCCATTTCATCCCTAAATACACTCCACACCCCTCCCACCCTTCCTCTTATCTGAGCACCTCCTGGATGACGGGTCATCCCTGCACCCCGCCCACCGCCCTGGGTCAGAAGCAGTGTCGCAAGACACAGTACATCCACAGCAAGGCCGCTTCATTTAATCGGCGACCCCCCCTCTCCGTCCCCCTTTGCATATAAGGCGAGGACGGGGAGAAATCCCTTCGGGCTGCGTCAAATTTACTCACACATACTACCCCACCCCCCCGCCCATTCCTCCTCATGCAGTCACAACATCATCCATATACAACCATTCTCCACTCACCTCTGTCTTCCGTCCTCTCCCTTCCTTCCTCAACAGACATTCCCCTCTTCCCCAAAGCCCCCTTCACCCCATCCATCCACCTCATCCTAGGACGTCCCCTCATGTTCACTCCCTCCACATCTGCCTTCCATACCTCTTTTACTAGTCTTTCTTCACTCATTCTTTCCATGTGTCCAAACCATCCTAATACTCTTTCATCAACCCTATCTCCCAAATCCTTTTTCACCCCTGTTCTCCTCCTCACCTCCTCATTTCTCACTCTATCCAGCCTAGTAACCCCCACCATACTTCTCAGACACCTCATCTCAAACACATTCAAACTCCTTCTCTCTTCTTCTCTTATGTTCCACGTTTCTGCCCCATACAGTGCTGTTGGCACAATCACTCCTTCATACAATCTCCTCTTCGCATCCATTCCCAAATGTCTATTCCTCATTACACTCTTTAAACCACCAAGGCATTTACTCGCTTCTCTCAATCTACATTCTACCTCCACCTTCACTCCACCTTTTCCTGCTACACTTGCACCCAAGTATCTAAAACTATCCACTTCCTCCAGTCTCTCTCCCTTAATGTGCTGGTATGTATGTACAATAAAATAATAGTAATTAAAAATACACATATTCTGAATGGAAACTTAAGTTTAATTTTGGTGTTGTGCTTTTTCTGTAGGGTTATACGTCCAACTTACTTTCTAATTTTTTTCTTGTCCGACGAGTTCTCTGCAGTGAGCCTCTGGTTGGTCTTCTCCAATTCCTGGATAGAAATCTCGAGCTGTTCATAAATTCGCAGTCGAGAATCATTGACTTCGCGTAGTGCTGCAGTTTGCTTGCTAAGGTACTGAAGCAAGAAAATATACTAATCAGAAAATAGGAATCCAATCCATGGTACTATTGAACATTTATATAAAGTGGCTTGATGGAGGATGGGAAATAAATTCCAAGGATAAAGATTAAAAACCAAATTATAACAACTGACACAAGTGAGAACCTATTCATTTTTACACTACTGGTTATAGCATCATTTTACCTGTAACTAGTTGACAACTTTTTTTGCTTTCTAGATAACCCAACTATTTATTTTGGTAAAATGAGACTATGACCAGCATTAGACGATCAATAAATTATTCACATTTCTAATTAGCATAAAAGTAATCAGTTGTTCTGAAAGAAATGCAGATAAAGTAATGGATACAAATATTTGCTAGAATCTCAACATAATAGATTCAAAATTAGAGCAATTTCTTGAAAATAAGGAATATTATCCTATGATGTGGGAAAAAATCCTCTATATGAAGGCGAGGTCATTTGGACAGTGGGCCACACCTCTCTTCCACCTCATCACCCCCCCCCCTCCCTTATTTTCTATTGTATTGTTTCTGTACTTATTTGTGTTCTTCCTGATATCTTATGTACCCTAAAGATGTCTTGATAGACCGCCTTAACGGTGGTCTTCTAAAACGATAATAATAATGATGATAATAATAATAATAATAATAATAATAATAACAAGAATAATGATGACAATGATGATGATGATAATAACAGTAATGATAATAATAATAATAATGATGATGATAATAATAATAATAATACATACATACCCGTACATAAACATATGCCTAGGGCTTTTATCCCCTTACAAGGGAGGTAGCCAAAGTTAAAAAGTATAATTCCATTTGGCCTGGGTCCATGTGTGTTTAGTTTCATACCTATTGGGACTATGGCTGTCTGGATTTGTGTCCCTCTGTGTTTGGATTTGTCTATCAGTGTCTGTGTCTATCTGAGTCTGTCTCTGTCTATTCTTATGTCTGAGTCTTTGCCTATTTCAGCATTTCCCTGTATCTGTGCATGTGTGTCTGTGTGAATGTGTGTATGTGTGTGCGCGCGCGCGTGCATGTGTGTATCTTTGTGTCTGTATCTGCATGTATCTGTGTGCCTGTGCCAGTGTTTATGTCTGTGTTTGCCTGTGAATTTGTGTCTGTTTCTGTGCCTATTGTTTGTGTGCATTTCTCTGAATCTGTGTGTATGTGTCTGTATCTGACTTTGTGTGCCTGTGCAGGCTTTTAATTTGTGTCTGTGTCTATCTGCCTGTGTTTGTGTGTCTATCAGTCTGCACTTGTCTGTCTCTATGTCGGTCTAATTGTGTCTGTGTGTCTATCTGTTCCTGTGTCCGTCTGATTCTGTGTGCATGTGTGTCTGTCTGTACACGTCTGTGCTTGTATCCTCCTGTATCTGTGTTCGTTTGTTCGTGCCTGTCTACGTTTGTGTCAGTGTCTTTGTGTGCCTACGCCTGTTTTTTTTTTTCGTGTCTGTTTTTGCCCGTGTCTGTCTGTCTATTTGTCCTTGTCTGTTTACCTGTCTTTGTCCGTGTTTGTCTGTCTGTCTGTGTCTTTGTCTGTGTCTTTTTGTCGGTTATTGTATCTGCTGACACGAAATATCACAACATTTATAAACGATGGAGCAATGGTTTCTCTAAACTGAGGTCTGTTTGGTTGTTCACTGGCCTTGACAAACTGGCAAGACAACTAAGTCGATAATAAGGCCCTGTTCACACTAGCGGTCTGAAACCGCGGCGGTAACGCATAGCCAAGGAAGAACTGCGCGGTTGTGTAACTGAACCGCTGCGGTTCTAACCGATAGTGTGAAGAGGGCCTAAGAATCACGGGGTTGGAGACACGCGCATGCTATGAGCTCTCTTCCGGTAGGGAAATAGCTGTCGATCACGAGTCCAACACGTGGTCCAAGACCATGGTGAATCACTCAAATGTGTACACGAAAGTGTGTGTGTGTGTGTATGCAAGTTAGTGTACGCAAGTGTGTGTGCACATGTGCGTGCGTATGGTACGCGAGTGTGTACGTGCTTATATGTGCGTGTTATGTAGGTTCACACCAGCCACATTCAAGAAAGCAATATTAGAGTAAATGGTCCTTCCGGCTCGCATTCTTTGACGTGACCGCAAGTGTCCGTGCCTTGCACAGTTGACAGCAAAGCCACATCGTCATCGCCTCCGTCAGTTTTGTCATCCTCGGAGACGCGTTCCGGCGATGCTGTCGCCACACCCGACAAAGCTAAGTAGCCACTTTCATAATTTTCTTCTGGCTTAACGTCAGACGGTTTAATTCAGTTTAGAGGAACCTCTGGATGTGATTATGGACACTTTCAAACGCAGCAACAACCTTTATTTTCATCTTTTACTTATTTTATTTATTTATTTATTTATCTATTTTATTTTATTTTTCATCAGGCCAAAGACAAGCCGTGTCATACAGCTGAGGTGTGAGCGCATGTACTGCCTCACGCAAGTCTCAAGATCCATTGCGGCACACTTCAGGAGGAACCGATGATGGTTACCTGCAAATGGTGGTCCTGGGAGATGGACGTCGTAGAGAATCACTTCCCCTCCACCCACCTATCAATACCTTCACGTCCACCTTGATCATGGTACAGGGTCACTGGACCGGATCCACGATCTCTCTTTAGCGTCGAAATGACTTCCTCCACCTTTTCACGTTAGCTAACAACCGACGGCTGTGTTCCTTTCCCCTCCCTTCACCCCCTCCTCCTCCTCCTCCTCCTCCCAGCCGGTGACACACAAACAGTCCCAGCTAATTACAACGCGAATAACAGTCTAACGTCTCTTCTCAGAGAGAGCTATGGGAGGGTGATCGTAGGCTTGCGGGTTTCCGGGTAGTTAAATTCGTGGCAATGATAATAAAATCAACCCCATTTTGCGATCGTTATCATAGCTTCACGCTATCACTGGTGGCGTGGAAAAAATGTAAGGAAAATTCAGCTCTCAAGACGCAACACTCATCCTGACGCACATAAATTAAATAAAATGGCAAGTCATACTCTAGTCGTATAACCAAAACAACCGCGATCGTGTCAGTGCATCTAAAGGTTGTCGCTCCCACACACTCGTTGATGAAAAAAAAAAAAAAAAAAAAAAAAAAAAAAAAAAAAAAAAAAAAAAAAAAAAAAAAAAAAAAAAAAATATATACATATATATATATATATATATATATATATATATATATATATATATATATATATATATCCATATGAAAATAAATTATATTAGCAAGATGATAATAGTAATAACAATGGTAATAAACACAAATAATAACGATAATAATTAATAATAATAATGATAATAATAATAATAATAAAGGCTGATAATGATATGGTAAGAATAACAATACCACTACTGCTACTACTACAACTAATGATAATAACAATAATAACAAAAATATCAATATTAACATTAACAATACACACGGTTCTTCCCCCTTACAAGGGAGGCAGCCAAAGTCAATGGCTTATAAATCCACTCCCACCCATTCCATCCCCACATACTCAAATCCCATTCACCACCCATCCCTCCCTCTTTTCTTGGCTCCTCCTGGATGACGGGTCACCCTTGCATCTCGCCCACTGCCCTGGGTCAGAGGCAATGCAGCAAGACAACACATCCACAGCGAGACCGCTTCATTTAATCGGCGACCCCCACCCGTCTCCGTCCCCTAATGCAGAAAAGAGAAGACTGGGAGAAATCCCTTCGGGCTGCGTCAAAATATCATTCACACATACTCCCTCACCCCCATCCCCCACCCATCCCTTCCATGCATCACAGCATCATTCATACATAACCCTTCTCCATTCACCCCTATCTTTTGTCTTCTCCCTTCCTTCCTCAACAGACATTCCTCTCTTTCCCAATGCCCATTTTACCCCATTCATTCATCTCAACCTTGGTTGCCCCCTCATCTCATGTTCACTCCCGCCACCTCTGCCATCCACACCTCTTTTACTAATCTTTCTTCACTCATTCTTCCTATGTGTCCAAACCATCCCAATATTCTTTCTTGAACTCTATCTTCCAATTTCCTTTTCACCCCCGGTCTCCTCCTCACCTCCTCGTTTCTCACTCTATCCAGCCTAGTAATCCCCATCATACTTCTCAGGCATTTCATCTAAAACACATTCAAACCCTTCCTCTTCTATGCTCCATGTTTCTGCCCCATACTGTACTGTCGGCACAATCACCCCTTCATATAATTTTCTCTAAGCATCCATTCCCAAATGTCTATTTCTCATTATATTTTTTAATCCCCCATGGCATTTACTTTCTCAATCTACATTCCCCCTCCACCAGTTAATAATAATAATAATAATAATAATAATAATAATAATAATAATAACAGTAATAATAATAAATAGCAACAACAATAGCAACAACAATAATAATAATGATAACAATAATAGTAATAATAATCATAATAATAATATGACTAATAATAATAATAGTAATAACAACAACAATGATGATTATGATGATGATAATAATGATAATAATAATGATAATAATAACAATAATAATTATAATAATATGACTAATAATAATAATAGTAATAACAACAACAATGATGATTATGATGATGATAATAATGATAATGATAATGATAATAACAATGATAATAACAATAATAATAACAACAATAATAATAGCAATAACAATATTAATAAAAATAATAATAAAATAACAATAATAACAATAATAATAATAACAATAATAATAATAAACAATGACAATAATAATAACAATAACAATAATAACAATAATAATAATAATAATAATAATAATAACAAAAATAATAATAATAATAATAACAATAATAATGATAATATACATAAACATAACCATCTAATTTTACTTACCAGTAAAATAACTGTGGTACAGTTAAGAATTTTGTACTTGACGACGCCAAGCGATTTTATTCAGATGAGAGCACCTTCCAACTGGCGAAGAGTTTAAAACTATGCCAAGTGATTCCTTTCAGCTCAGAGAAACTTGTACTACCGGTAGTGGTAAAAGGGTCTTTTCAACTCCTTCCATTAAGCTTCCTCATTTCACCAACCCTTTAATGCTTCGAGTGACGAATCTGGGAAACTTTGGACCTCACCTCGTTTTGATTCTTGGCACGTGACTTCATCTAACTTAGAGGAACCTCTGAACAGTAGAAGGTTATATATCTCCGACTTTGAACATGTGATCAAGAGGTCCATTCTACCACAGGTAAAACAAAGATAAGCGGACAGAAATGCGACCAAAGAATTTGTTGTTTGCAGATCAGAACCAGCAATACCATGTACTGGACAAACAAGAGGTACCAGGTACCATTAAGCCCTATGAGGATGACCTATCTGGCTGCTCTTATGCTGCACTTTGAAAAGGTATGTTTATAACACTATAGTATGGCCCACATATCAGTCTATATACGAGCTTTGAGTTCTCATCTAAGAAGATAATTGCTGTTGGTCACGGGTCCAGCACGTGGTCAAAGACCATGGTAAATCACGCATGGACATACACGCAAAAGTAAGTACTCAAAACACAAACGCAACATATATAAATATACAGTTCGACCAGATTTACGAACAAAATTCAGCGCCAAGAATCATGTGAACTACAAGTGAAATTTTACGTCTGCAATTAACACATTTCTTTTAAGAAACAGCCAGCCACAAAACCTGGACAATTCATTATTCTTTTTATCCAGAATCACTCTCGATGCTGTTAAAAGAATTACTGTGCCAGGAAGCTCTTTTTTTTCTTTTATTGTGGTCATCGTCAGGCTATTTCACACATTTCCGTTCCAGCCCTCAGTAGCATACCATACTGGAGTGCCAGTCAAGTGACCTCGGCGACTATGGAACGCTATCCACTTCTTTCCTCAGCCAAGCTGACAAGGTTCACAACCCTCCATTCATCACCGATCTTTCTAACCCATGCCCTCTCAGTATGTGGCCCACGAATTTTAATTGTCTCTTCCGGATACTTTTGATCAGTGTTCCTTCTACTCCTGCTCTTCTCAGGACAGTTTCGTTGGTAATCCGGGCAAAAGCTTCACAGTTTGTCGGCGGAAATACTGTAGTATACGATGCGGTTTGTTGTTGGTAAATATGTGATGAAAAATGAGGAATGTCAGTGATAATACATATATACGGCTTCATCGGTACCACATGAAGTTTGTCAGCTGTAAATATGTTATGAAGAGATCAGAAATGTCAGTAATAAGAAGATTTATCATTAATCGGTGGTAGCCGGCGATAAAAGAACGCACCGTTTACACACTACCGTATTTTGGCTGTCGTCTGGGAATTCAATTCAGTTGAGGGAAACCCAGCATACTCAGCTCTTAAGAATGTCTGGGTAGCCAGAGCCTTACGTGTTCCTAAGCACTACAGGAACAAAAGAGTTCAAGTTTCATCGGGTTAAGTAATCATCTTATATACAAGATTAACTTGAGCCCCGCGTAGATGGTTTGGAGAGAAGCGGATCCAGTGTATCACCTTGAGGGACACCCAAAGCTACCAAGTCACAACCAGTTCATAATGAGTCACAACTGCTTAACGTAGTTCATGACTCAGGATTTATTATTCCCGCTGGGGTATCTACAGATTTTCTTCTGGCGTTAAACAACGCCACGGGATTTTATTCATCCGTGAGGAATCTTTGACCGGCAAAGAATTAAGAATAACTTTTTTTAGGGTGTAACATCTTCGCTACTAAGGAGGGTTGTCACGGAGATGAATAAAACAGCCTGGCGGCAGCCAAAATAAGATAATTATTACTGCCTGGTACAACACAGGTTAACCAAAGTGGATTTAACATCCCCCCCCCTTTACTAACGGAGTGCCACGGAAATGAATGGAAGAGCTTGTCAGCAGCCAGAATAAATGTTAAGTGTCACGTGATATGAAAGCCATTCCTCCGTTCCAAGAGGGTTGCAGCATTTGCTCTTTACACATACAAGGACATCTGACATTTTTATAACTATCTGACAAAAATGAATAAACGAATAAAAAAAATAATAATAATAAAAAATAATAATAATAATAATAATAATAATTATTAATAGTAATAATAATAAATAAGAAAGAAAATAAACTCTTCGGAACTAATGAAACACTTTTATCTTATTTATGTGGTTCACTCCCGAAGATTTTGCTTGGCTCACAAGCACCTCTGGTTCAAAAGATTCATCACAACCAGCACATAGCAAACAATCCGAAGTTCCACATTCCCTCTCCTCGTTACTATTCTTTCCATCCCTAGTCCCCAGTTTACCATCTGTTCTCAATCCTTCATCGCCAGTCCCCAGGTCCTCATTTTCAGTCCCCCGGTTCTCCAGTGTCAGTCCCTTTGTCCCCACCAATAGTTCCCTAATTCCCATCAACAGTCCCCAATTTTCATCACTGGTCGCCAAATTTCCATTGACAGCCCCAGTCTCCATCGCCATTTCCCCATTCCACATCCTGAGTCTTCCTATATCAAAGTGTAGAGAGCCACTTACTTCTATCTCCTGACGCTGGTCCTCGATGACCGCCTGGTGTTGCTTCAGGTTGCCCTCGAGCTCTCGGTTCCTCTCGAGGAGGGTCTTTCCCAACTCCGCTGCCAGCTGAAGATCTGTAAGATAAAAACAAATAAATAAGTAAACAAATAAATACATAAATAAATAAATAAGTAAATAAATAAATAAATAAACAAAAATCAGACTAAGTCATCGCCAGAAATTGGTCTCGTTCTTCCCACACTCGAGTACGCGCATGCGCGTAAGCACGTGCCCCCCCCCCTCCCACACACAATCAGCTATCAAACAGGACCAAAAAGGGGTGGATAAAGGTAAATGAAGAGGGAAAAAGTAGAGTTAAATACGAATGGAAAAAAAAGAGAAAGGAAACGTAAGATATAGAAAAGAGGATAATGACAGGAAAAGAGAAGTAGCAGATAAGAGAGGTAATAGATAAATATGTTTAACTGTGATTAGAGTAAAAGGAGATAGTTTACCAGCAAAAACATAAAAAGAAGAGGAAATAAATTAAATTGTGCAATTATGGACAATGAGGTTGATGTACGTAAAGAAATAGAAATATTTAGTTTGGGCAGATCTTTACAAGGTGAATGACCAGTACAAAATCGCAAAGCACGGTGAATGAGGTAATTAATAAGACCAGGAAGTGTGATATAAATAGAAGAAATACTAATAGGAGAAGGGACGGTCGAGATAATATGAGATTTATAGCGGAGGGAGGTAGAAAAAAAATACTTTCAATCAATCAATCAATCAATCAATCAAATGGGGGCAGACGCCAGGCAGCGCGTTGCTCCACTCACACGCCGGCGTCAATTCCCACGGTCTCTCTGAGCAAGCTTCCATGCAGATACCCTTCCTTCCCACTCCAAACAACTCTGGACAAATTCGATCAACTTGCCCCAGCCATGGATTCTGTAGGCGCCCCTTTCGTCTCCTCCTCCATCGAGGGTTGTTGTCTCTCGAAGTGGCGACCTTGTCAGTAGGATCAACATCAGGGAAACGTGTCACATGCTGCCCATATACCCGGAGTTGACGTTCAAAAATTTATTTTATTTATCATTATTTATACTATTATAATCTTTATTTATTCTATTTATTTATAATTTTATATATATATATATATATATATATATATACTTTTTTCATCTAACCTAGTTATGGATCAAAAGATCTGTTGGCATGCTCCGCCTTTGTAATCCTTTGTAAGAATTATCCTGATAACTTTACAGTGGCATATATCGCACTGAAAATTATATCTACTGGGAAATTCTAATAGTGGAGATGAAATGGAATGAGTGGGAAACAGATGGAAATGAGGAACCGTAGTCAACACATTGTTGAATACAGTAATGAATAACGTAAGGATCTAAAAGATGATAGATCCAGCAATATAATGAGGCGAAGACTATTCTTGATACAAAGGAACATTTGGTGATCGAAACAATGTAATGTCATTCTCGATAGTTAAAAGTGATAATGTTGTCCTGCAATTTATTCTGGAAGTAATGTGAGCAGAAACAAGAGAGGTATCACAGAGACAAGGCAGATACAATTATACGTAAGCTAATTACGCAATGGCGGAAAAGAACATACCAAAGATGACTGGGTTAACAAAAGACGCGCAATAGTGGAACAAAAAGAGAGGTAAAGTATGGTACAGGGAAAGAGGAGAACAAAATAGATGAAAGGATATTGATAAAGAATAACAGAAACGGACTCACTAAAGTCAGAAAGGAAGAGTAAGGGTGTAAGGGATTCATGTAAAGAAAAAAACTACCTCTATGTTACTCTACAGTGAGTAGCAAGCTGAAGCACTGAGAAAGAGTTACAAATTAATGGCGTATTATATGAGGAAAACAATAAGGCAAGCTGAAATAAGGAATAAAAAATTTCAAATTATATTCACCATGGAGGAAGATTTTGAGGGGTAGAAGGGTGAATTCAGAGATGTCTTAAACAAAATAAAAATATGCGAAATGAATAAAATCATAGAGAACTTAGAAGTGGGAAAAGATTTCGGAGCCATGAAATCACGAACTTGATAATGAAATTAAACTGAGAACAATTAATGGATAAGAACATAAGACCATAAGAATGAAGGAGACTGCAAGAGACCATAAGGCCTACACTAGTATGTTCCTTGGAAGAGGGGAAGGTGCCTCTGGACAGGAAATCAGCAGGTGTGGTGCCAATCTAAAGGAAAGAAACGGGTAGGAACTGTTGAAATATAAACGGGTGTCTTTGTGAGACGAGTGAGGCACGTATGCAATCAGAAGTGAAATATTGAAGAGGAACTGATACGTTGACGGTGACACTTCGTACTTTTCAGTTTTGTTCATATGTACTATCTAAACCAGACAATACCACTTGTAGAAAAAACGACATCTTATTTATTTGTATTTTATTACGATGCGTCGAGATAATAAATAAATAAATAAATAAAATAAAATCTTGACAGCGCGCCCCGAAGGTCGTTCTAGGAATGATGTCATCAAACAAGTTTTACATGGCGCGAAATTTGAGCGCGTTTCACGGGGTACTGACTTTTATTGTGGGACTGCGTAATAAGGTCAGGGTTGAAAAGAAAATAGGCATTGCATTTATTTACCTGTTATGATTTGAAATGTTTCCAACCTAGTTAATGCAAAATTTTGATCCTGTCGAACTGGAGGAGACGAGTGGGGTACAAGGCCACAATTCTTGTTTATCTCCAGTTGGGTAAACTCGGATACCGTTGGATGCAACCCACAGAAATTTTGTTGTTTTGTTGTTGTTATGGACTGTCGTTACCTGGTACCTCTGCACTGGTGGACAATCTCGCGCCGCCGGCATAATCTTATATTTCACACATTGGTCTAGTTCAATGGTCGGCAACTCTTAAAGCTACAAGAGCCTTTTTTTTAAGTAGTCGGAAACACGTTACAAAAATATTAGAAAAGACATTACTACAAATCCTAATAATTGATGGTTACAGATGTTTTTTGAAGTTGAATTTGTATACACACACACACACACACATATATATATATAAATATAAATATATATATATATAAATATATATATATATATATATATATATATGTATAAAATCTTGTCTGGCATTTTTTACAAATATAGTAAATGTCATCTTTGTTTTGATGGAATAATTATTATGTGTATTTGTAGCATTCTATGGATTAGGAATTGGAATATTATTATGGGCATTGACCTTTCTTGGTCTCGAGAAAGGGATGATGGCTTCTCTCCAGGCGGCTGGAAGGATGCCCTCCGTCCATTTTCTGTTGAACACGTTTAAACTATAGGATGTTGCGAATAAATAAAGGTGTCGTATCATGTCATACTGTATGTTATATGGGTCTAGATCGGTTTTCTTACACTTGGAGAGGAAATTGTGGCATTGCACCTCTATGAATGGACGGTTGTAGTCTTGGCAGGAGTGTGGTCTAAAGTCTGGAGGTGGCTCTAATTTTGGGGTCGTCTTTTGATATATGAATTTGGGTCCGACGTTTGTGTGTCGTTGTTGTTGTTGTTAATGATGTTGAAGGTATTGTTGTTGTTGATGCGTTACTGCTGTTGCTGTTGTTGTAGTTGATGGTTGTAATATAGTGTGTGTGTGTGTGTGTGTGTGTGTGTGTGCATGCGCGCTCGCGTGCGCATGCTTGGGAGTGTGCGTATACTCATGTGTATATGTGTGTGTGTCTGCGTGCATGTCTGCATGCGTGCGTGCGTGTGTACGTGTGTGCGTGTGAACACAGTGATTCGCAGGTAAGTAAAAATATGCTGAAGAACCCTCCCCACGCAATTAAAGTGAAAATATTAACGGTTACACGACCCATCTGTCAGAAGAGAAGGTAAACTGAAGTCAGGGATGAGAAAATGGTGCGAACAGCTTCTCCATCCCCCCCCCTCCCCCAGCCAAGCCTCTAATGCGGCGACAGGAATCGTAGTGAACCGAGGCATCTTCTTGGTGCCAAACGTTACCTGTCAACCCAGAAATATCTATCAACGGAGAGCATACGCATCCTGTTCACTTTTACATCGACGCTATTCCCCACGGTTTCTCCGAAGAAGACTTCATGCAGTGTCCCATTCTATTCCTAAGACGTCTCGACAGAATCGATCGATCTGCTCCACCCTTGAGGTCTGTGGTTTCGTTTTTGGTTGAACGATTTGAAGTGAAGCCGCGCAAGCTACAAATAATTGAGCACCGTGCCCGGTACAATGACTAATGTAACAACACGGTTATTGTTGCAGTACTGCAGATCGTCCTTCCTCCTCCAGACAGCATCGATCAGTCCCCTTTTTTTTTCCAGAGGAAATGGAACCAGACTGCCAGATGGCAGATAACACCGCACGCAACCCACGGATCACGGCTTCCCTCGCCAACTTTCAGAAACTCCGCAATGACGCTGCAGATGCCAACCTCCTTTCCACCCTTCAACTTATTCACAACCTTTCTAACCTCAGAAAGGGCGGGGTTTCGTCTGTCAGTGGATCGGTAATAGACACTCGAAAACAAGCAAGGAAAAGCTGGCTGCTCCTCGGAGGGTCAGCTATGCGCAACTGCTAAGAATACTTGGCCAGTGAGCTCTACGCTCATCTATGTCTGGCACTAGTTGCCCATCAGCTACAGACACTGGGCAAGTCAACACTGTTTAGTGTTTATGTACACTAAAATCAATAAAGATTAAGGAAGGGGAGGAGGGGGAGGAGGAGGAAAGGGAGGAGGAGGGGCAGAAGGAGAAGGAAATAGAGGAGGAAGAGGAACAGATGGAGAGGGAGGCGAGGCAGGGAGAGAAGAAGGAAAAGGAGGAGGAGGAAGAGGCGAAAGAGGGCGAGGGGAAGGAAAAGGAGGAGGAGGAGGAGACGAAGAAGGAAGAGGAGGATGAAAGAAGGAAAAGGAGGAAGAGGAGAGGAAAAAGGAAAAAGGAAAAGGAGGAGGAGAAGATATAGAAGAAAGGAAACGGGAGAGGAGGAGAGAGGAGGAGAAGAGTAGGTGTGAATGAAACAAAAACCTCTCGGAGGATCCTGTCGGGTGATTCTCTGGAGTATCCAATACAATGAATTCAAAAACAATAAATCTAAAACAATGACACTCGACATTCATCGTTGCTGAATCAAAACAGAATTGTTCGACCACAAATGAAAAGTATGTGTGAATGAAAAAAATCACTCGGGGAATGCTGTAGGGTGACTCCAAGGAGTTGAGCCCCTGGGCATAAAAATTATACGGTAATAACAATACCAAGAATTACAGCTCGTGTAGTGAAAAAGGAAATGAAGAAATGAACGAAAAAACATGTAATTGTGGTGATTATAGTAATGGGGCTGCGTTTTTTCCTCTAAAAACCCAGTTTAGGATTAGGAGAGGAACAGGGGGAGGAATTGTTGAAAAACAGTATGGGTTTAGGAAAGGCAGAGGGTGCGTAGACCAAATTTTTGTGGTATTGCAAATTTTTGGCAAAAGGTAATTTTTTTTTTTTTTTTTTTTTTTGCCTCTTATGGATTTAGAGAAGGCTCATGTCAGGGTACACAAGGAAGCATTGTTGGAACAATTGTAGATATATGGGACAGGGAGAAAGTTGTTAGGGGCAGAATTCTTTAAAAAAAAAAATATTTATTTATTCTTTTTTTTTTTTGCATGTATTGGAAATGGCGAGTGAGTGGCTTGAGTTGAAGTAGGCGCTGCACCTTGGTTGTGTTATGTCGCCATGGTTGTTCAATGTGTTTGAGGTGGTACGGGAGGTAGATACAAGGTTCATAGGCAGATAATTGGAGATGGTTAGAGAGTGCAGGGAAGCGGGAGGCGAGTCAACTGTTGTTTCCTGATAACGCTGCAGTTGTGGCAGTGTCAGAGTGTCTAAGGCAGTTGGTGACGGAGTTTGGAGAGGCCTATGATAAGAGAAAGTTGAAAGTAAATGTGGGTAAAAGCAAAGGGTGAAGGTGGCAGTATGTCTAAGGTAAGGAGAGAGGTTAGAGGAATGGGATTGTTTTAAATATTTAAGAGTCCCATGAAGCAGACATATGGGATAGGGGTAAAGCTGTTAAGGTCAAAAGCTTTTACATGAGTAGTAGAGCTTGTGTTAAGGTTGGGAATGGTGAGAGTGAGTGGTTTGAGGTAAAGGTGGAGTTGTACCAGGATTGTATTTTTCATTGTGGCAAACAAAAACAATACAAGAAAATTAAAATAATACAAGTTATGAAAACGCGAAAGAATGGTGGACTGAAGAACTGTATCGAACAAGGAATTGTAACTCGCATGAACATTGAACGAATTGTGAAAGTAGAAAAATGTGATGTTCAAAGAAAATTGAGATTTCTTTGTCTTCTTGAATACCTGACTCACAGTTCTGTTTCCTAATCAACCTTCAACTCTGAAAGGAAAGCTGAAGCTCCCGCCCAACTCATTCTTACACAGCCTCAATGAGAACAAGACCCATGACAAATTTCTTGATAAGAACAATAAGAGACGATACGATACGCAAGGTATAAGAAATGCCAAAAGCACATTAACCCCTCAAGACAGTGACGTAATTTATCTCTTTTGTTCTGGTTATTGGTAAGGTATTTAATCCAAAAGGAGAATAAGTTTAGGCTTGATGTTTAGCTAAGGATTTTGATGCCTAATGACCTTTGACAGGATGACACTTTTTAGACATTTTCTTTTCGTGAACGCTAAACGATTTGATGCGGTCCAAGGACAACTCGGGGAAGACAGGGTTGAAATCTGGTTGAACAGAAACATGAAATGGACAGCTCCCCAGGTGCCCCTTTCCATGAATCACTGGATAAACGTTGGAGTGACAAACACACGACGATTCCATTCAGTCACGTGGTCGATCAGAACAGCCACAGTCCTGGATCTCTTTTAGGGGGCAGGCGGCTTCCAGGAATCCAGCCATGGCTTCCAGGTCGGACCATAGATCACTCAGGAGACTTGCAATGTTGTCTGAAATGGATGAGTATGTGTTCTCTGCGTGGCAATTGCACCTGTGACATGTGAAGTGTGTTACAAGGCCACCTCTGTGCTAGTATTGATTTAGTGCAGGTTATGACCTGACAGCAATCAGCCAGGTGTTATTCTTGTTTGTTCTGGAAGTGGTTTTGTTTCTAGGTTTGTACCGAATGGTACTGTGTTTGTTGGTCTTCAGAGCAGTGTTTGCTCTACTCACACCTACGTTCGTATTTCATTTAAATCAAATTGTTCAGTTTTCGCAATCACAATCTAGCAAGTGGGCTGTAGTATTCCTATGGTATACTTTCAGACTCGTTCATAAATCCATACATCTTCAAGTGCAGCCCCCTTCAACCCGTGGGTCAACCATCAGGTGATTAAAGTCGCCTAATATCATCTAAAACATAACGTTATATCACAGGAGCTGTGGGATCATCCGAGAAGAGAGAGAGAGAGAGAGAGAGCTTCACAGCATCGTAAGAACAAAAGAAGAATGCCATTGGCTTGGACTGGTTTAGATGAATGAAAACAATCTCGCAACGAGAAGGCTACGCTCGCGGTTGCACACACCACCGCCCGCAGCACTCGGAACGTCAGCTCATTGTGGTCCCCACGACTCCACATGCACTCCAGACACTAAACATCCTTGGCCTCTTGCAACTTAAAAGAACAAAACGTGGTTTCAACCTGACCACGGTAAAGAAAGAGAACTGGAAAAATGAAGATATCTAGGTAAATACACAAATAAATCAATACAATTAAGAGTGAATACGGGAATAAATATATAAACAAACGTCGACTGATCTCTTGGCGTTCTTTCCTCTAATGTTCATACTTCAAATAAGTCATCCATTTCGGTACCATTAGTTCACTTGTATATTCTAGAAGGGACATGATAACTTTATTCAGCCGCGTAAATCTCCCTAGTAGTTAAAAGAAAATCCAAATGGTGGAGAAATGGATTTGAATTGGACAAATTAGATTTAAGAAAGAAACAGGCAAGACGTGGTTTACCAAAAGAATGGTTAACGTACGTACTTAGTAACCCTGTAGCGAGCGCTCTATTGGTTGTTTTAAGAGGTTAGATAACTTTATGGATGAGGATGATAGGTGATGATGTATATGGAACTATCAAGTGTAGGCTTTATGGTCTCTTGCAGTTTCCTTCATTTTTATATTCTTATGTTTTTATATTCGCATTCTAACTTCCAGAAACAAGTTCACACGAAAAATCAACTCCCTGTGTTTTACTCTCGCCAGGCAATTTTGTTCAACTCGAGGCTAACACACAAATATAATCTTAACCGTTTCAGTTATAACTGGACTTGCGAAAACTGATTAATCTAGGTGCCATTAGACAAGAGGAATCTCAAATTGGACATCAATTCAATACAATCAGTACAGAGGAGAATGACCAAAATGATTCACGAGCTCAAATTTATTTTACGAAGAGAGGCTTAGGCATTTTAACCTTACACCTTCTAGAAAGATGCAGAGTGCGGGGGTGATCTAATAGAGGTGTTTAAGTGGATCATAGGCTTAATAAGGGTGACGCACACAAGGTCATCATATTAAGACAACAGGGCAGGACTCGCAGTAATGGGTTTAAACTGGACAAATTTAGATTTTGGAAGGAAATAGGCAAGAATTGGTTTACGAATAGGGTGGTCAACGAATGGAATAGATTTAGTAACCATGTAGTGAGCGCTGAAACTATCAGTTGTTTTAAGAAACGGTTGGACAACTTTATGGATGGGGATGACAGGCGGTAATGGATATGGAACTGCCTAGTGTAGGCCTTATGGTCTCTTGCAGTCTCCTTCATTCTTATACTCTTATACACCGAGCCAGTGACGCCCTCTGCAGACCTTGTTTTGGCCAACGCCAGATGCGGTTTCGGTCGATCAAGACGCCTTTCTAACGAGTCTCTTCCAGTGGAAGTTGTGACGCAAGTTATTAAGCTGTGGAAGAATTAGAATTATGAAATTTATTTTAAACGATTCTTCGTGATTATTTGTTTTTACCTGGATTGTAGTTGACCTAAATAAACCAATCTAACCAATCGTGAACAAATAAAACCTCACAAAACCAAATACAAACGTAACCCAACCTTATCTAACCTGACTTGGAACAAAACTAAACTGTGTTAAAACTAGCGTGACGCTTTTGACAAATTATCGTCTATGACGACACCTTCCGAGGGCTTTGACACGGAGTCGTGCAAGACACCTCACCTGACTTAACAATTTGCTTCACGAATCTGACGAGGAGCGATCACCCGAGTCACGTGCGGCGTTAACGCTGCCCCAATATGTTTCTGGTCATCAGGCGTGGCCAGGCTCGTACCAGGCGGAACGCTGAAGCTCTACTTTCGAAAGTCATGAGAACAGATGTTGGAAACAAGCACGTCTGTGCTGGTAGTTTATGAAACATAAGCTTAACGTCTTTTTTTCTGACTTATGAGTACTTGGATACGGCGAACAAGAATAAATCCTAAAAGATACAAGCTTGAAATCCGTACCAGTGGCGTTTTTTTCTTCTTCTATTTTTATCTATCTATTTATTTTTTTATTCGGACTGCCGACAAGATATCTTTTTCATCTGCGTAGAACCTCAGTAGAGAAACGGTTGCGGTGTAGCTCTAATAACTCCCCCCTCCCTACTAGAGGGTATTCTTTCTTCTATGCTGGTTTATATATATATCTGGCATCTGCGTCTAAATCTAAACCCAACTACACACACACACGCACACACAGACACACAAATACATACACATACATGCACACGCACGCACGCACGCACACACATACACACACGCATACACACACACACACACACACATACACATGCACACATACACACATAGGCACAAACGCACACACATGCATCATACACACACAAACACACACACACACACGCACACACACAGACACACACACTCACACAAACAAACACACACACACACACACAGACACACACAAACAAACACACTCAACACACTAGCAAAAACGGAGAAAAAATTGGGAGTGTTCATAAAAGACAACCTGTCCCCTGACAGACAGGCAAACCAGCTTGATTATGGGAGAGACGTATGGACTGCTTGTTCGAATGATCTCTGCAATTAAGTTGTCATCTTCTATACATAGAAAACAATTTGCCTCAAAAGCAGTTTTGGCAGCATTATCAGATGCAAATGTCACATGGCACCGATTGGACAGACAAGTCACCATTACGTCTGAGACAGATGCGGAGAACAGTTCCGAAAGGATTAAAAGCAGAGTGGATAGCATGGCACGATAAGGTTGCGTGGACGTTGATGAACCTTAGAGTGCCGAGACATGACTTAGCAGGTGACCCACGGGTCTTCCAGCATGAAAAGCAGAGGAAGGAGGAGTACGAGCTCCAGCCTGCACATGCGTTGCATTATCATCACGACCAGGGAGTGAAGTCTCGAGGATTTGGTTGATCGCCCCTCGAGGACCAAAGGAGTTTTTAAGTGTATCCATAGAGATATTTTGATTATCAAGTGGCTCCAGATGCCAAGGACAATAGCCTATTGGAACTGCGAGGGGAACGCGTGCTGGCCGTTACGAACGGGATACCTCGTCCCCATGGGAGCTACTCGTTTTAAAAAGTGGTTCCTCATGGTTCGAAAACTTGTCCACAACGGAGCTAAGAGCCCCCCCCCCTTCCCCCCCTACACACACACACAACTCGTCCCAGCCCAGACACCCAGCGCAGGACGACTTCATATGATGGTCCTTTTGGTGAGTGATACTATTGGCCCTTACGGGGAGCCGAGCTCCAGGAATCATTTCGTCTGGTCCCTCTCCTCATAAGCAGGGCAGAGCAGGGGCTGAAGCCCCCTCTAGCCTGGTTCGTCAGTTCATAGGGATAGATAAGGACCCCATCACGACAAGGTGGTTCTCATTAGGGGTGTCGCTCCAACGAAAGACAGTGGATGCATGCATGTAAACTCTAGTAATCCTATTTAGTGCTTTCCAGGAAATAAAGTCAGTACATGTACTCACCTCTATTCACATATACACACACAACAACACGCACAGGCTCAGATACACACACATGCAAATACACACGCACGGCTGCACGCATGCACGTGCACACTCGTGCCCAATATGCTTACATGCCTGCAAATATGCATGCAAGTATAATGCACATGTATTAATGAAGACAAGATTATATAGAAACAAAGCTAATTTTTAAATCCATTTTTTCAGTGCAACGTAAAATCATTAGATATTGATATAAAGCTTCCATGTTATGTAAATAAAACGAGGAAGTAAAATCAATAAAACACAAAATAATTCCCAGTTCTTATAAAGAATAATGTATGAAGGTGAGTCTGAAATGAAATAAAAACATTAATGACAAAAAAACAACTTTCTTTTCGCGAATCTCATATACAAAAAAATAGAATAAAAATAATTATAAGGGTACACCACTGTAACCTTTCCTTCCTAAATGTTAAACACAATTTCAATCAGATCTCTCGTCCTTTGCCCGCGTCCGTGACTAAAAATGGTACTTACACGATCACGGCTTCGCCCCATGTCACGGTTAGTCGGTTTCGCTTTGCTCGACCAGCTCCGACAACGAAGCGGAAGGAAGTTAGACGTCATGAACCAAGGAAGGGCATCCGTAGATTCATCGGGAGTTTCGAGGAGTACAAAAGGTTACGTGGAAGCAAACGTAGTAAGGCTTAGCAGTAGGAGGAAGAAAAGGAGAACATGTAGAATGAGCCAAGGAGGGATAAGGGAAGGGAGGAGGATGAGGAGCAGGAAGAATAGACGAAGGAGGAGGAGATGGAGGGGGGGAGAGGAGGGGGAGGAGGAGGAAGAGGAAGAGGAAGAGGAGGAGGAAGAGGAGATGGAGGGGGAGGAAAAGGAGGGGGAGGAAGAGGAGGAAGAGGAGGAGGAGGAGAAGGAGGAGGAGGAGGAGGAGGAGGAGAGAACTGTTAATTCTCCTGGTTCCATGACTATGCGTGCCAATACATACTTCGTAGCCAGCTGTTGTGCCATTAAGCACGCTGAAGTTGCACAAAACAACAAGTGTGTCTCGTAGCGGGTACTGGTCCACTATAGAGACAAGCATGGCATAGAACATCTCTTTTACAGTTCTTCATGGTCCTCAAGAGTGCCAGGTACTACCTCAAACTGATTAGAAATCACAACCACATACTTCTGGGTACATGCAATATCCCTCAGCTTCTCCCAGGTAGGTTGAATTTCTGGATTCTCCTGGACTATTTATAGGTCTGAGTGTTGTGACCACAATTCTATGATCAGTCCCAAAGAATTCGATAAGCCCTGCAATTGTGTAGGATTTTCCAACGAGTATTAATAAGTACTAAGGAAGCTCGCTGGTTGAGCGGGTTAGGGCGTATTTACATGCGGCGAAGGTCCAGGGGATGGCGGTTCGAATCCTGCCACTGGCGAAGTTGAACCAAGGGTATGGTTCATTAAATTCCACGCTACAAAGTCCTCTGTAAGGGGCACCGTCCTAGCCTTCCGCTGGGAGGAGATTGTGACGTTAAACTATATAAAAATTAATAAGTATTTGACCGATCTTCTATGCCACTCCTCCAGTATCGTTATACAAAGACCATCAGCGGGGCTCTCGTCTCTGGAAGCAGCAACCGCCAATCCTTGGCCTTCTGATTGGCAGGGAATGCGTTGTATAATCGGAGTAACTCAAGATTATAACGTAATACGATGTGGTACATCGGAGCAGCGTTATGCAATGAGGCACATGTCAGTAACCGCAGGCAGAAGTGCTGGTTCCCTGCTTCTCTTCTGGTTTGTTTGTTTGGTTGCTTGTGACGTGAGACGTTTGACCATGAGACACTGGGCCGTGAGATAATGAACCGTGATACTTTAGGCCGAGACACATTGGTACCGTGAGATGATTGATCGTGAGATATTTAGATGAGAACATGGGAAACAACCAAATTCAATCATTCGTCAATTCTTTCATTCGTTCGTTTGTTTACAAGCGAAAATCTATTTTCGTCTTTGTGGTTCTAATGAAACGAAACACTCCCTTAATAGCGTCCTTTCTCTTCATAGTTCAGTGTGACTCCATCCTTCGAACTATTGAGATTACTAGGTGTCTTATGCTTAAGGGCACCCCAAGAATTATTTGCATGTGCTTAGATTGTGTGTGTATCTGTGTGTACGTGACGATCCTTTATGTATATATTCTTACCTTTCTAGTCAATCGTACTATCTTTATGGTGCACAGACTTGGGATTTAAGGGAAGCAGAAAAGAGGAATTTAAAGTGTCTGAGCTGAAGATTTTTTAGAAGTATGGTGGAGGTAACGAGGTCGGATAGAGTTAGAAGAAAGCCGGTGAGGAGGACAGAGGGAATGGAAAAGGGACTGGTAGATAGGGTTGATCAAAGAATATTGGGATAGTCTAGGTATATGCAAAAACTAGTGAAGACTAGCAAAAAGAGTGAACTTTAGGGAAAGACCGAGAATGTGAGTGAAGGACTGGGGTATAAGGGACCTCGGATAAAAGAGGAAGTATGTTGATCAGCAAAAGGGTAAGAGATAGGTTTTAGTGAAGAATGGTTATGAATGGACGATAAATGGAAGTAGCCCGAAGGGATTTCTCCTTATTTTCTCCAATTACCTGTGAGTGGACGAGAAGGGAGTGTCGTTATGTAAACCAGATTCGGCTGTTGTGGAGGTGTGCTGTGTCTTGCTGCATTGCTTCTGACCCAGACAGTGGGTGGAGTTTGGGATTACCCTATATCTACAAGGAGCTATGACAAAAGAGGGGAAATGGTCGTTGCAGGGTTGTGGGGTGGGTGAAAAGATTTTTTTTTTCTTGGCACCGCGATATCGTGGTCATATTGCGCCGCTACAAAATCTTAAAGACAGCAAAGATGGTAGGTCAAAACATTTACATTGAAAATTAAATTTCAGTATGATCAAAATGATCAAAAAAGCACTCGAAACGCGAACGTACAAAAAAGAGATGGGGCGAGCCAGTAAAATAGTCAGAATAAGGATATTTAAAAGTGGAACTATCATTTCTTTAAAAGACCCGCGTTCTCTACGATCACGATCACCTCATGTTCCGGGGAAAGGGCCTCCTTTCCAAGTGTTTGCGAAGTACAGAATATTCCAACTTCACGGCGACAGCGGAAAAGGTCTTATAAAATCAAATAGACCCTATCAGGCATGTGGCGCAAAAAGGCTTATAGGATGTCATCAAGATCTGGCTACGATTCACTGGACTGTGATAGAGCTATCTTTAGATCTGAGATAGAAAAGGGAGACTTTAAAAGATTCGCCCTTAATGGAAGCAAATTAACTCCACAAAATCCCAAATGTCGAAGATGGTGTACCATAGGAGAGTTAGGATCTGTCTTGGAGACACGAGACACTAGCAAAGTGATTTGCGAATATGTCAGCAACCACTTTGGGATCAGCCATTGCCTCACAAACGTGAAACAATGCAGGAGGGGTAGGAGGCAAAGTTTTACCTGGGATCTTGAGAAATCTGTTCTACACTTGCGTAAATAAGGTCTGTCCTGTAATTGAGGAGACATGGTTTTTCCAAGATGTACGTTGTGCATTCTTTAGGACTCGTCGAGCAGCCTGAGACCGTTCTCGTCGGAGGGCGTCAGTACACAGGGATCTCCACGAAGTCGGCGAAGACGAGAGGACGCCGGACGTTTGGCTCGCACAGCAACAGACTCATCGTTCCACCAAGAAATCGGACAGCCAGACGCCCTTGTGAAGAATTGGAGTGCTGCATAAAGTAATTTATCAGAAAAATGCGTCGCAGTCTCTTCAGAGCTATCGAAGTTGCCCAGCGAACGAACAAGTGAAGTGAGTTCTGTAAATAGCTGCTAATCAGCCTGTCTAGACGCCACCGGGGAATACGAGATTTTGGTTTAGATTCTAATACTATGAGAAAGTGGTCGCTGCCATACAAATATGGTAAAATCTGCCAATTAGAATAAAAAAGAGCATTAATAGAGGAACGACGTAGCTGACGACAGCATCGACAGAGCTGAAGACAGCATCGACGAAGCTGACGACAGCATCGACGAAGCTGACGACAGCATCGACGAAGCTGACGACAGCATCGACGAAGCTGACGACAGCATCGGCGAAGCTGACGACAGCATCGGCGAAGCTGACGACAGCATCGGCGAAGCTGACGACAGCATCGACGAAGCTGACGACAGCATCGAAGAAGCTGAAGACAGCATCGACGAAGCTGATGACAGCATCGACGAAGCTGACGACAGCATCGACGAAGCTGACGACAACATCGGCGAAGCTGACGACAGCATCGACGAAGCTGACGACAGCATCGACGAAGCTGACGACAGCATCGACGAAGCTGACGACAGCATCGACGAAGCTGACGACAGCATCGACGAAGCTGACGACAGCATCGACGAAGCTGACGACAGCATCGACGAAGCTGACGACAGCATCGACGAAGCTGACGACAGCATCGACGAAGCTGACGACAGCATCGACGAAGCTGACGACAGCATCGACGAAGCTGACGACAGCATCGACGAAGCTGACGGCAGCAACAACGAAGTTGACAGTAACGACAAAATTGATAGCAACGACGAAGGAATTAAATTTAACGACCATCGAATCAACTTTAAGACCACCGACTCATCCACAACTACGATCAGCCGTGGCTCGGTGGTCGCGCGTAAGTCTTGTAACCGCGTGGGATTTTGGGCGTTTGTTCGAATCCTGGTCACGACGCAGGGGTGGGAAAGGGCATCCAATTTGAGTAATGGTACCTAACCTCTGCTCACCTCGGAAATGAGGTGATCTGGGCATCATTACACTAGGTTCCTCCGGGTATTGTCATTGATGTGGCTGTAGCGTGGACACCGTCTCCCCTGGGTTCACGTATCAATAGCTCGGGATCACCTGCAATGCTGAGGTCCGGGTGGGTACAAAAAACAACGACGAAAATGACAACGAAAAAGACGGAGACAAAGAGGACGGCGATAAGACGACACCTTCACCTGAGGACCCTCCACAGCCTAGCTGCCGCCACCGTTCTCACAGGAAAGAGAGAAAGAGTCGCTCGTGCGTGCTTGAAGGAAGGACGTGAAACCATTCCGATCGGCGGCGGCGGCGTCGGCGCCACCCAGGAGAGGAAAGACTGAACCCGAGTAATGGCAATGCAATAAAAAGGGAGGAATCGGAGCGGAAAGAGAAAGACCTGAGACGGGATTGGTCAAGACACCGTCAAAAGGAAGAGTATGCGTAGCTGCTATGTGCGTGTGGTCGTGTATGCACATGTGAGTGTGTGCATGTCCTTGCGTATGAGTATTAGCATGCGTGTGTGTATACGCTTGGGTGTGCATGTGAATATGTGTAAGTGCGCGTGCGCGAGTATGTGTATGCGTGCCTATGTGGATCACCGTGTGTGTGTGTGTGTGTATGTGTGTGTGTGTGTGTGTGTGTGTGTGTGTGTGTGTGTGTGTGTGTGTGTGTGTGTGCAGGCACCTGTGTGCATGTGTGATTCACCATGGTCTTGGACCACGTGTTGAATTCGTGATCGACAGCTATTTCCCTCCCGGAAGAGAGCTCAGAGCTCATATATGACCAATATATGGGTAATGCTGTGACCTTACATGCACACACACACACACAACTCCACGCCCTCGAGAGTTGGAGTAACGACTCGCAGCGCAGCGATACTGAAATTATTTCAGCCCTGAGCGAGATTCGAACCCGGACCGCCGTAATGACAGCAGGGAACTCTACCAACCACGCCACCGAGTGAGTGTGTGTGTGTGTGTGTGTGTGTGTGTGTGTGTGTGTGTGTATGTGTGTGTGTGTGTAATGAACCGTGAAAGTGCACTAGCGAAGGTGACCGAGGAGGAGGCCAGCGAATACCTAAACGGAGAAAAGCCAAGAGGAGAAAGAAAAGACGGATGAAAAAATACAAGAAATATAAAAAGGAAAATGAGGATAACGAAGACAAAAGGGACAAGAAGGACGAGGAATTCAAAGAAGAAGATGACAAGAGGGACGAGAAGAACGGGGAATACAAATCAGAGGACAAGGCCGAAGATATTTGGACGAAGGAGGGCGCAGGTGTTGGCGTTGTCGGTAATAATGGCGGAGGGCAAAAATAGGGTCTATCTGTGAGGAGAGGGATATGGAAAGGAAGAACAAAGTCCACCGGATGATATAGCCTATAGGCATAGCAAAGACAAAGTGGAAGAAGGTAAAGGGGGAATGGGAAGAGGGTATGGAGCGGGTAGGGGAGTGAGTGGAGAGGAGGGAGTTCCCCACGCAAGGTTCTGGGCAGGTAACGAAAAACATTAGGCCAAACATGGACTAAGGTATAGATTCTATATCATATCAATGTTCTTAACACTGTCATTACCCAGTGACACTTATCCTTTCATCACGGTCGCCGTTGAGCTTTTATTCATTGTTGGTCCAATCCCTCCGCAGGAATAAATGTTGCCTGATATGAAGCTCTGAGTGTCACAAATATCGATCTGTTCCCTCTAAACATGTTATTGCGTTTCGTATTCAAATATCGTCTCTGACCTTTATTTCATTTTTTTGTAAAATAATTTCGTATACTAGATACAAGAGCCAGATATAATAGTGACACGCTTTTGACATAACCCTGACACGCTATAGACGGATACTGACACACAGCAAATTGACCGGCTGACAGTCAGTCGATTCTAACGTGAGCCCTTTGTCATGTATATGGAAACCCTCATTGTTTACACATTTATCGATAACCTACGCATGGCGATCTGTCTCACTGTTAGTCTGTACGTTCTCTATTCATATGTGTATATATTCATATGAGGGAAAGACGACGAATCAATAAACTTTCCATTTCAATTGACAACGTGGCTCATGCGACGTCGCCGCCCGAAATATATGTAAACAAACACACACACACACTCTCTCTCTCTCACACACACACACACACACACACACACACACACACACATATATATATATATATATATATATATATCCTATATATAAAGAGAGCGAGGTAGTGAGCTCCTCTGAGGAGAGTGATGGAGTGATGTGGCAAAAAGCGGTCTCTCCGAGCCGCACCTGAAGACTCATATTAAAAATCAATAGAGTATAGTGACCAAAACATACGAGAAAGGCAACCTGACTTACTGAAGAGCCAAAATGAACAGATGGAGTGGCAGACAATGGCAGACATGCATACTCAGGAACCATCCCCCCCCCCCACTTCACTCCCTCCTTCCGAAAGGCAACGCCCAGTGATACAGGTCACCGGCAGATAACCACATATCACCAACCCAGGTATTCACCCGCATTGCAGGAGACGGTGGAGGGGAGGGGTTGAGAGAATGAAGAAAAAGTGACATGAAGTTTCATGGACAGATAAACAGCAACAGACCTATTGGTCGTTGCATGGCTGTTTCGGTACATAACCTAATCTATGTGTGTTTATTCTCAAGTGGGGAAGTTCAGTACGTGGTCAGGACTCGAACCTACACTGGTACAATGCATGATTCACACCATAGCCCACTGCGCCACGGAGCGTGCATACGTGCGTGTGTGTGTGTGTGTGTGTGTGTGTGTGTGTGTGTGTGTGTGTGTGTGTGTGTGTGTGTGTGTGTGTGTGTGTGTGTGTGTGTGTGTAACTGTACTGGGCAATGTGGCAATAATTCTAGTCGAGAATTTGTTGCTAATTCGAGACGATTTTTTTAAATATCTTAACAGTGGAACAATCGATGACGTTGGATACTGGACCATTCCTTGTATTAATAACGCGATTGAGGAAGGAGTATTTTGCCACGTTTGTTTGAAATAGTTTTCCAAACAATTTTCATACGCCACTCCAGGTTGTATTGGATGTGTCAATTGTAAAATATTTTTCCACGTCGGTGTTTTCAATTCCTTTAACAATTTTGAAGACCTCAATTAGATCTCCTCTCAATCTCCGTTTCGAGAGATTGAACAAATTTAGTTCATTTGGGCGATCTTCGTACGGTTTGTTTCGCAATCTAGGGGTGCGATTTGCTACTCTTCGCTGCACTCCAATTTATTTATATCCTTTTTACTATATGGAGACCAACACTTAACACAATATTCTAGGTTAGGTCTGACTAGAGCACTGTAAAGATTAAGAATAATTTCTTCAGTTATAAAAAATAAATTTTCTACCTATAAATCAAATTAATTTATTCATAGTTTACGACCTCCGAGTACTGTTTACTTGGTTTGAGATAATTAGAAATCACAAAATCAATGTCATTCTCTTGGTGTGGAGGATAAGGGGATGGATAGGAAGGAGGGAAGGAGGAGGAAGAGGACGGGAGGAGGAGGGGAGGGGGATGAAGTAGAAGGAAAAAGGAGGAAGAGGAAGAAGAGGAGTAAGGAGGAAGAGGGAAGAGGAGGAGGAGGAATGAGAGGAGGAGGGAAGAAGAGGAGGAAAGAGGAAGAGGAAAGAGGAGGAAGGAAGAGGAGTAGAAGAAGGAGGAGGAAAAGGAAAGAGGAGGAAGGAGGAAAAGGAAGAGAAGGAGGAAGAGGAGGAGGGAAGGGAAAGAGGAAAGAGGACAGAAAGAGATAGGATGAGGAGAACAGGAGGATGAGGACGAAGGAGGCGGATAAGGAGGAGGAAGAGGGAAGAGGAGGAAGGAGGAAGAGAACGAGAAGGAGGATGAAGAGGAGGGAAGGGAAAGGAGAGAAAAATGAAGAGGAGAAAGAGGAGAAGGAAGAAAGGAAGGAGTAGGAGGAGGAGGAGGAGAAGGAAGAGGAGTAAAAGGAAAAGAAAGAGGTGCAGGAGGAGGAAAGAAGAGGAGAGGAGAGGAGGAGGAGGAGCAGGAGGAGGGGAGAAGATGGAAGAGGAAGGAAGATAAGAAGGAGGAGGGAAGAGGAGGAGAGGAGAAGAGGAGGATTGGTTGCTTGATATTTTTTCAATTGGCGGTTCTATCCCTGTGATCAATCTGATATGTAATAAGTTGGTCTGGTTTGTGGAGAAATGATGGAGATATTGTTTCTTTATCGATCAGGATCTGGTGTATTGTCATCGTTGATTGAATAGGCAGATGACAGAGTACGGTTGTAGTGGAGTGTCGCGTAACAATCAGTCACTCTTGTAGTATGTTTGGTATCGTGAGTATAGAAGGAGAATTGGTGGGGGTTGGGTGTGTGGCTAGTTGTATTTCTTATGAGCAGATGCAGTCAGGTTCCACTGTAATATAGATTGTGTTACTGTTTGTTTTGATGTGATGTGGTGGTTGTTTTGGGTCGTGGACCCTTGGGACCTGGTGAAAGACCTGTAGGTTGTTGCTGTCGAAGTCTTTCGGTGTCTCTTTAGGACAGGAGTACTCAACCTGGGGTTCGAGGGACTAACGAAAGATTACTTAAATATCTAATGCTGCACTCCTGCATGTGTAGTATCACTGTGCATTGTTTTTTATGTTAATGCTTAACTGATAAATAAAGTCATTACAATTTGGGCTATTTGATATCCATTGTGGTATCATTGTATATTTAGTTTTAATATATTACCGATCTATATTCTGTGTCAGGTTAATGGAGGTACAGGTCGATGGTCTGATGAATCTCAGGGTACGTAGAAAACGGGGAAAAGGTTGAAACCCCCTGCTTTAGGAGAAGTGATGTGTGGTTAAGGCTGAACTTCAACCTAATGTGTACTCGTTCATTCCATCCGGGTCTGGTGGGGACATTGGAATGTCTTTAAGACTCAGATAGGATTTGGTGTTGGCATGCATGATTGCCATTGGGGTAAGATGGAGTTCAGCGTGTATCGCGCTGGAGGAGGGGAAGAGGGGAGGAGGGGAGGAGGAGAGGGAGAGGAAGGAGGAGGAGGAGGGGAAAGGGCGGAGGAGTAGAGGGAGGAGGAGGGGAGGGAGGAGGGGAGAGAAGAGGAGGGGAGGGAAGAGGAGGGGAGGGAAGAGGAGGGGAGGGAAGAGGAGGGGAAGGAGGAGGAGTAGAGGGAGGAGGAGGGGGGAGAAGAGGAGAGGAGGGAGGAGAGGGAGGAGGAGGGGAGGGGGGAGGAGGAGAGGGAGGAGAAGGGGAAGGAGGAGAAGGAGGAGGAGGAGGAGGAGGAGAAGGGGAGACCAGGAGGAGACTATAGAAAAGAGTGGACGATGTGGAGTGAGAGAGAAAAGAGGAACCAGCCATTCAACCGCGAGGACATGTTTTATTACCACGCAAGTGCACATAATCACACATAAATACACACACACACACACATACGCATGCACTCTTAGTATAATTCCGTGATATTTTAGGAGAGGACGAATTAAAAAGTTCTCGAGCTAAGTGGTTGTCTCAGCAACTACCAATCACTGACGGGCACATCAGTACACACACTGATCAGTTTACTAGAATCTATTTGCAAATTTTCCATGTATGGTTTTACTTTGTCAAATATGTTTGATCATCTTGTTTTTTCATGAAGCGACTCGAGACTGAGAAATTCTTCAAAGACACTGAAATTATCATAAATTCCTCGAATAAATATGCTTAACTTGGCTACATCACATATGCCAGTTGATTCCTCTAACGCTAATACAAAGAAAGTACAAGAATGGACAAGGCCTTTCAATTGCCGAGACACGTCATGAGAATTCCTCGATACGTCTCGTAATAGTCTGCTTTGATAGAGCAATTCCATCTGCTTTCTTTTCAATGCTTCTATCACCAAGACGTCTTGCAAATATCTGGAGACAAGATTTTTTTTTTTTTTTTTTTTTTTTTTTTTTTTTTTTGGCCAGCGCCGAAGAAATTTCTTTGGAGACTTCTGTCATCGCCAAACTTTCACAACTTCTTTTATCAAATTTGGTAAATACATTTTGTCTTCTGATTTCTTCCTTTTTCTTAATCACATATTCTTTCCTTAACTCAGACCCAAGCACGAGCTTCAGTTTTCCTTCAATTTCAGTCTGGTGCTTTGTTTTATAGTGTCTGTTAAGATCGTGCCTTCTATTCTGTGAAAGAGTGTTTTCATACACAATGCACAACAGTTTTCCTGACGGACCCGCTATAAATAACAACTCTTTATCCCGCTGTTCATTGAATTCATGATTACCGTCACTTTCTTCCTTTCTTTTGCTCTCTCTCTTTCTTTTCTTTCACTGTGTGGCTCTGTAATGGGTAACTGAAATATAAAAACAAGGCTTAATTTTCGAAAAGTACAAAACTGCAAATGTTCGCAAAGGAAAAAATAGAGCACAACTTTTTATAACCGGACCAAACCTCACTTGTAAACTGGCAAAAACGTATGATATGTTTATTGAACAGTTACGCCTGTTAAGGGGCGATTGCAGTACTAAAGTCCATCTTTCCTAGTTTGATTAATTAAATGAAAGCATATTAAAGTGAAGGAAGACAACATACGCTAAAAAAAGAATATGCACGAAGTAAGAAAACCACTAAAATAATGAGTGAGACAGGCTTACTTTCTTATTACCACAAGGATGCAACGCGCCACTTCTAATCATGCAATGCGCCACGGTTGGCGCATGCGCCGTAGGCTGGCCACCCCTGATCTATACACAGTCATCCTCCACTCACCTCCTATCTCCTGCCTTCTCCATCTCATTCTCGGTCGTCCACTCAAGTTCACTCTATCCACCTCTGTCTTCCACACCTCTTTTACTAATCTTTCTTCACTCATTCTTTCCATGTGTCCAAACCATCCTAATACTTTCATCAGCCCTATCTGGCATCTTTTCCACCACCGCTCTCCTCCTTCCCTCCTCATTTCTCTATCCAACATTGTAACTCCTACCATACTTCTCAGACATTTCATCTAAAACATCTAAAAATTTTCCTTTCTGCCTCTCTTTAATTCCATGTTTCTACCCCGTATGGTGAATTCGGCACAAGCACCCCTTCATATAATCTCCTGTTTGCATCCATTTGCAAATACCTATTTCTCATGACACTTTTTAATCCTCCAAGGCATTTATTTGTTTCTCTCACTCTACAGTTTACCTCTACCTCCACTCCTCCCTTTCCTGCCACATGCCCCCAAATACCTAAAGCTATCCACTTCCTCCAGCATTTCTCCTTTAAAACTTACTTCCATCTCGCTGCCATCCTCTCCCCTTGAACATCTCCATCACCTAACTTTTACCCATATTTACCTTCAACTTCCTCCTATCGCATACCTTCCCAAGCTCCGTCATTAGCTACCTTAATCCTCCCTCTGACCCTGCCACAAGCACATTGTCGTAATCAAACAATAACTGACTCATCTCCCACTTTTCTCCATTTTCTTTAACCATCTCCAGTCCCCTATCCATCACCCTCGCATCTACCTCCCGCACCACCCAACCCATGTACACATTGAATAGTCATGGCGACATGACATAACCTTGACGCAGCCCCACCTTTACCTCTAAACGACTCGCTCTCTCCATTTCCAATTCTAACACAGTCTCTACTCTACTATTATTCACTCCCATCCTCCTTGTTCCACAGACAATCTTTGCACACTTTGTCACTTCCTCCTTGAAACACCCCGATTTCTCTTCCACTCCTACCTGTACTCTATTCTTTACCATTTCCCATACTTCTCTCAGCTTCTCCTTATACTCCTTTTCCTTTTCCTCCTCATTTAAACAGTTTATTCTATGCACTTTCTGTCCTTTTCCTGGAACTCCACACTTCCCAACCACTCCATCTATTGATTCACCCCCTATCCTAGCGTTGAGATCTCCCAATGCCACTATGTTGACATTCCTCCCAAAACTCTATGCACTCATTAAAATCTGTCAAAAAAAAAACTTCCCTTTCCTCTACACTCTTCTCACTAACAGGCCCATTTGTGCTTACAAAGACCCATGTCTCCCTTCCCAGTTTCACCTTCTTCCACATTAACCTTTAAGAAACCTACTTCCATTCCACCACACGCTTACCTATCTCCTCACTTACATATTAGTAGAGCCACCCATTCCCTCTCTCCCCTCCTCACTCCCGACATTCTCCCCACTACAATGCCAAACTCAAAATTACCCCTCCCTTTCAACTTAGTTTCAGTTAATGCCAATACATCCATCTTCGTTCTCGCAAACATGATGCCTGCCTCTTCCCTTTTACTCTCATCTGTACCACACCCACGCACATTAGAAGACCCAAACTTTAGGGTTCTGGATGGAAAACTCGTCCCAGACCTGCTAGGCGTCTGGTAGGAATGTACCCCTTAGGGTTACAGGAAGCAGGATGCCTAGTCCCATCACTTCGCCCTGCTTTAGCCGCCTTTTACGACCCGAGTGGGAAAACTTGGTGGCATTATCCTTTCTTCTCCCTACCACAGGGGACTGGAGCTAAAATGGAAATATATACTCAAAGACGAAGTACAAGGGAGGGACAGCATAACGTAGTACAATAAAATAACATAAATTCTCTGAGTATATATTTTCTCTAACACAGACAAAATGATAGGAGGCTCTGGTCCGCAGGGGCGTCCCATATAGTCCCTAAAGTATCGGCTACGTGCTACTGAGCAAATTATACCGCACAATAACATACGGCCAATACCCCAGACGGGGAAAAAGAAAACACAGAAAGGAAAAAGAGAGAAACGAAAGAAAGAAATCCAGAAAGAGAGAAACTGGAAGGAGAGAAAGATGGAAAAAAAGAGAAAAAAGAGAAAGGAATTAAATAAGAAATAAAAAAGAAAAGAGACATAGATAAAGAAAAAGAAAGGGAGACAAAGAGAAACACACTGAGAAAGGAAAAAAAGGAGAAGAATTAAAAAAAAAAGTAAAATAAAGAGAAAGGGGAAGAAACAGAACGAAAGTGAAGAAAAAAATAGAGAAAGTTAAAAATTAACAATAAGAAAGAGAAAGGGAGAGATAAAGAAGAAAATGGGCGAGCTCTGAAATATCACCACACCCCCCTTGACACATCTCGGAAGTTTGTCAAAAACCACGGGAAGCATTTCAAAACAGAGTATCATTACACTGGAATAAATCACGTCTGATTCACTCTCTCATTCTCTCTCTCTCTCTCTCTCTAAGCTAATTACACTACCAATAAGAGCAACAATGGATGATTCACGTCACTAAAAAACGGAGATGCACAAACGAAATAAAGTGCTAAGAAGAATATTAGTTACCATGAAACCAAATTGACATGGGCAGATTAAAAGTACTTACATATATCTTACAACGTAGAACTCCCAACTTTTAGTTGTCTCAAGTGAAATTGTACACAATCAAGTTCTTACAAGAAATCATCCCCATTCTTTTGGCACACTATCTGATGCATTTCCCCTACGGCAACAGATTTAGATCGAAACACAGAGAAAAATGATTTGATTTTTGCTGAATATTTGAAAAGTGGAATTCCTACGCTTTCTCCACAAGTCGGAACTTACCCTCTTTATTCCGACTTCCGTCGACCGATTTTACTCAACCGAGCGCAGAGAAAGTCGAGAATATTCATTCATCTGCGCATACGGGCCCAAATCACCAAGTAATATGTGGGAATGAGTCGAGGTTGGAGAAGACCTTCCTTGGTCGCCTAATGGACATCTCCAAGAAGAAAACACTTTCACAAGCCGCGTCGTTAATGAAGGTAATAAACTTCTCCCATGAAGTGATCGCTCGTATATGAGTTTTTGAATTCAGATAAAGAAACAGCTATGCATTATGCTGCTACAACTATCTATTGACTTTTCATCTGTGTATCTGTGCGTTTATATTTAAATATTCACGTTTTTATTCGCCTGTTTGTCATTCCATTTCTATTGTAATCAATTTTCACCTCAACCCTTTTCCACTTAAGAGCAATGGAAAAAAAAATCAGTAACCATTCAGAAGGCAAGCAAGAGACATATTCCTAGAAGCTACTGGAAAAAAAATACAACACAAACAAGAGATAGCCACCCTAAGGAAAAAGAAAAATAACTAAAAAGCAGAAACAACTTTACAGAACAAGCTGTATGTGTGTGTGTGTGTGTGTGTGTGTGTGTGTGTGTGTGTGTTTGCGTTTGCCTGCGTTTGCGTCTATGCTTGCTTGTGTTTGTATTTGTCTTTGGGTTTGTGTTCGTGCGTGAGCGAGCTAGCGGAGCCGGTCGCTTTCACGCCAGGCCTAACATTTCGAGTGACGAGTCAGCTCCCTACGCACTGCTGTTGCGTAGGCTGAACTCGAGCCTGAACGTGATCCTGCGTCGGACGAGAGTAGAATCTAAGTAAGTGTGACGATCTTAAACAAGTTCTGGGTTAAATGAGTAGGGTAGGTGTAGGAGGTACAGGTAGAAATGGTAGGTAGAGGTGAAGGTGTAGGAATGGGAGAAGACGAGGAGGAATAGGACAAGGAACATGAAGAAAAAGGAGGTAACACTTGAACGATATTTTACCCGCTTCGCTGTTGCAATTATTTTGGAATGAATCACAAGTTGCAGTCTTGTTTTCCGAACAATAAATGGTTCGTTCAAATACTATCTTGCCGCTGATGGGGTGAAAGCTATGTTGCTCGGTTCGTAATTGCGGTGAACGACGTACACGGAAAAAAACAATAATATTCACTGTAGGGGAGACAAATGACTGCTCCCTGTAGCGTTTTATCTGAACTGGGCTCTAGAGGAGAAATAATACACATGGAGGATTTATTAATTTATTAATAAGCTTGGGCTTGGGAACAGTTCAAAAGAAGGAGAATTTACCAATGATATTGGCCATTCGATACGAGTGAGGGTGTAGTGTGTGGAGAGGCGTTTCTCAACCTTTTTACCCTCGCGTAACCTTTAGAATAAATTTCATGTCTGAAGGAACCTCTGCGCAAAAAATAAAAAAATAAAAAAATAAAAAAACATATACAATATCTTTCTTATTTCATTTTCTTCGTAATAATAGATTAGGTAGGATGGTGTCTATATTACATTATTACAATAACCTTTTACGGAACCTTAGGGTTCCGCGGAACCTCGGTTGAGAAACGCTGGCGCGGAGTGCGAAGAGAGTTATGGAGTGAGCGAATGAATCGTGGACCTATACACATTACACAGTGCTTAACCCCAGCCGGCGACCTGATGCCTACTTCCGGAGTGTCTCCGGTACCTCCTCGATCGGGCGCTCAACGTCATGCATCACGTACCAAGGATGGATGGAAAGTCTCAGCACATTAACCCCACCATGTGGTACCCCGCAACCCTTTTTAACTTGAAGACAATGCACAAAAGCAATGCGAGTGTCCACGAATAAAGAAGCGCTGGTAAGCTACAGCCCATAATGATAACAATAACCTTTAACTTTGCGAGAAAATAACTCGCTCGTTAATCCTACAAGAAGTCAAGGCATAAGAGGGTCTGGGAGGTGAGCTCAAACCAGAATCCTAAAATCAGGGTCATTAGATGTGTTTGGTTGTGGTAAAGATGAGAGTAAAAGGGAAGATATTGGCAGCTTGTTTGCGAGAAAGAAGATTGATGTGTTAGCGTTAAGTGAAATTCAGTTGAAAGGGAGGGAGGAGTCATTTTGAATTTAGGAATGTGATAAGAGAGTATTGAGAGTGATGAAAGGGCGAGAGAGGGAAGTACCTCTGTTGGTGAGTGATGAGATAGGAAGTCGCGTAGTGGAGTGAAGGAAGTGTCTTCGTTGTTTTTTGTGGGTGAAGGTGAAACTGAGATGGGAGATGTGGGTTTTTGTGAGTGCATATGGACCTAGTAGTGAGAAACGTCATGATGAAAGGGAGTTTTTTTTTTACAGACTTGAATGAGGGTTCAAATTGTTTAGCAGGAGAGAGGGATTGAGAGAGATTGAGAGGGAGAGAGAGAGAGAGAGAGAGAGAGAGAGAGAGAGAGAGAGAGAGAGAGAGAGAGAGAGAGAGAGAGAGAGAGAAGACGAACAGTGGAAGAAAGGAGAGGGTTTGGGCTACGTCACAGTTCTTGCCTTTGGCTACGGATTCAACACAAACACAATCGTGGGACCAAACTGCCTCGTCATTTCCACACACGTACGTGTGGAAAGGTGCTCTCTACAAGTACAGATGAGCAGTCACTCACTCTCTCACTCACTCATTCAATGATTCACTCACTCACTCACTAACTCATTAACACACACAAACAACTAACACATACACTAACACATGCGCGCGAGCACACACACACACAGCAACCGACTTGACGTACTAGAATATAAAGGATTAATCAATTATTATGGTAATACAAATGTAAGTTTTAGCTACACCAACTTAAGATATTGTTCCAAGTATGGCCGATGACAACGAAAATTGCGTTGTTGTTTTTTCGGAACGATTGATTTAGATTTTTCTGGTATTGTAAAAGATAAAATTAAGATTTTTTTGTGAAAACAGGGATGAGAAAAATGAACAGGATGAACTTAGTGATTATTAGATATTGAAATTCGGAATAGATGACTATATGAATTTAACAAGACCAAATAAGTGAACTTAATCTAATAAATAATACCCAATACCCTCATATTCACACCCCTTACCACTTCATCAATCTTTAGTGTTCTTTACAGGAAATAATATATTTTACTTTCGTGCTATTCTTTGAGTATATTATTATTGTTGTCATTGCATTTGAAAGTATTTCTCTTTGCTTGTTTCATAAGATTGTGGTTGTAATGTACTAATAATTACTCTTAATTACTGTTAGCGTTTCATAAAGAAGACTTCAGCTTATAACTGACATCTGAAAAGGCACGTTAATGGGGGAACCTCGTCCACATGTACATTTGGCAAGATTTCCGCGTGGTCCACCTGTTCGCACTATATGAAAGATGTGACACCAGTTCATGTGTGTCAGCGTGTAATTGTGATATAAGGGAAACGTACATTTGATTTTCAGTAATTTTTGCACATGTACTTCGTGAAAACGCAAGTACTGTGGCGACATCGACCATCTCACGGCTCTGCGGAACACGTGGAAAACCTTGCCAACTCTAACTGATGCCTTGCTGGGAGCCGTAGTATTTCTTTGATGGGAGACAGCGAGTGAAAAGATCCTTCAGCTGAACACGAGCGCGTGCGTGCGTGCGTGTGAGTTTGTGTGTGCGTGTGTGTGTGTGTGTGTGTGTGTGCGAGAGAGAGAGAGAGAGAGAGAGAGAGAGAGAGAGAGAGAGAGAGAGAGAGAGAGAGCATTCACCACGGTCTTTGATCATGTGTTTGCCTCACGATCGACAGTTTTCATCCCTAATGGGAGTTGAGAGGTCAAAAGGCTCGGTCTATGGGTAACGCTGTGACTTAACACACATACATAAATACATACATACATACACACACACACAGAACTCGTTGCCCACCAGAGTTGGAGTGCCGGCTTTCAGTGGAGCTATGCTTTTTTTTTCAACCTTGGGTGGGAATCGAACTCGGATCGCTGAATCAGCGATCGAGAACAGTACCAATGCAGTGTCGAGTGTGTGCGTGCCGTGCGCGCGTGTGTGTGTGTCATACTTGTTGGACTGGATTATATTTCTATATAATCTGTTCCATAGGCTGGGTGTGGAAAACTATACTTCATAACGTTTTACAAACAAGACTACTTTTTAAATATTTTACTATGTCCCTATCTTTCATCCCAGTAAATAATATCTGTTCACTTGTTCTATACCTTTCTATGATCTAATAATCATTATGACGCCTCTTCGCTTTTCCAATGTGGGAATACACAGTTTTCTCAGTATTCCCTCATATATCTTGTCGTTTAGACTTTGGACCATCTTGGTTGCCGTCCTTTGTATTCTGTTTCTTAAAACATTTCTTTAGGTGTAATGAGAATACCACTACTGCATATTCCAGTTAGGAACAAATTAGTTTCAACAATCTTTTTTATTTCTTCTTCCATGTCACGAAATGCTATTCTTATATTTTTCAAATAAATCATAAATACCTTCGGTTGATCTTTATATAATTTTGTGACAAAAGATCATCCCTCATTAAAGTCCTTGGAGATATTTCCTCGTTTTTTAGCAATTATTATTATTGTTATAATTATTTTATCTATTTATTTATTAATTTATTTTCACTATAGCCTAGTCCCAAGATTTTACATTTTCTTGCGTTGAAATTAAGTTTCCTCTCTTGACTATCATAAAGCTTGCCTACGTCCTCCTGTAGTTGTTTACATCAACAAATAAATTGTTCACTCTTAACTCCATCACTAAGCTTACTTACGTCTTCTTGTAGTTTACGATCCTCTTCGCTTTTCACATGATTATTGAGTCGTCTGCAAATAAGTTTGCATAACTATATGTTCCATTCATCATATAATCTACATACAACTGGAACATTACAGGTGCCACTACTGAGCCTTGTGGTATCCCATTGGTAACTTTTCTCCATTTTAAATTCTCATCTTTCACTACTGTTCTTATGTCTGTGATTTAAAAAACATTTTGCCCTTTCAAACCTCCTAATATTTCCACCACATATACAAGTCTTTTTGTACGACATTTTGTTAAATCCCTTTTATAAGGTATACACAGTCCACCTATTCCTCTATCTCATGGAACGCGCCTACCATTTTTAAATAGAAACTTAGGAGGTTGGATACATAGGGTTTCCCTTTTCTAAAACCAAACTGGGTGTCGGACAAGAATCGTTTCTCGTCCAAATATTTCATTCATCCTCTACCATTTTTTCACACATTTTTCCAAATTCCATAAAAAAAAAATTCTT
>NC_134804.1:27278589-27283589 GCF_046742065.1 Oratosquilla oratoria | reverse complement strand
CTGCTGTCTGCCAGTCCGGTAACATTCCCTCTGACTGGAACAAGGGTCTGGTCGTGCCTATCTGGAAAGGGAAAGGTTACCGCAGGACTCCAACAACTACTGCGGCATTACACTGCTCAGTGTGCCAAGTAAGGTGCTTGCCCATTTATTGCTGACACGGTTTCGATTACATCTCCCAAAGTTTCAGAGGCCTGTACAGTCTGGGCTCACGCCAGTTAAGTCAACAACTGATCGGATCCTTGCGCTTCATGTTCTTGCGGAGCGCCGACGTGAGTTCCAACAGGAGTTTCTTCCAGCTTATGCTGATCTCAAGACGGCGTTCGACTCGGTGCATCGTGGGGACCCCTGGGATCTTCTGCGGATCCGTAGGATTCCTGCAAGGGTTATTTACTTGATATCTGACATATTTTGGGACAGAGAATGCTGTTAAGTATAGAGAAAGCGTGTTTAGCTTCTTTCCTGTTAATTCAAGAGTGAGGCAAAGGTGTGTCCTCGCCCCAACAGTATTGAATAGAGTTTCCAATCAACGTCGTTGCGAAGCATTTATTGGTAACACCTAGGTCACCCCCCTTGTGTTTGCTGAAGATGCTGTCCTTCTTACGGAGTCGTTGGAGGTCCTGATTACACCCCTCGAGTCACTGCACAGGGAGGCGAGACCGCTTGGACTTCAGGTCCCTTGGATTAGGGCCAAGACCCAGGAGTTTGGGGGATCACTGTATGACACAGTTCAGTCTGTCCATGAAATTGGCGAGGACGCTGAGGTCTTGGAAAGGTTTACAGACCTTCGTAGTGTCGTGCATAACAGTGGTGGGTCATGGCAGGAAGTACTTCGAAGGAGTGACACTGCCCATGGTGTTATGGATTCGCTTAACCAAAGTACATGGCGCCATCATTATGTAGGAGAACTAAGATTCGAATCTTCGAGTTATTTTTGCTCCCTGCCTTGCCGTACGGCTGTGAGACACGGACATGCTAATTTGAAAAGGCGTCTCGATGTCTTTGTTACTAAGTGCCTTCGGAGATTCATGGGGTATCGCTGCAATGACTTCGTATCAAACCAGAGACTACACTGTAAAAATTTCTCTAAGCAATTTACCAGCATAATTTGTGAACGGCAATTCAGGCTGTATGGGCATGTAGCACGTTTCCCTGATGTTGATCCCATTCACAAGAGACGACCCTCGATGGAAGAGGAGACGAAGGGGGCGCCCACAGAATTCATGGCTAGTTGAATCTGTTAAGAGTTGTTTGGAGTGAGAAGGGTAGCTGCATGGGAGATTACCTGGTGAGACTGTGGGAACTGACGCCAGCGTGTGACCCCAACTGATGATGATTATGATGATATTCAAATTTGATTTCAGGTATTATTTCAGCTTGAGCTTAATCTCCTTGTAAAGCTTCCAAGTATTTACAAATCTAAAAGAAAAAATCACGTCTTTTAGACATGTAGTCTTTCTTAATTTGTTCTCATAACTTCTTAAAGCCCTCCTATCTTTAATCTATAGATCACTTCTGAATGCTGCAATCATATTACTTCTTTTCTTCATTCTTTCAAAGTTGGCAGACCCAGTGCTTTCAGTCTTACCCCATATCTACCAGGCTTGGAATCAGTTTAGTTACTACCCTGTATGGGGTGGCTGAATAAAAAAAAAAAAAATTAAAGTAATTTTATCCAAAGCACTAACAGACGTGCGTACACTTCGAAGACGAGAGCAAGACTAACCCACGCCAATTCTTGCATTTGGCGGGAAAGACAGGCACGAATCGCCTTGCGATTACAAAATGCTCACAAAATATACAATAATAAATATATATATTAATAAATAAACAAAACTGGAAATATGTACATAAAAACACAAGAAATGTCACCATTACAACCCTTTGCATTCTTTCAGTATTGCTTATATCCTTCACTCTTTATGTGAACCATGCTACTGACGCATATTCTAGTCTTGGATAGATCTGTGTACCTATGATATTTTAATCATCTCTTATAGTTAATCATTCAAATCAGCCATCACGAGTCCACTGCTGAACAAATGCCTCTTTCATAGCATTCTATGATTCACACGACCGCGCCAACCTCTGCCACGTCACTCCTGCAAACTTCTCAATCTCGTCTCTCCACCTTCTGTCTGGTCTCCCTTTTCCACGCTTCCTATCTCGCGGCGTCCATTCAGTAACACACTTGCTCAATCGCTCATAAGGCGTTCGCACTAACTAACCTGCCCAATTTCACTTCTGAAAGACACTTTAATTTTCTGCAGCAGTCTGTATGTCTGTCTCGCAATCCTTCTGATATATTTTTCAGGTAACAGGTTATATCATATCAACGTTTCCAAAACTTTCTTTGCTTTTGTAATGGATTCACTTCCCCCCCCCGCAAAAAAAAAAAAAAAAAATCAGCTATTGCCAATTTCCATTATTTTGCATTTTTTTTTTCATTCATTTCCAGTTTCGTCTCCATGCAACAACAGTGTCTAGATATTTTCGCAATACCCTACAATCCCCCTCGTTTTCCACTCCTCTCGTGATTTTGCATCACCTGAGAAATGTTGGCATAGCTTGTTATAATCTACATCAAGTCATTGACATAGATAAGAAACATTATTGGTATTAGCAATGAAACTTGTGGAATTACTCTGGTTATTGTTCTCCATCTTGACATCTTATACTTTACTACTGTCCTCATGTACGTTATGTGTGTGTGTGTGTGTGTGTGTGTGTGTGTGTGTGTGTGTGTGTGTGTGTGTGTGTGTGTGTGTGTGTGTGTGTGTGTGTGTGTTCGTGCCCGCACTTCTGTGTTACATGCACCTATGCGTGCTGCGTACACGTGAGTGTTACGTACATATATATGCGTGTTACATATGCAAGTTACGGACGCATGCATGTGTACGCGCTACGCACGCATATGCACGTGTTACGTAAGCATATGTGCACGTTGCGTACGCACATGTACGTGTTAAGAATACATGTGTGCGTGTTACTTATGCATGTGTGCGCGTTACATACGTATGTCTACGGAAAACATATTTATGTATACGCATTGCATATGTATTTGTGCTTGTTACCTATGCATGTATACGCATAATATATGTATGTGGGCATCCTACGTACACATTTCTGCGTGTTATGTATGTACATGTGTGTTATGTATGCTGTGTGCGCATTATACAAGGATTTACGTGCTATATACACGAGTGTGTTATATATGCTTGTTATGTATATGTATGTGCGTGTTAGATATCCTTCCAATTATCACATATACAGGTGTATTTGTTATGTATGCGTGTGTACTTGTTATGCAGGAAGGTGTACATACAATGTACGCACACGCGTGATTGCAAGGAAAGAATTGTGCATGTATTACCCACAAATGCATGCAATTCTCCCCCCCAACCCCGGTCATGGTTTCCTTGCAAGTGCATTGCATACCGGTACATAATTCAGGGCTCCACGGACTGACAAGGGGGCAAAGCCCTTTGGGGGTGGAAAAAAGACTTACCTTCGTAACCTTCTGTATGACATGACCTGCCAGTGCTCCTGCTTACCTGAAATTGGAGAAGAAAAATTTGAAGTGCGTTTATACATGCATTAAAAATACGTTTGTTTTATAGGTCTTGCTGGGTATGCAAGTGAAAAGTGTTCCGGGATTTTTTCTTTTTTCAATTCATGAGCGAATTAGAAATGAATGGTGTTTGGTTATTAATTTCATTCTTAAACGAATTTGTGCAAGTGGTTTGGAATTGTTTTCATCCTTTTGTTTTTTCTTGGCGTATTTTCAATGAACATTGTTTCATTAGTACTCTGAAGTGACATTCATTTATGAACAAATTTAGAAAGTCGTTATTTGGGATCACCTTCAATCATAACAGATTCTGGATACGACTTTTGGGAAAAAAATTATTCACATTCAGATTCACACCTCTCAAGATGTTCATTTAGACAACGATCTGGGTAATTATGTCCTGGGACTTCATTTACACATGAACTTCCATTAGGTTTTGGCCTAATTTCAACCATACACGATTCCTCGAGGCTTAACACTAAAATTTTCATAAGAAAAATATACATTACATCATGACATTGATTTCTTTTACCTCACAAATGACATATGCGGCTGCTTCCAGATCATATTTATATTGGAAATTAATAAAATATTTTTCGCAAGGGTTTAAGCAGGATCGCCCTTAAAGGTTAAAAGCGTATCCAAGAGCATTGCCTACTTTTTTCACTGATTCTGAGAGCATAAGTTAATCATGGTTGGGTAACCGGAAATAGGTCAAAATAGCGTCATACAAAGATGGCCACCAATGTGCGGGAAACCTCCATCAAAGACATTATGTTCTGCTTCAGGGGAAGCTTCCAGGACCGCTTGATCCGAAATAGTTGTGACATGGGCTTTAAGGGCGTCGATGAGTTGTGCTTTGCCTGCCTTCCGTAAGACCTGTTTGGCTTCAAAGAGTTGCTGGGGAATAAAGCGAGAGTTCGTAGTTCACGATCTCATCGAGTGAAAGTTCTTCAGTTTGAGACACTACGAGAAACCTTTTGGATCAACAAAGATGAGTCTTCCGCAATTCTGATTAACGACGCTGATGCCAATTTCTTTGCCTTCATATTGCTTCTGTATAAAAAGGAAAACACCTACTCTCCTTCCATCTTTGCTTGTGCTTCCTTGCCGGGAGCAAACAGGTCAGACGTTCACATCCTTATTTGAGTTTCTAAATGTTGTAATATTGCACAATTGTAGTTCTAGCGCCGAAATATCTGGATACTGGTCAATTGATGACGGGATCACTGACTTACTGTCCCTCTTGATCAGTTTAGCCGCACTCTGTATGATGTTTTTCTATAAATTTCTGGCTAGTTTAAACAATTTCTGATGATACTATTAGTCATCTCACGAAGTTACGTTATCACGTAACCCCTCTTGCTCGCCAAAGAATATAGATTTCCCATAATTCAAAACCAATTCCTATTTCAAGTACTGGTTGCCATAG
>NC_134804.1:27191089-27273589 GCF_046742065.1 Oratosquilla oratoria | reverse complement strand
TCCACCTTCTTGTCGACCCACATTACAACCTCGCTGAAATTCAGATAGGTCTACTGCTCCTTTGGTTCGTGGCATGTTTGATTAATCTTGTGTGTAATTTGAAACATAAGTCTAGATAAATATAACATATTACGTAAATTAAATACGAGTAGAAATGCATTTTTCTTGGTGTCTATTCAATTCTGTCATGTCTTTGTATATATACATATATGAAATCAGAAATGATAATATTAGAAAATAAATAGGAGTCCCTCCAAGTTTAAATAAAATAGACGCTGCACAAATGAGGTGGCTGGGACACCTTGAAAGAATGAATCCTGAAAGAATAGAGAATGGAGACCAAATGGCACAAGACCACGGGGAAGACCACGGAAAAGATGGAAGGATTCAGTTGCAGAAACATTGGAGAGACACCACCTACCACCACTGGATAGGCTGAGAGAGCAGGGAATCTTACAAGAGAGAAGAGAAAGGAGGAAGAGGCTGAACCCACTGACAGAATGAAAACTCTACCTGGGAGCGGATGTAGGATGTAATATATACATTCATAAACACACACACATATATATATATAAATATATATATATATATACATATATATATATATATACATATATATATATTATATATGCTGAGACATTGTGACAAGTTGAAGTGAAAAAAGAAGTCACGGGTCGAGTTCCTTACGAATTTATTCCTGACCAGTTTCGCTCTACGCTTCTTCAGAGACCGGTCAGAAAAAAAATGCTCAACTCGAAACTAGACCCGTGACTTCTTTTTCCATCTTCCTCATATATATATATATATATATATATTATATATATATATATATTATATATATATATATATATATATTATATATATGTATATATATATATATTATATATATATATCTTATATCGTTCTTTCCCTGTTTACGTATGTAAAGTTAAGTGGTAGCTGTGGCCAAAATGGTTGGATCAGGGAAGTATGAACAAGTGTATGTGCATCTCTCATTATCTTCTCTCAAAATGGTGGTGCTGAATGAGACTAAATTCTCATTCCTATGACTTTCGTTCGTGTTTACTTTAATTTGAGTATACGAGTGTACCGGGTGTAGGAAGCTGGACTTATATTTGCAGAAAACACTTGGAAAATAATGAAAATGAATACCGAAAGTTTTCGTCTATTCAAGACATCATCAGGGTACCCTGATGATGTCTTGAATAGAGACGGAAAACGTTCGGTATTCATTTTTTAATCAAGTGGTTTCTACAAGTAATTGTTGTCACGCGTGCTTAGTGATTTGTTTTGCATATATATACATATATATATATATATATTAATATATTATATATATATATTATATATATTTATATATATATATATATATATATATATATATATATTTATGCATACAGAAATATACATATATAAATACATATGTATTTGGTGGTGTAGTTGTAATGACTCATTTTGGTGTTGTCGTTCTCCATTTGTTCTTGTAGGTCAGAACTGATGTTAATTATTTCTTCCTTCTCCAGCTTGCACAAGTTCCTATAAAGGACTGCTAATTCGATTTTTTTTTTTTTTTTGCGGGGGGAGGGGGGGCTTTGGTTATACTTAGATCTCATGTGGCAGTTAATGCGTACGTTTAGGAATTCCTCTTGGTCTTCTGTCAGTACTTTGCAAAATAAGTTGATAAAACCAAGAGAATTTTCTGGGATAGCCAGGGTGCTACCGTATAACCGCGACAGTTTCTTTAAATCCTGTTCTTGCCTACTTGGTAATTGGTATGAAATGACGGCGTCCAGGACAGAGTTTAGAGAAACATTGTCCACCATCTTCCTCCTCCTCTTCCCCCTCCCCCTCGCAACCAACCCTCTTGACCTCAAGACGACCCAGGAGCTCAGACTGGATTCGAGCAAAAATCTCCCCTCCTCTCCCCCCCCCTCCCCAACCCCAACCCCGGCTACCAACCTCAGTCACCTCACCTCGGCCCGTACCAGAGCAGGAAATTCCCCTTCCCCGCCTCCTCCTCCCACCAAAACCCCACTACCCCATCCTACCCCACTCTTAAGGTCTACCAGCATCAGGTGCACATATAAACTTCGTAAAGCCTTTTAGTTGTCCCACTGTTAATGTTATATGTAAGCACCAACACATGTATTGCTCTTTCATTCCCGTTACATTATTTATTTCCATCGCACTACTTTTTTATTATTTGTCTTATGTTATTGCAAACAAGCCTGAAGATGTCTTACTAAAAAGAAAACGTTGAAATAAAAGGAAGATTATGTAAATTTAGATTATGCTCATTTGCCTGAAGGAAGAACCATCATTAGAAAAATAGGAGAAATCTAGAAAAAAAAATGCTGTCGTGTATGAATGTGTGTATATGTATGTATGTATGTATGTATGTATGTATGTATGTATATATATATACATATATATATATATATATATATATATGTATGTATATATATATACATATATATATATATATATATATATATATATATATACACATGCATATATATTTATATAAACATATATGCGCGTGTACCTTGAGTCTCAGTGTGGCTTCCGAGCAGAACGTTCCACGGTGAACATGATATTCTCCCTTCGTCAACTTCAGGAGAAATGCAGAGAACAACACAAGCCCCACTACACAGCCTTCATAGATCTGTCTAAGGCAGGGGTACTCAAACTGGGGTTCGCGAACCCCCAGGGGTTCACAAGAAGATTTCTAGGGGTACTTAGATGGCTGACGAAAAACGTATTTTAAATAGTGGTAGTTGTGGATTATGAAATTCCGTGCTAGCAGTGTGTGTTCCTTCAATCTCACTGTTCTACGCTGATTTCTAAATTAACAGTGTTGATTACCAATGGTTGAATCTGGTGTGTGTGTGTGTGTAATGAAGAGGCGCGCCATATCGTGTCGGTTTACTTTTAAAACAGCAACTGTGAGTGAGGGTGGGGAGACGGTTACGTGGACTGGACAGTCAGCTAGCCGACACACACTGTGATCGATTTCATAGACAAACTAAGGTCATTCACCATGAAGCTGGAGCTTTGGAAAGGGAAGGTCAAAGATGAAAATCTTAGCATGTTTGAACACCTAAGTGAAGCACTTGATAAAAATGAAAACACTGGAGAACTAGATGTGGTGCAGCTTGTGCAATGACATCTAGCTTCTCTGCGGATGGAGTTGCAGTCTTACTTTCCCGAACTGAGTGAAATGGAATCAAAATTGATTAGAAACCCATTCATTGTCAATGTACACCTACTCCCAGATAACATATACAAAGAATTCCTAGAGTTGGTGAACGACTCTGTTGCAAAAGATTAATTTGAAACTCTTTCTCTCACCAAGTTCTGGTCTAAAATGATAGTGAAATTTACCTGTTGTATCTGAAAAAGTTTTGAACTCTTTACTGATGTTCCCTAGCATTTACCTGTGCGAGAAAGGATTTTCATATACGCTGTTGAATATGAAAACTAAACATCGATCACAACTCAATGTCGAGCATGACCTACGATTGTGCCTATCTAATACTGCTCCTCGAATTGAGAAACTTGCTTGTAACAAACAGGCACATCCCTCACACTGAAGTTCATTATTGATTGATACTTAGAAAATATTGTTTCACTCCTGCATGTGTAGCACCATTATAAAATATTTGCAATACTGATGTTTCTTCTGAATAAAGTCATTAAAATTTGAATGATTTTATAATATCCTTTGCAGAATTATTGTACTTTAATGAGTTAGTCAATAAATTACCATTCTCTTCATTGTCAGATTATTGGGGTTTCGGGAAGATGATCTTATAACTCAAGGGGTACTTAACGAGAAAAGTGTGAGAACCCCTGGTCTAATGCTTTGACCTGGTCAGCAGCGAAGGGCTGTTCGACATCCTTCCAAAGATCGGTTGCTCTCCAAAACTCCACAGTCTCATCATATCCTTTCACGATGACATGAAGGCAACGATCCAGTATGAGGGCAGCATGTCCAATCCCTTCGACATAAAGAGTGGAGTCAAGCAAGGATGTGTACTGGCTCCAACCCTCTTCGGTATATTCTTTGGTATGCTCTTAAAGCATGCTTTTGGAACATCAACAGAAAGAGTGTACCTTCGCATAAGATCTGACGGTCGACTTTTTAACCTGGCTCGACTGAAAGCAAAAAGCAAAGTGACTGAGATAACCATCAGGGACATGCTTTTTGCTGATGATGCCGCTGTCACTTCGCACACTGAGCAAGAACTCCAGCGTCTCATAGACAGGTTTTCCTAGGCCAGCAAAGACTTCGGGCTAACCATCAGCCTAAAAAAGACCAATGTGCTGAGTTGGGATGTGAGCACTCCACCAGCTATCTGTATCGACGACTACCAACTCGAAGTCGTACACCAATTCACATAACTGGGATCTACCATCAGCGACAACCTGTCCCTTGACGCCGAGATTAACAAGCGCATCGGCAAGGCTGCTACGACCCTAGGACGCCTCACCACCCGCATCTGGGAGAACCAGAAGCTGACAACGTCAACTAAGATGGCAGTGTACAACGCATGTATTGTCAGCACTCTCCTCTATGACAGCGAAACATGGACGACCTACCCGAAGCAGGAGAACAAACTGAGTAACTTCCATCTGCGCTGCCTTCGCTGCATCCTTGGCATCCGCTGGAGTGATGAGATTACCAATGCCCAGGCACTCGAGCGAACAGGTCTTCCTACCATATTCACATTGCTCAGGCAGCACAGACTTCGGTGGCTCGGCCATGTGCGAAGGATGGAAGATGGACGCATCACCAAAGACATCCTCTACGGTGAACTTGCCTCCGGCAAAAGAAACGTTGGTTGACCCCAACTGCGCTACAAAAATGTCTGCAAGCGTGACATGAAAGCCCTGGACATCAACACGGAGAACTGGGAAGAGGTAGCAGCCGACCAAAGCAAATGGCGCAGTGTTCTTCACAAGCAGCTGAAGTCTGGAGAGGAAAAAATCCTGACCAGAGCCAGTGAAAAGAGAGCCAAGCTGAAGGCACGCACCCCAGCAGCCACTCCAACAAGCTACACCTGCAGCAAATGCGGCCGAGACTGCCACTCCCGCATCGGACTCACCAGCCACAGCCGTCACTGTCGCTGGCAAAATCATGACTTTCTTCGGCGCGATATCCATAGTCGATACCGACTGACGGAGGCCTACTACCGTCTTCAGAGCTAATGAGACCCTTCCAACAACACCGCCTCCAGTTCCTCTTCGAAATCCTCGGCTCCACAGGAATGGCGTATTGGGTTGGGCTAATGAGACCCGTGTCCAATACGCTTAGACCAGCATCCTGTGGCAGCAGAAGGACTCCAACGAAGGTCTGGTCTCTGTCTGGCATGGTCATGACGCATTGGACGGTCGTAGCGGCTCGCCGGCCAATACGAGAAGCGCTCGTTCGAAGAAGGCGACCGTAGTAGTGAAGAACGTGCAATGAGACCCTTACTCCGACGGCGTCACCCCCGCTCGGAGGTTTTTATCTTTTTTTTTCTATTTATTGTTATTATTTTTTTGGTATTTTTGTATTTTTGTATTTTTCTATCTCCCATTATATTGCATAGGGATTTTCTTTTAGTTTTTTTTTTCAATTTTTTCCCTTCCGGCGGGCTTATGGGAACCCATGTTCCACTGCCGCCTTCGTTTTAAGCCATTGGTAGGAAGTCCTTTCTGCCACCGCGTGGGCGCTGGACGGCAATGGGAAAGAGAAATCCCTGAAGAGCTCTGGCTTCCGATGAGGGCCCTGAAGATGCGCTGGTCGAAGTACTTCCTCTCTGCGACGACGTCCTCCGGAGGCTTCAGGGGAGCGAACGTCGTTAGGGTTAGTCCAACTCGAGGGCACAGATGCTCCGAGTCTGACTTTAGCTCTGTCTGTGTGTGTGTGTGTGTGTGTGTGTGTGTGTGTGTGTGTGTGTGTGTGTGTGTGTGTGTGTGTGTGTGTGTGTGTGTTGGTGTGTGTGTGTGTGTGTGTGTGTGTGTGTGTGTGTGTGTGTGTGTGTGTGTGTGTGTGTGTGTGTGTGTGTGTGTGTTAGGGTTGCTACTGAACTGAAAATGTCAGATGGACGGTATAGAGCTGGACTAGCTTGTTGTGTACTCGTTCTTGGTGTTGACTGGCCCCTCCGATCGGATGATCCCCCCCTGTGCTCGTGTTGGCTTTGGTCGGACGTTTGGATGTTCAAACTAGGGTTCATATATTTGATTAACAGCGCTTCCAAGATGTGGAGGCGACGGGTATCTTGGCATGTCGTTAGGATGTTTGCATTTTTTTACCATTATTTCTCTTGTGAGAGTTGTTTGATATTCCTGTCTTAAATGGTTTTTTGGGGCTCCAGATGTGACATGGCAAGTTATGCGTGTTGTGTATATATATATATATATATATATATCTATTATATATATTATATATATATATATATAGATTTATATATGTGTGTGTGTGTGTGTGTGGGTGTTTATAGGTATATGTGATATATAGATATATATAGATATATATATAATATATATATATATATATATATACTGTATGTACAACACTGAATGGGTCCCAGTGATTAGAGTACATTTTAACAACCACAATGCACTTTAATTCTAAGCCATCTGGCCTCCATTGGATCTCCCGATGCTGATTGCTTAGAATTAAAGTGCATTGTGGTTGTTAAAATGTGTGTATTCATTGGTCTTTTGGATCACGTGTTCGACTCGTGATCGACAGCTATTTCCTCTGGAAGAGAGCCCAGAGCGCGTAGGTCCGCTCTTTGGGTAATGCTATGACCTTTCACACACACACACACCCACCTCCCCGCCCACGAGAGTCAGAGTAACGACCCGAAGCGCAGCTGTACCGAAATTAATTTCGGCCCTGGGCAGGATTCGAACCAAGCACTACGCGCACCACCATGCTAGTAGTTCATCGTTCTACCAACTGCGCCACGTGTGTGTGTGTGTGTGTGTGTGTGTGTGTGTGTGTGTGTGTGTGTGTGTGTGTGTGTGTGTGTGTGTGAATGTGTATTTGTGTTAAAATATTTATATATATATATATATATATATATATATATATATATATATATATAAAGCACGAAATTCCCAAGCGCCTTCGTATAATTCACGTCTTCAGGGGAGAATACAGATAAAATAAGTGGTAGAAAATAAGCATACATTAGGAACATTAGGAAACAAAGAAGGGTCACAAAGCAAATAACAAGGAAAGGTACGAAGGTATGAAATGAGAACAGGTAATCAACAAGGTAATTAATTAAGCCAGGTCTCTAGCGGAAATGAAAAGTAACGGTCACAATGCGTAATTAAATCGAAAATTCACATTTCATTTATAATTTAGGAACATACAAGATATCATAACAATGATGTTAGGTGGGAAAGTATAACCTGTTTGGAAATATCACCAATGATGAAACAATTCAACAATCTAAACATGTCACCACTGCTGTTGTGATTAACAGCTTCCGATTGTTTGATGAGGTTGCTTTCTGTAATGTTTCCGTTGGCATTTGAATTACAAGATAAAATTGATGAAGATTCAATGATGAGAATATTTCATGTGAACAAATAATGCATTGGACTCTTGTGCTGTTTTAACACTATATTTATGTTACTAATTCTAGTTGAGAGTTGAATGCCTGTTTGCAAAATATTTTGTTTTTAATTTGTCTGTTTATTTCTTTGTGTATCTACCTATTTTGTCAATTTCTTATTTCATTTATTTATTCATTTACACTATCTATTATTCAATATATGTTATTTATTTATATTAATTTTATGCGAATTTCAGGAAACTTAACTTTTGGTCACAGAAAAAAAACCGCGACGATGAATCATACTTCCCCCCCCCATCCCCAATCTAAGTAAATTTCAAAGGTACTTTTTCCCCCCAATCTAAGTAAATATCAAATGCCACTTCAACCGTCTTCTTCTGACTCATGCCCCACTGATTCATTCACCTGAAAGCGGTTCTAAAGACTATTTCCTTGTATTTTCTTTTTTTTTTCAGTTCGATACCAGACTGTGTCCTTCGGCTGAATGGGATCATCGACCTTTCGACTTAAGACGTGTGAGGCTGCGAGGCAGACAAGAGCGAAGATGGAGTAAAGGAAAATGGAGGGGAGACGGGGAATGGGAAGGAGGAGGGAAGAAGAGAGAAAGGAGGAGGAGGGGAGAAAAGAGGAGGAGGGGAGAAGGAAGGAGGGTGGGAGTGAGAGTGGGAGATTTGAGAGAGAGAGAGAGAGAGAGAGAGAGAGAGAGAGAGAGAGAGAGAGAGAGAGAGAGAGAGAGAGAGAGAGAGAGAGAGAGAGAGAGAGAGATGATTATATGTGTTCCAATGCACTAATAACACACACACACACACACACACACACACACACACACACACACACGAGAGAGAGAGAATGATAATAAGTGTTTCGATGCAGTAATAAGACACACACACACACAGAGAGAGAGAGAGAGAGAGAGAGAGAGAGAGAGAGAGAGAGAGAGAGAGAGAGAGAGAGAGAGAGAGAGAGAGAGAGTGGCGGGGGGGGGGGGTTATAACGTGAACTGGTCGATCCAGGTAGCAACATGGGGCAAAGGGAAACTGCTCTCCAGACCAGCATCTTGGACGAGGTGAGCAACATGCAGGCAGGCAGGCAGGCAGGCCGGCCGGCCGGCATGTGGACACATGACCTGGCAAGTGAGGAGGAGGTGGGGGAGGAGGAGGAAGAGGTGAGGGGTGGGAGGAGAAAGGGAATGGTGAAATGACTAGGAGGAAGAGGAGGAGGAGGAGGGGAAGAATGGGAGGAGGGAAGGGGTAGGAGGAGGGGAGAAGGGAGGGACGGGAGGGGGAGGAGTGGGAAGAGGGGAGGAATAGGGAGAAGGAGGAGGAGAAGGAGGAGGAGGAGGAGGAGGAGAAGGAAGAGGAGGAGGGGAGAAGGAGGAGGAGGGGAGGAGAAGGAGGAGGAGGAGAGGGAAGGAGAGGTAGGAGCAGTTTCCTATTCCACTGTTGCCTTGCGAGGCGCTCAAAATTCCGTGATAGGGCACGAGAAGCGTAACTGAGTGCAAGGAAGAGAAGAAAGAGAGAATGGGGGACGAAAGTGAAAGGCGAAAGGAGGGGAAAGTGGGGTGAGGTAGGGGTGGGTGGGGTTCATAGCAAAACGCGTCTGTGGTGACAAAGTGCAGTGTCTGTGGCGTCATGACTGCGATACAAACGGACGATACAAAAATAAACACAAACAGAAGAATTAATAAATTAATAGGTAAATGACTCAATGAATTAATAAATGAAAGGGGCTAATGTAAAGTATGCCACCGGTTTGAAAGGCAAGTTTCATCTCTTGTGAGGTATTGTAGTTGGGGTAGAGTGTCTCCCCTCAGCTGAAAAGAATTGCCTGGTGTTGCCAGTCACAAAACTCCCTTTAGGTGGCACTTTCATTATTTTGGCTATAATCAGGTGATTTTATTCACCTCCGTAACACCTCGTAGATACCGATGGGGTTATCGTAATAGTTACGTGGTTGATTCACGAACAGTATGACTCTATTCAGGCTGTTACCAAGCGCGATTGCCTCCGATCTTCCCTCTCGTTTATCTTACTTTTTTCTTTTTCTTTTTCTTTTTCTTTCTCTCTCTCTCTCTCCCTTTCTCTCTCTCTCTCTCTCTCTCTCTCTCCCTTTCTCTCTGGATGGATGGATGGATGGAAAAGGACAAAGGACATGGGGGGGGTCAAAGTACAGGGAGGGAAAGTGAGGAGGAGGGGGATAAAAGGTGACAAAATGAAAAAAGAGGAGTGGAAGTGAGGAGGAAAAGTAATGAAAAAAGTGGAGATGGGAGTGAAATGAAGGAAGGGGAGCGAGGAGGGAAGTGGAGGAGGGGGAATGTGGAGAAGGATTCTGTCCTTTTCGGTGAGAGAGGATTCAGAGGGATGGATATCAGGTGGTCTGGCATGCGCCGGTGCACAGTCTTTCAGTTTGTTGATAGAGCAGTGAGCGATAAGATTACGGATATATTTCTGGGGGCTGGTGTCTGGTGGTTGTGGAGGAAAATAGTGTGTGTGTGTGTGTGTGTGTGTGTGTGTGTGTGTGTGTGTGTGTGTGTGTGTGTGTGTGTGTGTGTGTGTGTGTGTGTGTGTGTGTGTGTGTGTGTGTGATATGGGTATTTGGGTGTTATTTTTTTGTTTCTTGGTGTGTGCAGGTGTTCTGCTATGTTATGCAATCGGTATGTTGTCTTTGAGGAGGCTGCGGAAAGTGTTTATGAACCTCTTGTGTCAAGGTGAGCCTTGACATTGAGGACTTTCGTTTCATGGTGTAAATGGTCCGTGGGTGTTGTATTTGAGCAACCTTTAATAGTCTTTAGGGCTTTGTTTTGTATGGCCTGTAGAGCGCTGTTGTGGGTCTTAGTGGGGTTAGGGGTTCATGCGGGACTTGCATAATCCATCAGTGAGCGTATACATTGTTTGTATACTGTAGTAATAGTTTCTTTGTTCTGTTGGTCCTAGTATGTCAGCGCCTGTGTCGTGGGACCAGCCCCAACCCCACGAGTTGGGGGCCAAACGGCCACATCACACCCCTTCCACCGGCTCTTATGCAGGTGGCACGGATCCCAGGAAAAGTAAGTTGGTTGTGGCCACCATAACCTTTTAGACAACATCGTGCCGCCGTCGAACGTTATCTTATATTTCACGTGTAGGTCAAATGAATCATAGGTGTTTATAGTTTGCACTCTTTTCTGAGAAAGTTGGAGAGATAATAGTACCGGTGTTTTGATTATCGGGATTTGGTGTAGTCATAGTTGTTTAAGGGCGTAGATGATTGTTAAGAAGTGATATTAGTAAATTTGTTGACGACACAAAAATAGGACACCATATTAGGTCAGGGTAAGACACCGGAAACTGCAGAAAGATCTTAACAAATTGGCTCACATGGTCGGTGAAATGGCAAATGAACTTCATTACCTCAAAGTGCAGTGTGTTAAAGGTAGGTACAACCCAGAAAACAGGTATGGCTTAGATAACACCTTTTTAGGGAAACCAGAATGTGAGAAAGACTTGGGGCTGCTAGTGAGTCCTGACCTTAAATTCACGAAACAGTACATTACTGCCAGGGATAGAGCTAACAGGGTATTAGGACGGTCACAAACAAAAATGCAGATATAGTTATCAAACTCTATCCGTCGATAGTTAGACCCATCCTTGACTATGTGGTACACTTTTGGTCTTCGTCCTATAGAATGGATACAAATTCACTAAAATCAGTCCGGCGGAGAATGACCAAAATTGCCTGAGAAATATACCTTACGTAGACTGGCTTCGACACCTCTTACACTCTGGAAAGGCGTGCAGTGCGGGGTGATCTAACAGAGGTATTCAAATGAATGAAGGGCTTTAACAAGGGTGATGCAGACAATGTCATCATACAAGACAACAGGGCAGAACTTACAGTAATAGATTTAAATTGGACAAATTTAGATTAAAGAATGAAATAGGCAAAAAATATATATACAAATGGAATAGACTTAGTAACAATGTAGTAAGCGCAAATAACTTTATGGATGGGGATGATAGATGGTAATGGACATGAAACTGTTTAGTGTAGTCTTTATGGTCTCTTGCAGTCTACTTCATTCTTATGTTCTTAAGTTGGGCAGTGTAGTATTATGTGTGTTGAGTGTGAGGAGAGGGGAGACATGTATATGAAATATATTTTTCAGGGGGACTGTGTATGTATTTCTTGTAAACAGCTGCAGCTAGATTCCAGTGTATGATGCTGTGTATTATTGTTTGGTTTGATGTAATATGGTGGTTGCATTAAGTCATGTACTCTCGGGGGCTAGTGGACGATATGTTGGTCGATCCAGTCAGAATGTATTCTGTGTGTTTAGGTATCGTCTTTGGAAGGAGTCGGTTGTGATTAGTGGTAAGCCTGAACCTGACATGTATATATTCATTCCAGCTGGGTCTGGTAGGAATAGTGTGAGATTTAAGAGGCTTACATAGGGTTAGATATTGGTGTATGTAGTTAGTATTTGGGTAGGATGGGTTTCAGCTTGTACCTCCACTTCTGAGGCTGCGAGTGTTCCGATGGCATTGTGGACGGGAGAGACTTAATCCAGCTGATTGGAGAGGGGTTTGGCTTACTGACGCTTTTAGGCCGGGGAATTGACTGGTGTGGAATACTTGATGTACTCCATTACGTCGTCTATGGCTTCTGGAGAGCGGGGCCTTTTCTTGGCGTGAAAAGGTTGTAATTGTTCGTGTGGGTGAAGGGTGGGGGAGAATGGGTTTCTAGATGGAAGTTCTGGTGGACTGGAAGGAGTGGAAGGTTGTATAAAGAGGTTCTGGTACTTCACATGGGGGAGGAGGAAGGGGAGGGGTTGAGTTGGGGGCTCTAGTGGTAAAGGTGAGTGGGGTGTATGACTTTATGTAAGGAGTTCTTGTACCAAGTAGATGGTCTCTCTTGGCGTGGTTGTTTGGGTGGAACTATGGCGCCGGGGGATCGTCTAAAGCAGCGTTTCTCAACCACGGTTCCCCGGAACCCTAAGGTTCCGCAAAAGTTCCCTAAGGGTTCCGCGAGCACAAGTATGATAAGCTAATGCACTTTTGATTTTTTATTGAATTTCATATACGTAATATAATTAAACACGCACGACATATTCTTGGTTATTGCAATAATGTAATATAATCATCCTATCTAACTTATTATTACGATGAAAATAAAATGAGAAAAATATGGTATGTGTTTCTTTTGCGCAGGGGTTCCTTGAGACATGCAATTTGTTTTAAAGGTTACGCAAGGGTAAAAAGGTTGAGGAACGCTGATCTAAAGAATTGTAGTGCTTCCGCTTATGAGACTATTCCCCTACTCCTTCTAAATCTCAATTTTCTTTGGATTTCTCTTAAGCTTATGCCCTCCAAGTCTCCAAGATAAAGAACTTTGTTTTCAAATTGTTATACTGTACAGTTTGAGGATGATGCAGAGGAGTCTTGGTTGCATGTTGTTTATTTGGCTGAGTTTGAGCATAGGGTGCATGTGCGGGGGCTGAGCAATCTAAACATACGCCGTGTGTGTGTGTGTGTGTGTGTGTGTGTGTGTGTGTGTGTGTGTGTGTGTGTGTGTGTGTGTGTGTGTGTGTGTGTGTGTGTGTGTGTGTGTGTGTGTGTGTGTGTATGTGTGTGCGCGCGCGCGAGTATGTATGTGTACTGTGTGTAGTGCGTATGTGTGTGTGCGCGTGCGTGTGTGTATGTGTGTGTATGCGTGTATGTGTTGTGTGTGTGTATGTGTGTGTATGCGTGTATGTGTTGTGTGCGTATGTGTGTGTACATGTGTACTGTGTGTGTGTGTGTGTGTGTGTGTGTGTGTGTGTGTGTGTGTGTGTGTGTGTGTGTGTGTGTGTGTGTTTTCTCAACCCTCATTTTGATCGTATTACTATTCTATTATTTCTTTTTTCGTGTGGTATTGTTGTGATGGACTGGACTATTCCCACACTGGTTTTAAATGTTCTAAGTGGTGTTGTCTGAATTGTGGTGTCTGTCAAGATTATCAAGGCTTTGATTTGGACATACTGATCTCTTGATTCTAGCTCTATTGTTAGGGCTTCTCCTTAGGGCCATATATTGCATGGGTGTTCCGCTTTTGTCTCTAAGATCACTACATACTTCCTTAGGTCACTGACTCATTGTTAGTAGATTTCAGGTCCAAAAATAATGGGTACTCTAAGCCAGGGTCCACTCCGTCTCAGTATGGGTCAAGTTGGTGTCTGGTAGGCTGAGCAGGCTCGGTAATGCAATATTATTGTGAAATCAGGGCTCCAGTCAAGGACTGTGGTGATCGGGCCTGTAGATAGCGCCGACGACGTCAATTATTACCCTCTGTTTACGATGTTACTATTGCAGATTGTTCTTGAGTTTACGTAAGGGGGTGAGAGGCAGGCCCATTGCCAGAGCTTGTGACTTGGGGGTGGGGGGGTTTCCTGCATATGGGGGGATGGGGGTGAACGTAATAGTAATTACTAATTTTGTATAGATAGCACTTACGGAACCAGTAACACAGCAGTGTTGTAAAACCACTGCTGAACCATCAGAGACTAACTGGCTATGATCATCACTCAGGGCCATCAGTGCATTGGATATCATGTACGGGTCATGCAGTACAAGCACGCACAAGTGGAGCCAAGTTGCAACAAAGAATATTCTCGAAACCCATTAGTTTGCACTGAACTGGAAACTAATTTGCGTTTTCATTCTGGCAATCAATGTATACGGAAAATGATTGAAAAATACAAATATATGAGCTTGAGAGTTTGAGGGACTAAACCCAGGGGCACCACTTAGAGGTGATGTGGCATTACTTGGCTTCCCTTCACCCTACCTTCGGATTCCCACTTCGAGAACTTGTCTCCCTATCCTTGAGTTGAAGACGAGGGTTCCATGACCTCGACTTGGGATTCAGAGGTGTCAGGGATGACAGAAGAAAGTGAATGGGAAAGGAGAAACGGGAATGGAAGAGAGGGAGATATGAGAAGGAGAGGAAAGGAAAATTAGAAAGGGAGAGTGGAAAAAATAAGATTGGGAGGAAGATGAAAAGAATACGGAGGTAATGGAGAAGAGGAGAAGGGGGAAAAGGGAAACGGGAGAAAGGGGAAAGGGAGAAGAGAAGAGAAGAGAGAAAAAGGGAAGAATGAGAAAAGGGAGAAGGAGGAAGGGGAGGAAGGGGAAGGTCAGAAGAAAAGGTGAAAAGGGGAAAGGGAGAACAGGAGAAGGGAGGAGAGAGAAAAGAGAAGAGGAGAAAACGAAAGGGGAGAATGAGGAAGGGGAAGAAGGGGAAGGTAAGAAGAAAAGGTGAAAAGAGGGAAAGGGAGAATAGAAGGGAGAAGGGAGAAAGGAAAAAGGGGTGAAAGCGAAAAAGGGGAGAAAGGGGAATGGGAGAAAGGTGAAGGGGAGAAAGCGGAAAAGAAATAAGGGGCAGAGCTGGGCGCGTAACTACCGGACAGGTAGTGCGTTAGTAACGCAGTAACGCAAGCGCCCAGCTCTGGTTATTTTATGTTTTAGAATAGGGAATATTAATGTAGTAGCTTAGGTATTATGTTATTGAGAATATTCGTAAGTACATACTTCTCCATTTCATTTTTCATCAAGATCAGTCTAAACGGAAATTAAAATCGGTAGCGCATTGACGGTAATATACCCCAGATTTTTCGGTAACGCATTGACGGTAATGCACTACCTGTCTGGCGGTAACGCGCCCAGCTCATGGTAAGGGGAACGGGAGAAAGTGGGAGGGGAGAAAGGGAAAAGAGCGAAAAAGGGAAAGGGAAAGGAAAAAGAGGAGAGGATAGGTGAAGGAATGGGCGAGGGGTGACAGGGAGATGCGAGAGGGAAAGGAATGAAGAAGGATGACTTGGTGAGAAGAATGAATGAAAAAGAAAGGGAAGGACGCTGAGGCGGAGAATGACCCTCAATGCATCGCTTGTGCAACTGGCTGTTAGGAGTGAGCGGGCGGGGGGAGGGGAGGAGCGAAGGTTCTCTCGTGACGTAAGACGATGGGAACCACTTCAGAAATGAAAAAAAAGGAAAGTTGGAGGGGAGAACCTGTTCCATCCGTGAATAATGAAAAAAAAAAAAGCTTCGAGGGCTGGTGATCGTGATAATGGGGTCTACCACTTTTTTCTTTTCTTTTCCAAGGATCTAAACTGGTGGGAGGAAGGTAGGGAGGGGAAGAAAAAGTGAGGGAGGAGATGAGAAAAATAATAAAAATGAGAGAGAGAGAGAGAGAGAGAGAGAGAGAGAGAGAGAGAGAGAGAGAGAGAGAGAGAGAGAGAGAGTGTGGGAGGGTGTGAGAGAGAGAAAGTGTGAGAGAATGAGTGAATGAGTGAGTGAGTGAGTGTGTGTGTGTGAGAGAAAGAGAGTGAGAGAGAGAGTGAGAGAGAGAGAGAGAGAGAGAGTGAGAGAGAGAGAGAGAGAGAGAGAGAGAGAGAGAGAGAGAGAGAGAGAGAGAGAGAGAGAGAGAGAGAGAGAGAGAGAGAGAGAGAGAGAGAGAGAGAGAGAGAGAGAGAGAGAGAGAGAGAGAGAGAGAGAGAGAGAGAGAGAGAGAGAGAGTTCCACCGGGAGCACAGCTATTTTAAGAACTTTGTGTTAATGGCCATATTTCCCATTTCACAAAGGGTGCTCCATAAGCGAATTTAATGAGACAGTATCCAACGCGTTTTAACGTCGCGTTACCTCAAAACATAACCAGAAAGTGGAAATGTATAGAGACTTAGGGTGGCCGGGTGGAATAAAGCTCCGCGACCTCTTCATGGGCAGAAGCTATGGCGTTATGCCCCCATTACCTGTACAGTATATTACGAGGACTTTTATCCTAGGCACTACGTTTCTCATTTTACCATTTTACCTAAGCGAATTGAATCTAACGGTATTTAACGCCTTTTGGCATTGTTACAAGTGAAAAAAATTATATTTTCTTTATCCTTAATCACCCATTTTGCTTGGTCGCGATAAAAAAAAAAAGATTAAAACACACTTAAGATATGGGACGCACTCATGTCTACCTAGCTTCGAAAGTACCCATAGTACGTAACCCATAGTCGTGTTTTCTTTTCTTTCTTTTTTCTTGCTTGGTCGCGATAAAAAAAAATGGTTAAAAACACACTTAAAATATGGGACGCACTCATGTCTACCTAGCTTCGAAAGTGCCCATCGTACGTAGCCACACCACCCGCCATCAACTGCCTCTTGAATGCTGTTAATATTGGTCACTGATCAATATCATATCTATATACACACATAGTATCACTTTGTTAGATATGGTGGAAATTCCGATGTTATTATAATGATGTTTGCTCTGAACCATTCAACCGGTACCACGAAAGTGTAAACAAACACACAGTTGCCACATGTACTTTCCTCCACCAGCCACTGTCCAACCAGAGTACCAGTTTTAAGTTCAGGCGATAGAACATCATATTCGTCAACTTTAGGTACGATAATTATGAAAATTTGTAGACACGAGCAAAAGATCAAAAAAGAAATTAAAGAAATTAAGGATTCAGGAAAGAAAGTTATGAGAACAAAAGTCGAAGGAGGAAAGGAAACAGAAAAAAAGCGGAATACTGGCAGACTATTTATAAGAAACACTCGAATAATTTGGCTGAAGAATGGGATACAAATACTAAGGAAGAATACATACGGGACATAAGTAGAAGAAATAGAACCCCAAGAATAATAGTATGCATGTAAAGTCCTGATAGACTGAACAGAAAACATGAAGACGAAGAAGAATATGAAAGAATAGATGACGACACAGTTATAAAGCACATGGACAGTCTTGAAGTGACTCGACTACCAGGAAGTTTTATGTTGTGGGAAGGTTGGACAGAAGAAGAATTATAAATAGAGCTGAGGAAATTCAAGACTGAGAGGCAACCATGCTTAGACTGCATGAAACTTGAAATATTACGTTGGCTGCTAGAAGACCCGAAGTAGAATTGCTCACATTTTTTTTAAATAATGTCTTCAGATACAAAGAAATCCTAGAAATTTTGAAAACATCGAAAATGATGTTTCCAAAAACAACAGCCCTCACAAATGGAACCTCAAAAAGTGAGAGAAAAACTAAATATATTACAAGCAGGCTTTACCACGGGGAGAGGATTAAACGATAACCTGTTTATAGTGAACTACTGCCTGGCAGACACTAAGACAAGGAAACAAGAAGTATTGGTGACAACTATAGATTTTTAAAGGGAATTATATTCAGTAGATAGAAAATATCTGATAAAACAGATGACATATTGAGTGTCATCCACTTATTGACACAACAGCAGAAATGTATACAGAAGATATGACAAAGTTAGATATGGGAAAAAGAAAACGGGAGAGATAACAATAGGCAGTCCAACGACAAGGATTCACCGGATTACCACTCTTGTCTGTATTAATAATAATAAACTAGCTCATAAAAATTACGTGAAAGAAGACTAGAATTTAACAATAAAAATTCCATATAGCAGTGTTATTCTACGTTGATGAAGCTTTAAGGCTAACAAACAGCAGAAAAGAAACGGAAACGATGATCAAACTAATGAAGAAACTATCAAGAGAGCGTGGCTTGAACATAAATGTAGGAAAAAGCAACTTCCTAATTATGAACGAGAAGGAACATAAACCAGAAAAATAGGTGGTAACAGAAATAAGATATACTGGCATACCCATTACAGGAAAAGAGAAACAAGAAAATTTAAAGAGAGAAGAATATAAAACTAGCAAGAAAAATGGGACTTTTTCAGTCGCGGCAAGACCGTGCAACAAAATTCTAATCGAAATAAAAATATTGGAAGAATGTAGTACTACCAAATATACTGACCACAGGAGCAATAAAATACTTGGGCAAGAGTGACTTGGAAAGACTGCAGGTAATTGAAAATACAGTATGGAGACAAGTGTTAGGAGGTCCATAAAAATTGAAAGTACCGCAATGATAGAAAGAGAAATTAAATACAAACTGACATACACTAAGCATATTGTAGAAGAAAAAAGTTAAATGATAAAGGAAATCAAACTAGAAATGATCGCTGCAATAAAAGACGGTGAAAAACTACACGAAGAAAGTAAATATACAGAACCTAGAGGCTCTAAATAGAACGAGCCAGGCGGTGTTGCGGTGTTCGTTCCAAGGATGAGGAACACGAAGATGGAAAACAGAAATAAAGGAAAAATCTACTCTCCCCCTGTATTGCGCATATAAAAAATCTTATATAATAATTTTTTACAAATCTAAGTTAATGTTTAAGTGCAGAACCAACTCACTACACCTCAACTAGAGGAAGAGATTTACAAGAGAAGAAACCTGCAACATTTGTCAAACCAAAGAAGATGAGACTACAAAACATCAGAAGAAAGTTTAACATCAACGCAAACACATCGATAGAAGAAATACATCTGGATGGCGGCACGAGAGAAAAATACTTAAAGTTAATTGAAGAACTTTGGAACCAGAGAATAAGAAAAACTAGAACAATCCAATGATTTCTGACAAAGAAAAAAACTGGTATAGCCGCTGCCGTCTCAAAGGCGCAAAACCATCAGTTCAGTTCAGGTATAGACGTGTTAATGACTGCCGAGTTACTAAGTGCAAGGAACTATGAGTGAGGTGAATGCATCATGCATGACTTATTGCAATGGTACTCTCACAATACAAATATTAACTTAGTACTGAAATATAATCACCAAGAACCCATTTGCACCCAACAATCCCCGTCATCTCCTCTGAATACCCACAAACAAAAATTTCGTTACTGATCAACATATTTATCTTACTGACTGTATTACGATAAATAGATTTTTCATACGTGGGGTCACATGAATATAATTGCATCTAGACCAGGGGTTCTCATTAGGGGTGAAATTCACCCCCATGGGGGAATTTTGGGATTTCTGGGTGTGATTTGTGACCAAATTCAGCTTACGGGGGTGAGGAAAGCAATTATAGGTATTGGCCTATCTGGCCTGTCACCTGGGCTGGATTTTATACTAATTTGGGAAATATATATGCTAATTTGGAAAAAATAAAAGGGTTTTTAGTAATATTAGCATATTATTTAGAATGCACCTTTTGAAACAGACAATCTTGGAAAGGAGGGGGGGGGGGGGGGGGGGATGACATTTCTGACAAATGGTGTGAAAGGGGTGAATGGGCCAAGTAAGGCTGAGAACCACTGATCTAGACGTTTTATATGTACAACTAAGTACAAGATTGACGATATGACTTCATCATTCTGCCTTTATATCGTACAAGGTTGTGTTTTGTGACATCCAGCACGTTGTAACTAACTAGTTGCTACAGGAAAAATCACTAGTTACTAGACAAGAAAAGTCACGTTGTTAGTTATTCTACTCGGCTGATTACAGTCTAAGTAACACCATTGCCATGTTTCTTAAATCATCCCTCAGATACATTTCTGAAAACATATCAGACGTTGTATTCGTCGTGTATGAAGCCTACTATGTAGGTAAGACTAAAGTGAATTTGAGGAAAAAAAGAAATATGAAAACCTAGAGTCTTAACCGACGTACGTAATTCTCGTCAGCGCATTCAGCCTTTCCAAGGAAAAATCTTTATTAAAACGAGACAAAAATTACATGAATACACACTGGAAAGAATAAGCTATTTGCCAGTACATATGTGAATGCGTGTGATACAGGTTTACCTCCAAGACGAATGGTTAAATCAAAGAACAGGTGCGATCAAAAGCCTTGAGCTGATTCAGGTCGAATGAAAGTAAAATGAAAGCGCGGTGCCCAAGAGTTCATGAGAACCGACAGGTTGTGTTTGGCTACACTCAAATAAGGTCATTCTTGGGGTCTGCATGTCATGAAGCACGTATGACCTGAGTTGGCATACGAACGTACACACGCATGTACGTCTACAAACACACACACACACACACACACGTATACACACACACATGCATATAACTTACTCTGTTCAGATAATTATCTCCAGGTACTTCAACTAGGTCATTAAACTGTTCTGAAGAAAAGGTAAGTACTTCAGCTCCCGACATACAAGGAGAGAAGGTACTACTTTCTGCTCTGGCGCCAAAGGTCACCTTTTTCCCTTTACTTCCCAGTTCACCCACTTCGCGCGTATTCAAACGGGTAGTTCCGTTCTTTGGCCCATATGTGTTCTCATAGTACAATGACCTGGCCTCTGACCACTGGTCTCCCCGTGCCTGGGTCCCCGTGGGCACGTGTGTGTGTGTGTGTGTGTGTGTGTGTGTGTGTGTGTGTGTGTGTGTGTGTGTGTGTGTGTGTGTGTGTGTGTGTATTTGTGTGATTCACCATGGTCTTGGATCACGTGTTGGACTCGTGTTCGATAGTTATTAACCTCTCGGATGAGAGCTCAGAGGTTGTATGAACGATCTATGGGTAATAATGTGACCTTACACGCACACACACACATACCCAACTCCCCGTCCACGAGAGTTGGAGTAACAACTCGCAGGGCAGCGATACTGAAATGATTTAGGCCTTAGGCGGGATTCGAACCCGGACTGCCGTAGTGACAGGCGAGAACTCTAACCACTGCGCCACAAGTGTGTGTGTGTGTGTGTGTGTGTGTGTGTGTGTGTGTGTGTGTGTGTGTGTGTGTGTGTGTGTGTGTGTGTGTGTGTGTGTGTGTGTGTGTGTGTGAGGGAGGGAGGGAGAGATTCCCCATTGTCTTGGATCACGTGTTGGTCTCGTGATCGACAGCTATTCCTCTCCCGGAAGAGAGCTCAGAGCTCATGTGTGCATTATATTTGCATGCGCGGTACGTGTGTGCATGCACGTATTTGCATGTGCACGCAGTGTGTGTGTGTGCGTGTGCTAATATGCGAACATCCCCACTTTAAACTTACACTTGGCAAACTCACCAAAGTTCGATTGTCTTGATCGGGTAAGTGAATCTGTATTTTATCTTCTCTAAGATATATATATATATATATATATATATATATATATATATATATATATATATATATTTCTGGGCACTCTTTCCTAGGTATACTCAAGAAACAACAATGACAATAACAACAATAGCAATAACAAAACAATTACAATAAACTCACCTTCTGGTCCCTTCAGGAGCTCAAGCTCGACCGAATAGTCCCAGTACTCGAGCGAATTTTGACCCGAGTCCGTGTGCGGGTGCTTGAGGTCACGAGGCCGAATGACGTCACTGGGAGTCCAGCCATGATTACCATTGTTAATGGGAGTCAAGCGCCACTCCATTTTCAAAAGAGCTTATTGGTTGGCGTCAAAGCTTAATACTTCACAAACGAGGTCAAAGTTTATGTATTCTTAAAATCTTCTAGTCTTTCGATTCTTTCTTCTTTTCGTGTCGTCTGGAACCTTCTTTGAGAAGGCGCAGGATCTTGTGAAGACAGATTCCTGGCAACGTTAAGGTTTTTCTAGATGTCCTCTCTGGAGGAGTTACATTTGTTGGTTTATCCTGAGCTTCGAGAAGGAGCTTAACGAAGTCAACCATTCCTTGCATGAAGTTCCCCTCAAGAACTTCGAAATCAGTTTCTTTACTCTCTAATTCACAACTGCACTAATCAATTGTTCTTTTAGCTAATTGCTTATTTTTATATTCTTGTGTTTCTTTCTTTTTGGATCGGTCTCTTCTGAATTTTTTTTTAACAATTATCGTAACACGTACGACCAAATATACAGGAAAGTTTACCGGAATTTCAAAATGGGACAATATCGAAAAGCACTTTCGATATTTGAATTCCAGTGTCGCCGTTTGTAATTCTAGAAAGGGAAAGCAAGGGAAGGGGTTAATAGGGAGTATTTCGTATAAGAAAATCACAAAAGCACACTTTGTACATAAAAAAACGGACTGTCACAAACGCCTCTAGTACACAAAGCGAGAAAAAAAATATACATATATATATTACACAACACTGACCGGAAAGAACTTTCACTTCACACTACACTAACTGTGGAGAAATTAGTTACAGCTACTAAATACGGTCTGCAAATGAAACAAATTTGAACAATGCATTATCTGATGCACCAAAGAGGGCAGAGTTGTTTCCGGCACAATTGGTACACAAAATAAGGTTGAGGTGTACACACTATAGCAAAAGGAAAATCAAGCACTGGTCATCTCAAAACTCTTGCCACCGATCCTAAATTCAACCATGATATGCACCTCCATCCAATATAAATACAGTGCAAACATATGAAAAGGATTAGTGATAAAAACCTTGCTTTACTTTCTCATGGTACAGTACCATCGCACTGGCTATCATGTCTCGTACCCCCCAGGTTTAAGGTTTCGTATCCCTTGGGGGTACAGGTACCCCCAGGGTAAGAACCACTGGTCTAGATCATTGATGAAGTTATGGAATTTTGTAAGAAATAAAATAATCAAATAATATTTGAGAAGAATTGTGGGAATTATGATTATGTATAAAGAGATGAGGAGGAGAGTGGGGATGGAAAGGAAGCTGGCAGATAGTGCTGATGAAAGAATATTGCGATAGTTTGGGCGCATGGAAAAGATGAGTGAGGAAAGACTAACAAAAAGAGTGTGCAAGGCAGAGGTGGAGTGAACTTGAGGGGAAGACCAATATAATGAGATGGATGGATGGGGTGAAGGGGACCACGAGTCAATTGATAATGTATGTTGAGCAGGGAAGTCTTATAACAAAGGTCATAAGGTCACTTGTGAAGAGAAAGATGTAAATCTGGACGGCAATAAAAAAAAATCCAGAATCACAAGAAGGATTAATTAATCTGTTCAAAAGTGTTCGAAGGATGATGAAGAGTTAAGCGAATAACGGAAGATAGATAAACTTTGGAGGAGGTATTAAAAGATAAGCACATCACAATTTTCAAACCCGTAATTTCCTAATTGACTTTTAGATTATATCTAAATGAATAATTGAATTTGTTTTTCCGTCGTCCTAGAGTTTTCTTACGTTTTTTATTGGTATTTTCATTTCACCTAAGCGAGACGTCTGCTACAAAAGTTGGGAATAGTGGTCGCCATGTTGATGACGTATAACGGTATATCCGAAAACGAATCTGCCATTGTTTTTGTGCATAGGACGTGCAGAACTGCGCTGTGAATATTTAGCTATTGTTTGTAACTTCCTCGATTTCCCTCCGTTTTGACCATGTCCAAACTGTCGAGAAAAGAATTGGGGAAACCGATGAACTGCTTGGAATTGTAGAAGAATATGAAGAAAAAGGGCTGGCACTGATGATGAAGAGGATTTGATTCATTTTGAGGTTGGGCGAGTGTAATTTTAAAATCATTTGCAATTGCCTGTGTGTACAATGTTTTGTAATCAATGGTCCCTGCTACCCGGTCATAACAATATCATTTTCATTTGTGTCTTTTCAGAAACACAAGTGATGACTCAGACTGATCCAGCTGTTTATCACTTGCCCTGTCTGCAGCTCAGAATCCAAAAGACTAATTAAGAAGAAGGACACATTCACTACTGTAAACCAAATGTGTCAGCTAAGAATGTGGATTTGCAAGTTAATATTAAGCATTGTGCAAGTGTTACGAATACCTGAGTACTGTAAGAAATGTTTGTGTTCATATTGGAGATAGACACGGTAACTTTCACTAAATATAAAATGAATTAGGACAATTTGCCTTTTTTAAGATTTCACATAATTCTTTTGAATGCTTTCAGATCATGGGATAGTCAACCCTATTACCAGATTCTATACTATTTGGATTCGGCCGTAAACTGAAAGAGTGAGATGATTTAAAAGCCAAATTTGGTGATAATGAAGCAGAGACCAAACAACATGTTACCTACTTAGGAGCCATTCTTTCCCAAACTTTCCAGCACGTAACCCCTTTCAATAGTACCAAACCTACCATGACCCCTCACCTTTATAAGCCTTCTGAAAACACTGATTTTTTATATCGCAGATACATTATTTAATTTTTTAAAAGATTAATCACAGCAGAGCAATAAAAATATTATTGTTTGTTAATGTTTATTGACAAGGATTGATTTAATCGCGTATTTTAATGAGAAGGATGTATTCGGTTTTTGAATGTATAAACATCTGGGCCCTCCAAGACTCCTAGAAAAAGGTTCATGACCTTTTTGGCAGTCATGACCCACAGTTTGGAACCCCCCGCCTCAGACCAAACTTTGTCTGGAGAGGTTATAACTGTTAAAGTACTCGCTAAATGCTCTAGCAAAACCAAATTTTAGTACAGAAATGCAAAAAATAAATAAAAATAAATAATAATAATAATAGAAACAAATAAATGGTTGGTTTGTGCACTCATTCAAAGCCATTTTGATTATGCTTGTAGCTCATGGTACAGTGGTCTATCCAAAAAATGTCAGTCTAGCCTGCAGGTGGCTCAAAATTAAATCATATAATCCATATTAGACTTGCCTTGCAGGAGCCATATAGGAGCCGATGAATATGTAAAAGGGTCAGGTTGAAAAAAATCTCAATTGTCAGCCATAAATCAGGAGTCTTTTCTTTATCATTGGATTTTATATATAGGCTATCATGGTGTTACTTTCAATTCTTAAAGTTTTTTTTTCCTTTGGCTTACTTTACTCTATGTAAATAAATAGTGATGTGAATGCAGCTATTGTAAATCTAGTCAATTTTGGTTTGTACTATTTTTATTAACTCTTCAATATCAGTATTATCTACAATATTATTATTGTATATTATTATTATTATAATTCCGTTATATATTATTTGTTTAATACCTCAGGTACCATTAGTTTTTTCTTTATGTAATGAGTTATGTCGAAGATTATTAATTGTAAGTACTTATTATGATTAACATGTTCTGTTCTTACTATATATTATATTGGCTTTTTCTTTCTTTACATAATGAATTATGTTACTGATTATTATTTTCAGTATCATGATCTAACATGTTCTGTTCTTAGCAATATGTATTGTTTTTTTTTCTTTATTTACATAATGAGCTATGTCAATGATTATTATTTTCAGTATTTATCATGATCTAACATGTTCTGTTCTTAGATGTATTATTCTGATTAAATGTATCTGGATTCTTTGTTTTTTTAAGAGGACCAAATGGAAATAAGTTTCATATGCTTTATTGTGTTATCCTCGCAATTACATATATTGTATTTTCATATCTGTACATTTTATTGCCAATAAACCTATCTATTGAAAGGTGACCGAACGTTTTCGTCTATTTATGACATTTCGTCTTAAACAGACGAAAACGTTCGGTCACCTTTCATTTTATTTTCAAAGTGGTTTTATTACACACACACACACACACATATATATATACAAATACAGTATATACTGGGGTCTTGTAATTCGACACAGCTAGGGCGGTTATCGAGGTGTCAAAACACGAATCACCTTCATCTTATCGGTCAAAGATATTTGTGTGTGTATTTATATACCTAGTTGTATTTTACGGGAAGGGGAGCTATGCTCGTGGTATGTCTTCATATCTCATTTCATCTAAACTATTTTTAAATTCATGTAATGTTTTTGCACACAACTTCCTCATCTAACTTGTTCCGTGTGTGTGTGTGTGTGTGTGTGTTTTGCGGTTTGAATGTCGAATTTACGACTATAGGTGTTGAATAGGTTTGGGGTTAGTAATTTATTGAGGTCGAATCTGTGAGTTGTCGAAACGTGGACCGTCAAAATGCGCGACCCCATTAAGCATGCATGCATGCATACATACAAACACACACACACACACACATATATATATATATATATATAGATATATATATATATATATCATCTAACCAACCATATTAACTTATTTCCATTTTAATCCCTTGCAAACACGACCGAGATAACAGGAGTATGTAGCTCGATGGAAGCATATTCAGAAACTGAGACGCTATCAGGTTGAGGACTCGAACCTAGCCGACACGTATCAAACGGACAGTGACTTAACCAACTAACCCATCAAGAGGAATACAAGTTAAAGCCGCACTCACGCTATGGAGACTTAAACCCCGTCCCGCGCAGACTTAGAGTTCTTAGCGAGGACTTTATGCACCGTCCGGTTGGCGTGTTGCGGCGCCTGATGCCGTGCGGCGGGGACCATTATTGTTGTGGCTGCAATGCTTGGTCGCCATTTGAGCCCGTCCAGTCGCCGTCAGACCCCAATTGGACGGCGATGGCGTCCAGAAGACACCCCCAGTCCCCACCCACCCCACCGTGATTGTCGTTGTTAGCTTCCAAGGACGCATGGGACCGCCAACGTCGGCGCGGTAAAAATCTTAAGTGTTGATAGTGCGAGTGCGGCTTAAGCACAATTTCTTATAAATGTATGCTCGAGTTACATATGTACGAGTATACACGACCTTTATACTCAACCCATCCCCGATATATATATATATATATATATATATATATATATATATATATATATACAGTATACATATATATACATACATACATATGTGTGTGTAATTATGACGGTAGTAGGGATATTAAGACAATACCGAGGTATCATAATGGTGCCAATGATATTGTGAAAGTACCATAGGTACTGCCAGAGGCAGTGTGATAGTGGTACAGGCATAATCCGATGGCATTGCAACCATGGCAACGCCAATACAACCGTATGTTTATCGACTCTACACATATGCATACATAAACAAGTGCATAGCACAGGCCAACATAGACATGCACATAAGCGTACATGGACATTTACATACAGATGGCTTTAGATATGGAACGTCAAAATGTGTGTCAAACCATTATTATTTTTTTTACTTGAGTGATCGATATACTGCAAGAGGTAGGGGTTGGGTGGACTGTGTGTACCTCGATCTACAGAGGGCTTTTGGTAAAGTACCTCACAGTCCTACTGTGAGGGTACTGGAGTATACTGGAAGACTAAGGACAAACTACTCAAATGGATGAGATTTTAGTTGTTGTTGTTTTTAACATAGGGTACATGAGGACAGTAATTAAGGACAAGATGGCAGAATAGAGCAGTGACCAGCCAGGTTATACACGGCTCAATGATAGCACCAAGTGTATTTCGTATCTATCAATGACATGATGGGAGGTACAGCAAGCTATGCCAACATGTTTGCAAGAATCAAGAAAAAGTGAAATACGAGGAGGACTGTAGGCTACTGAAAAAATACATCATATTCGCATGGAGCCAAAAATGGAAAATTAACTTCAATAGAACAACAAAATACAAAGTATTGGAAATGGGCAATAGCTGCAAAAGACCATTCTTACCTATTCCTTGAGAAGCAAGTCTATTGCAAAAACAAGAGGATTTGGGAATGTTGATAAAAGACAACCTATCACCTAAGAGACATATAAATAAGATTGTGGGAGAGACATACAAACTGATGCAGAGGAATTAAGTTGGTTTTATCTATATGGATGAATTTATGACAAAAAAAAATCATAGAAACCCTTATCCGTCCAAGACTGGAATATGCATCAGTGGTATGGCCCCCCACACAGAATGAAGAATATAAGCAAGATCGAAAAATGACGAAGGACAGCGATCAAACTGGTTCTCAGCCTGCCAGATAAACCACAAGAAGAAAGACTAAAAGCACTGGATCTACTAACTTCAAAAATCGAAGTGAAATAAGTGAAATTATCACAATATCCAGGTCGCTAAAGGGGATAGATTACACTGACAGAAAAAAAATCTTGATTAGTGTGAGGGTCATGAGAACAAATTATGAACAATCACATATCTAAAGGATGTGAAGAAATAAAGTTTCCCATATAGGTTTACAAATACTTGGAATAAATTAGGTGACATAGCCCAAGATGGAACAACCCGTGAATAAATATAGAGATGATAATTGAAAATTAAGGATATTGATCAAGTTAGAACCATACATGAATTTGAAGCTAGGTAGGATAAGTTGGAGAATAGGAGACGTGATCCCACGAGCGTTGTTCCTTTCCTATATATTACAATTAAATACAATTAAGGTAAATACACACATTCTTACGCGTATTCACACATTCTTACGCGTATTCACACATTCTTACGCGTATTCACACATTCTTACGCGTATTCACACATTCTTACGCGTATTCACACACACGTGCATAAACACGCACACATATATACACACATACAATTGGCTTCACTTGCATGTAGAACAATGGATGATGTCCTCCACAAAACTGCTCTGCATGCTTAAATTTGATCGAAGGCTTCCGATATAAGCAATTTTTATGCCATGAAGAACCCGCTCACCTCGGAGATCTGCGGCCCAAAGATATTATATACCTTCATCCACACCTCCCCTGGAACGGTACATCCACGCATGAACATGTACACATACACGTACATTTACACAGATTCACATGTGCATCAATATACAGTTGCACGTGCAGATACACACACACACCTGCACATGTACAGACACACCTGCTAACACATGCACGCACACAAATGCATGTGCACGCATGCACATGACTCCATATGCATGCACACGTAAATGCATTCATGCATACACACATATACATGCATGTATACGCACACACACACATATGTATGTGCATACAAATACATACACATGTACGCAAACGCATATGCACATTCATGCATACGCACATGCATATTCACATTTATGTACATGCATGTAAACGTCCACACACATGCATGTACACTTAAACGCATATGCATATATACGCATACGCGCATGCAGCTCCATACACAAGTACATGTATATTTGCATTCATATACACACGTACACTAGCATTCGCACATACATGTACACCTGTATTCACTTACATGCGTGTTTACATTCACACACACGTGTACTTTACTGTACATTCACAAACACGCGTGCACTTACATTCATACGCGCACAACTGCATACAAATACGTGTATACTTGCACACACACGCATACACTTACATGCATATAGACGTACATTTGCATGCACACACACATTTGCATGACCGTACACTTACATGCACATTTGTATACACATTCATATACACTTGCAAGCACATGCATTGCATTAACATGCACATATGCAATTGCAGGAAAAACGCGTACACTTGCACATGCGTTTACATTTGTGTAAACATATGTATACGTGCATGGTCATACAAGTATACTTGTGTATACTGGCCCACTCGTATATGTAAACTCATGCACATAAAATATGCAAAAGTTATCTTTATGCGTCATTAATGGAGAGATTACTGTACCTTGTACATTACAAACTCAAATATTCAATATGAATTGAATTGTATTTCTACTCAAACAAAATTTGGAGTCAAACAAGATTATTTCTTTATTTCATGTGACAATGTTCGCTCAAAGTTCTAACCATTGTTGCCATATTTTTGTGGCCAACCCTGCTTACAAATTCGTATAAATGTACACACATGTACACATGCATACTGACATCCATACGAACAGACACAAACATGCACACAAACGCACATATATGTACACAATACATATCCACATATACATAAATACACACATAAACACAAGCACCCACAAAAATATGCACATACCCACATGCATATGCGCAAAACCACATGCACATGGGTGCACCCGCATATACATACACAGTCTCATATACATGCACACACCCACATACACATGTACACATCTACGTGTACACATCTGCATGTACATATCTGCATTACACATCTGCATGTACTTATCTGCATTACACATCTGCATGTACTTATCTGCATTACACATCTGCATGTACTTATCTGCATTACACATCTGCATGTACATATCTGCATGTACATATCTGCATGTACACATCTGCATGTACGTATCTGCATGTACATGTACACATCTGCGTGTGCACATCTACATATGCATGCGAGGACACACACACACACACAAAATGACATCACACAGGTATACCTGGATGTAGGCCTATGTCCATGTTCTTATTACCATAAAGGTTAATTGGCTCGAATTCTGGTTCGATGTCAGGTCATGTTAACAGTCTTGAAGATGTACTAGTGTTGTATGTATATTACAGCTGAGAAGCAGGCTTAAACACTTGTATAATACTACCACATCATTCTTACATTTCTTAAACTGAGAACGAGTAAAATGTCTTAATAAATTCGTGACTGAACATAAACATGTCCACACACTTAAAAGAAAAAAAATATTCGATATCACTAAAGTCGTTGACAACACAACATCTATGAGTCCGACGCGGTCGAGAAATCACAATATTTCGTCGCGACAAGACAGACGAAAAGGTCGTGACCGAAGTCCCCCCCGGAGAGGATCGAAGCGGGCAGAGCGAGGGTGGCAGGCAACCTACCAGACGGGCGAATTCCTCGACGTAAACTAAACGCGTTTCTCCACGGACGCCGCTGCCGACCTGCCTGCTTCCGTCCGGGCCTGCACCACCCAACCTTCCCACCTCCAGTTTCCTCTCCTCCACTCCCCCCTCCTCCCCGGGTCTTGCCCTCTCCCGCGCCACGTTTCTGCCTTCCTCACCGTGATAACGATTATCTTTATTATTACTTTTTTTCTAACATAACATGGAAATACAATGATGCAAGTGTAAGATTACAAAAAAAGGAAGGGATTTAGTGACGTTAGGGGTAAACTTTCGCATTCCTCATCCGTCGACTTTGATTTTGTTCCAACTGTCGCCAGACAATTTTACTGAGCTGAGAAAAACAACGGCAGTCATAGACTCATGCTACCTATGATAGACGAATTACAATTCGCCTAATGCAAATTTTATGCTAAAGGAAGGCCAGGCTGTTTCAAGGCTAGCTCTTCTGCAACTACGCGGAAGAGCCACATTTAATAATGACAGCATGACGAAGAATATGTAAGAGTTCTTGCAATAATAATTCACTATAAGAAAGAACACTTATAGATCGGGGTACCTACCTACCTACCTACACACACACACACACAGCATTGCTCCTCTTCCCGTAAAATACAACTAGGTAAATACACACACACACTGGAAGATACAAAGGCGGGACACCACGAGCATAGCTCCCCTTCCCGCAAAATACAAATAGGTAAATACACACACGCGCGCGCGCGCGCATCCACAATCGCTGCACTGCGAGCTGACACTCCCAACTCTACTGGGTAATGAGTTGTGGGTATGTGTGAGGTGAATATGTGTAAGGTCAAACCATTAATCATAGACCTGACCATGTATGGGCTCTGATATCTCACCCTGGGCGAGGCTTGGAATCGTGTTACTTCTGTTGGGAAGTTAGCTACCATGTTGCTAACCTGGAACGAGTGGAAGGGAGAGGAGGGTATAGGAAGGTTTCAAAGTAGAGTGGGAATAGGCCATGTAGTTTACCAGCGGTATGATTCCCTTAATGCACACTTGGAATGAACACATTCGTGTTCAGTGCAAACGGCTGGTAGTATTCCTCAATAGAAGAACTACGTTATTTAATGTCAATCCTATGACTAATCATCTTTCTTTTAAACTAGAATAAGTCAGGAAATAAAAGCTGGTTTAGAGAAAATAAAGTTAGAAGGGAAACAGTGAGTTGTTAAAGAGGGTGATAACACCCCTTGTATAGTCATATGGGTCAAGCTAAGCTAACTTGTCTTTATGTTATTTTCTAATTGTTTAAGCTAATAATTCAGACTGGTCTGAGGTAGTATATTTTGGTAGTAGTGGGGGTGAACTTTGGTCTTTGGGCAGGAGGCTCCTTGGCAACCGTGTGTGGGGTTGTGTTTTGTCTTGTAGTTCGCTTTCATTCAGGTTCTTTGGGGTTGTGGGGTCCTCAAGTAGTTTCTCCCAGATTTGACCAGCCATGCGATATAACCTGATGTTAAGTGATTCTGTTTTTGTTCTTTTGTGAATTTCTCCTATGGTTTCTTGGTATGGCGGTGTCTGCCCACTGGCGAATGGCAGGAGTTTCTTTTGAAAGCTTTGTATCATTAGAAAAAAGGGCGAATATGGCTTGTAACAGCTGTAAGGATTTGGAAGACCGGCTCAGGCGTTGTGGGGGGAAGAGATTTCACTTCTCAATGAATGGAGACTAGTCTGAAATAAATAAATGAAGTATAGATAAATGAATAAACAGATAAATGAAGCCCTTTGGGTTGGATCTTGCTTGTCTGGCAACCTTGATTTCATAGTTACGTTTTGCTGTGCGCGTATTGTTTTTAACCAGTTTAGCCATACCATTATATTTTGATTTAAGGTGTGTCTCCCCGTTTTTTTTATTCTTACGTGAAGTCCTCTTTTCATTCCTATCTCAAGTTTCAGCCTGTCCGTCATCCATTTGGGAGTATTATTATTCTTTCGTATTGGTTTCAGCGGAACAAAATTATTTTGTGCATTTCGAATTGAATCCGTTAGGTTACTATACTGACCTGACTGTTGACCCCGTGCCCACAAGTGACCTGGCCCAAGGTACGCATACACCTGCGTGACCCGACCAATGACCGCGCTATTGACGTCACAGCCTCCAAGGTCCATATACATACTATATGGACCTTGACATCGCCCTGGGTCCGGGTACGGACAGTTGCTCACCGGATAATTGCTCACCGGACAATCGCTCACTGGAGAAGTGACAAATAGGACACTTGCTCACCAAAGATTTTTCTTTTCTTTTCTTGAACTTGATAACAAACAATATACAGGATTTTTCTAGTTATATCTAGGTTTATTACAGCAATAATACACAAACAGTATCCAAACTTTCACATTTTAGTTTTTAATGATTATAAAATTCAATACAAATTTCTCCCATCAATATATAGTAAAAAAAAAAAAATTGGTGAGCAAGTGTCCTATTTGTCACTTCTCCGGTGAGCGATTGTCCGATGAGCAATTATCCGGTGAGCAACTGTCCTACACCCCCTGGGTCGGTCCCGTAAGTGATCAAATGTCTCGTATGGTTTTTCGTCTTGTCAAAATTGGCTCTCCTAAAGTCCGGTACTTGAACGTTATTCGTACTTTTTAATTCTTTCCAAATAATATATCTTATTTCTTGGTGATCGCTAGAGCCTAGACTATCTCCCACTATGTTCTTATGTTTTACGTTACTCGTTAGGTGCTCATTATTTGTGAAGAGTAAGTCCAGAGTATTCTCTCCCCTCGTAGGATCGGTAATCATCTGTTTTACGAAATTATCCCGCACCACATCTAAGAAAACTTTCGCTTCCTGATCTACTAAAATTTTCTCAGTCAATGTTTCTATAATCAAAATCTACCATGAACCACAACGTTTTTTTTTACTGGTACGCCCTGCGAATTTCATGAATCAGGGGGTCAGTCTGCTCGGGTGTAGGACAGTTGCTCACCGGAGAAGTGACAAATAGGACATTTGCTCACCAAAGGATTATTTTTTACTTTTCTTGAACTTAATAACAAATAATATACAGAATTTTTTTTGGTTATATTGTATTATGTATACAGCAATAATACAGAAACAATATCCAAACTTTTAGTTTTTAATTCATTATAAAATTAAATACAAATTTCTTCCATCAATATATAGTAATAATCTTTTACTGGTCCAGTCTAATGGTGTGGCTAACTGTTCCTATGTATCTCTGTCATTTAATAAGTCGAAAATTTTACTTTCATAGTCTGAATTGACTCCTAACCTTAACACTTCTAGTTCATGAACTAGAAGTGTTAGGGTAAGTAGTCAATGAAACCCACTAAAAACAATGCATTAGATTATATTGTAGAGTTTGATAAGTTCTTGGCCTCTAACAATTATGATAAAGATTTACTTTATCTGTGCCAGGGGTTATGCTGCAGGAAGTCAGTGTCCTCCTGACTTTCTAAATGCAGTTGGCCACACCATTAGACTGGACTTGTAAACCACAAAGGACAATAAACCCACTTCAGTACTGCACCAGTTATAAAACTGTAATCACTATATGTTGATGGAAGAAATTGGTATTGAATTTTATAATTAATTAAAAACTAAAATATGAAAGTTTGTATATTGTTTGTGTATTATTGCTGTAATAAATTTCAATATAACAAAAAATCCTGTATTATTGCTGTAATAAACTTCAATATAAATAAAAAATCCTGTATATTATATTAGGTTTGTATATTGTTTGTATATTATTGCTGTGATAAACTTCAATATAACTAAAATAATCCTTTGGAAAGCAAATGTCCTATTTATCACTTGGCCGGTGAGCAACTGTCTACCCGAGTCTGCTCAATGCTGAGGTTAGGAGGTCTATGGTGTACGGACAAATGCTCACAGCCTTAATAGAAAAAATGGACAAATGCTCACACATCCTGATGGCATTCTTATCTAAATCTATATGATTTTTTGTGGGATTATGATTTAATTTTATTAAGATTTTTGTGGGATTATGATGCCATTTTCATTAAGATTTTGTGAGATTATGATTTCATTGTGGACAATGTAAGAAATGCGTTTCATTTCCAGTTTCGTTGTGCAATAAAAGCTGATGCGTTATGATCAAACATGTCAAGTGCAAAAAAATATTTTTTTGTAAACATTATGGATGAAGAGCCCACGCTAACTAAATCACAATAATCTTTGAATTAATAAAATTGGAAAAATTACCACGTCATGATATAAAAATATAGTTTAAAATTGTACAGTAACTACTTCTTCATGAAATTTATTGGTTTAGAACTGGTATAGTGATCGGGATAGGGACATCCGTCGAACGCGCAGCGCAATCGTTCGATAGCGCAAATCGATCGATAGGAACATAGATATTCTAATATGGGCCTTCCTAAGGTTTCGTATAGATGCAACTTGGATTTCTCTGTTATTGCTTTAAATCTGGTTAGTTATAACGCGATGACTTTTGTTTTAACCTATTGTTGACATGTGTCATTATGTCCCGTTGGGTCAGTTTAAATCCAAGTAATTTGAACATTCTGTGGTTGACTTGAACTTCGCAATTGACATCACTTCGAATTTGGATTTGTTGGTCTTTACTTTTTATTTCTCTTTAAACTTAGTGATCTGGTTGATTGCCCTTTCCGTTTGCTCTGCCATGATTTTGGTTGCTATTCCTGGGTAGACGATGATTTGTGTTACGTCATCCACACGCATTACGTAGTCGCAGTTTGCTGGGGGAGGAGAGAGGTCTGCTGTGTACACCGTGTATAATGCTGGCGATAGACACGAGCCCTGTGGTACACCAATATTCAGGAGAAAGTGATCGTTTTGGTGTTCTTTTAGTTCGATTTTTCCCATGCGTTCCGTTCGGAATCCACATACGAGGCTCGTTGGTTTTTTAGGAAGCTGCAGCCGGATAGTTTTTAGTTTAAGCTCGTCATGCCAAACTTTGTCGACGGCTTTGCTGATATCTCGGAGTATTAATGTGCATTGGTGTCGCGCTGTCATTGCGTTGGCTATCTGCCCATTTGATTGTGCAATTGCGGTGGTAGTAACTGGGTGTAGTCGGAATCCGTACTGACAGAATATACTGGCGGAAGTTGTACTTCTTCGTCTTCGAGATGTTAGAGCAGTCTTATAATAATCATTTTTCCAGTATATTCGCCGGTACCTCAAACAATGAGATTGGCTTAAAGTGTTCTACCCTATTTGGTGCCTTCCCCGGTTTTGGAATCAGTGTGACAATGGCATTTTTTTAATCGCCTTGGAAAGTATCCGGTGGCGAGACTGATTGAAAATGTGCCCTAGGCTATTGAACACGTTTTGAGAGAGAGAGAGGGGAGAGAAAATCTTGAAAGGAAAGACAAGAACTACTTTTTTTTCTTCCTATTCTTCTATTTCTATTTCTCCTACTTCTACGTCTTCTACTAATTCTTTTTCTTCTACCAACTCTTCTTCTACTTCTACTTCTACGTCTTATACTACTACCAACTCTTCTACTTCACCTTGTTCTTCTACTTCTTCCAACTCCTCCTTCTCGGACTATTCTTAACATTATATTGCTCCTTCCACTCATGACAACCAAGAAATAAATGTAGATGCTGACCCGAAATTCAGCACAAGTCATCACAGTAACCTCTCATTCAAATCGACAGGTCAGAAATGAACAGAATTCATGATGTTGAGCAAACATGGAATACAGTTATTGATCACTCACAAAAGCCTTTGATGAACGTGTTCCAATGCGTGACAAATGACCATCAAGGAATGCCAAACCCAGATGGTGGAATATTGATATTAGTAATAATTTGCTAGCCAAGAAACGTGCATATGGGAGATACAAATCAACGCAAAACCAAGCAGATAGATCAGAGTACAAAAGATTTCGTCGAGGATTAAAAAATGCTCATCAAAATATGTAGCAAATTACGAGAACATTATAGCGCCTCTACATGCAAAACAAAAAACAAAAACAATCCAAGAGGATTATTCATGTACATTAGCGAAAAAAGTACTCAAGAGCAACACTGACACTTCTCAATCATCAAGGTGGGAAATTGTAACGGATGAGAGGGAAATCGCAGACATCCTAAATTGCTATTTTGTGTCTGTGTTTGCTACTGAAGACAGTCGAAACGAACAACGAATCCCATCACGGCGGAGAGTAACTACACGAATGTCCCGGGGGTGCAGATTTCAGGACATTTTGTCCGGGGACCTTTTGTCCGTTCTCGAACTACACGCTAATCTGGCATGGCTATTACAGAACATGATGCGATGCGTGTTATACATCAACTTAAAATATGCAAATCCCCTGAACCAGATCAAATCTACCCAAGAATGCTTAAAGAATTAGAAACAAATACTGCAAGCCACTCTATGTGACTTTCAATTTATCTTTACTATTTGGAAGAGTTATGCAAGGAGGACAAATCTAATTTTGGTTATTATCGGCCAATTAGTCTTACATATTGAGAGGCAATACTGTGGAATTATTGGAGAAAAACAATATTATTAAAGATTCACAACATGGTTCCCGTAATAAGCACTTTTGCCTGAAAAACCTTCTCGACTTCTTGAAGGACATTTATGAGATGTATGAAAAATGGAGGGCAGTTGCCTTTATATATCTTGGCTTTTAAAGAGAGTTTGATAAGGTCACACATAGAAAGTTGCTAGAAGCACTAGTAAACTAAAATCCCATGTATAATAGGGTACATTCACCGATGGATTTCTGATTGGTTGTCTAATCGTAACCATCGTGTTCTTTTGATTGGAAAATGCTCCGACTGGCGTTGTGGATCAAGTGGAGTGCCTCAGGGCTCAGTGTTGGGTCTTGTACCCTTTCTTATATACAATGACCTGGATGGAAATGAAAAGTGCAAGTTATACAAAAATTGCATCAAATAAGGTGACATCTTTGAGACAGCAAGTTACAGTTTGATTTGAAAAATGTATACGAATAGGCAGTAAATCCCCAGCTGTTTTTCAATACCGACAGATTTTAAGCTGTTTTTCAATACCGACAGATTTTAAGTATGTCATATTAGTAGTAGTAATGTCTAGGCCAACTATACGCTGAATGGTGTACATCTGGTAAGTATAGAACGAGAGAAACACCTTTGTGTGTTGATTTCTAATTGTCTCAAACCAAGTAAACAGTGTTGGGAGGTCGCAAAAACAGCAGATACACTAATTGGGTTTATAGATAGAGCTTCTGAGTATAGACCTAACCTAGAATATTGTGTTCACTGCTGATCTCCATATCATGAAAATATTATAGAGAAGTTAGAAAGAGTGCAGCGAAGAGTAAACAAAGTTCATTCCTAAATTGCGAAACAAATCGTACGGAGAGCGCCTAAGTGAACTAAATTTGTTTAGCCTCTCGAAACGGAGATTGAGATGGAATTTGATCAAGGTCTTCAAAATTGTCAAAGAAATTGAAAACATGAACGTGTAAAAATATTTCACAATTGACACCTCCAAAGCAACCAGAAGTAATAGGTGCAACATTGTTGGAAAACGTTTTCAAACAAACGAAGTAAAATGCTCTTCTTTCAATCACGTTGTTAACATATGGAATGATCTACCATCCAATACATTTGATTGTTCTACTGTTGGGATATTAAAAAAAACGCCTCAATGTTTACTTAGCCACAAATCCTCGATTAAAATTATTTGCTCCATTACAGTTGGGGAAAATGGGAAAAGAAGAAAGGAAAAAAGGACAAAGAAAAAAAAATCATAGTATTAGATTACTGCTCTTTCTGTGCCTCTTCCTCTTTCTCCACCACATGTTCTTCCTCCACCTCCTCGTCTCTTCTTCCACCTCCCCCTCCGTCTCTTCTTCCTGCACCTTCTCCTCATCCATTTCCCCCTCCTGTTCTTCCTCCTCTGCCTTGTTCTACACCGACTCCTTCTCTCCCTCCCACTCCTCTTCCTCCTCCTCCTGCCTTACCTCCTCCTTCGCCTCTGCTTTTCTTTCTTTGACTACGCCTCCGTTGTGTCTGACACCTCTTCCTCCTTCGAATCCTTCTCCTACTCCTCCTCTTCAGAAGCCTTCTCTTTCAGATCCTCGTTTCTCAAGCTCCTTCCCCGCTGTGTTCTCTTTGTGTGAGTACACTTTCAGCACACACATTGGACTTACCAAAAACGAAATTCTAAGGTATTTAAATGTTTTCACCTTCTGTATCCCATTATGCTAAAATCAAATACCCAATGTTATATCCTCCATTCTCCCCATGTCTACCATATCACTCTTTTATATATATTCTCACCTTCCTTTCATACATTTGGAAGTTTACAGTAAAACGAATATAAACAACTACATAACTAAGACTATATGTTTGCAAAACATATGTAAAAAATTAATTCATTATCTATTTTCATTTGTTATTTGTCCAAAGGACCACAGCAAACCGAATGGATAACGCGGCAATTAGGAAAGTTTGAATATTCTATCAATTCAGTGTAAGCGTCGTTACCATGCTACAAAGTAGAAATATTCTCGTATTATAAAGTACAAGCACCCTTCTTATACTATGAAGTAAAAAAAAAAAAATCTCATACGACGAAGAACAAGCTACCTTCTCATACTAAGAAATACAAGCCCCTTCCTCATACTATGAAGTACCAGCGCTCATACTAAGAAGTATCAGTACCACCCTCACGGACACTATCACGTGACAGTACCTCCCTCACACTATCATTAATTAATTATCAGCACCTTCATACTATGACAAACCAGCACCTCCCTCATTCTATAAAGGGCCAGCACCTTTTACATTCTACAAAGAACAATTGCGTCTTTCAAATCACGAAGAACAGCCACCTTTCTCATATCATGAAGACCAACTATATTTTGCATATAATGAATGCTACTTTACTACATACCAGCTTTCTTGCATTGCGAAGCACAACCAGTTCTCTCGCACTTTGATATACAACCCACTTTCTCGAGCTACGATATAAACCCAGCATTCTTGTACTGCAAAGAACAACCACCTTTGTTCGTATTATGATGTGCATGGAGTGTCTTTCCCATGTTCAGTTTACTCTTAAAAAAAATCTTACTAAAGTGTTTTAGGTTCTTCGACAAATATGTTTGTCGGATAAATGTTCACATTTTATTAAGGCTAGCGTTCTCTACGAACATGATTATCTTAGGTCCCGGGGAAATGGCCTCATTTCCAAGTATTTGCGAGATGCAGAATACTTCTTCCTCACCAAGACAACGGAACAGGTATTGTTCTTGCAGGTCCACTAGACTGGGACGCTCTACTAGAAAATGTCGTACTGTTAGGAAGACTAAGCACTCATCACATAACGGTTATGTTTCTCGGGACATGAGGAAACTACGAGTATGTGTGAGACGTGTGTGGCCCGTCCGGAGACGGGTCAGCGCGGTCTCCGAGTGCATAGTCCACGGACGGAAATAAGATATTATTTCCCCCATCTTAGTGATGGTTATTAAAGTGTCCAATCTGCTTTGCAAATTGGAAAGAACTGCCACCCGTATAATGCAGTGCATGTCATGGAATGGTATAGGGCTGGAAGAAGTAATCAAAGATGTTACATCTTTATGTAGCCTATTGGCCTTCTCATTTCTTGGAAATCTCACATGTGCTGGGACACAGCAAACCCCAATGTGGTAGCCTCTACGCTGGAGTAGGTGGAACCACTCAGAAACTTATAATAAAAAAAGGATCAAGGGAATAAGGACTAAAATGTTCCTTAACAGAGAGAACACTACGAGAGTCGTTAGAATTTGTAAAAGATAAAACGGGAAGAGTAAAGATTAATTTTAAAGTTAGGATAATGGCAAAGAGCTCCGCCGTAAAAACAAAAGAAACATTGAGGAGGCTACCGTTTCGACAGAATGGAGGGAATATAACACCGTATCCGACTCCAGAATCAGACTTTGAATCATCTGGGATGGAGTCGGAATGTGTGGAACAGTAGTGTAGGAATAATGCATGGTACTCATAATTTAGTAACAAGTTTTTATTAGGAATATCAGGGCTCCAGACTGAAATGTTGGGGGAATTGCCGGTAACCAAATCTAGGGAATCGATAGGGACATACAGGAGTGGAAGGTATAATCAATGTCACCACAGTAGATGCAACCTTGAAATCGAAAGGTTTGGGAAAACTCGGGTGAGATACATACAGCTGTGAGCACGAATCTTGGGAAACTGACTCAAGAAGACACTGAATTCGATACCAGCACCTCAACAATAAGGACCGGAGACGCCAACTCCAATGGAAGGACACCTACATCCACCCATAAATTAGATATTGGAGATGAGCGGAACAGTCCAGTTGCCAGGCGAACACCAGAATGGCGTAACAAGTTCTACACACAAACCCAAGTCTCAGCAGCAGGCAAATAAACTTCACAACCATACTCGAACTTGAAAAGAAAACTCGTTCGGTGCAATAGGAGGGGCTGTCTGTCAGTGCCCAAAGTGGTATGGGCCAAAATTCTAACGAGTGACAGCGTCTTCATATAGGTAACCTTAACATAATTAATGAAGGTAAGGTATCCAAGTCAGGCGGCTATTTAATATTAATCCCAGGAAATGAGTTTCCTCTACACAAGAGATTCTACTTTCATGGAGATATAGGTCTGGGTCAGGGTGAACGCCACGAAGACGGCAAAAGCCATAGTCTTTGAAGCCGAGAAAGAAAATCTCCAAGTTGCAGCCCACTGTGAGATCATATTAATTGCTAACCGCAATTTTCTCTCAATTAATGGCATACGTGCTGGAGAGGAGATTGACAAGTCATCCACATATAAGGTATCACAAACTCCTTCTGAAAGCACACCAATGACACTATTTATAGCCACAGCGAAAAGTATGACACTATACTTCCTTGCGGCACGTCATGTTCAAGTGAACGACCTCTAGACAGAACGCCCCCAATTCGCACCCATAAAAAACGATGAGATAAAAACTGTTCTATAAAAATGGGGAGTCGGCCATGGAGACCGAATTCGGATAGACTTAGCGAAATACTGTGGCAATAAAATGTGTCGTATGCTTTCTCAAAAGAGAGAGAGAGAGAGAAAGATAAGGGAGCATCTGAAGTGGGCAGCATTTCGAAAACCATATTGAACAGGCGACAAGCAATTACCTCTCCCTAAGCACTATTATTGCCTGACATTTACAATTTTTCCAGCAATTTATAAATACAATGGATTAAGGAAATGGGGGTACAATTGGTCGCCAACTGATACTCTTTTCCAGAATTTGGGATTGAGATGATTATAGGAATATCCCAAGAATAAGGAAAGTCACCGGTGTTCCATATCAAGTTGAAGAGGTCTAATAAAATGGCTGACGAGTTGAACACCATATGAGGACGGAGCCTTTATTTGTACGACGTTTCGCTTATTACAGCCATTTCAAGCATCAGGCATGTGGCGGAAAAAGGTATATGGGATGTCATCAAGGCCTGGCAACAAATCACTGCACTGTGATAGAGCTAGCTTTACTTCTGAGATGGAAAAGGGGACATAATAAGATTCACCCTTAGCAGAGGCAAAGTTAAGTCCATCAGATTCCAAATGGCGACGATGGTGTGCCATAGACGAGTTAGGATCTTTCTTGGAAACACTAGCAAAGTGATCTGCGAATATGTCAGAAACCGGGAAGTGGCATCTAGACAACAGTATGGGAAAGTGGTCGCTGCCATACAATTCTGGTAAAACCAGCCATTGAAAATCTAAAACAGCATTACGAGAGCTCAGAGAAATACCAATGGCTGTAAAAGTACCAGTTTTACTACTAAAGTTCGTTGTATCCTCTGAATTTAGAATCTCATAATCCGAGATTAGGGGCTTGAAGCATGTATTGGAATCCGCATATGGGTTCTGATATCCGGCTCAGAGCCGTCTGATGCTCCCAAAGGAATCTTTCTTGGGGGAACGTCTATAAAGTCAAGGAAATCGGCAGATCATCGGGAGCGTTTCTGGTGAGACTGAGAAGGAACTATGAATGATTTTATTGTTGAGGAGTGTGTCCGTTTTGGTTTATCATACTTGGTATGTGTTCTTGATAGGAAATTCATGGGAACATGGATTTCAATTATATGAACTTCTATAGTGGAAGTCTGTGATGTTGCTGAAGATATTGTGGAGGGGGTTGCTCATGGTATTTTTGCTGAAGATGAAGTGGAAAGCTTTGCTGAAGATGTAGTTGGTGGTTTTATTGAAGATGCAGTAGAAGGTTTGTCTGTGGGATTTTCCAAAATAGAAAAAATGTTACAGACAGTAACAGTAGGAGCAGGAATCTCATAGGAGGGGGGGGGCAATTGGTGGTTGAGAAAGGTGGAAAGGTGTCATAACTATATTTGACGGAGGGGAAAAACTGGAGTGAAGGGAGGTGGATGTTTTTGCCCCACCATCCCTCTGTCTAAAATGAAGTTTTTGCCTGGCACTACCAAGACTAATGAACTGAAAATTAGCCAGTTGGATAATGTCTTGTTCATGACGGTACATTTTACATTGCTGGGTGTGGTTCAGTGGATTCGAAAAATCTATCTGAAGTGCAAGGTAGATGTAGGAGCATCATGGTCTGTGTTAAAATCTTAGCTTGGATCAGCCCACCTTTACTATGCTGAGGCTATTTGTAGAGAACACTCCAACCTCCCCCACCCCCTCTCTCAGTCTCTAGATACTTTGCAGCGTGGATAAAGTTACTCCGGTTTTCTTTATAGTATGTCACGACCCAGTAGGGCAAAACAGGGACCGAATCCCCCTCTAGCGTCGCTCGTCGAGTCATAAGGACATAGAAGCCCTCCCCCACCACCACCACCACCACCACGGCAATGTGATGGTGAATGTGGCGATGTCTAAAGTGGTGATGGTGATTGTGTTTATGGTGGTGATGTAGGTGATGACGGTGATGGGATGAAGATGGCGATGATGGTATCAGGTGGCAAAAGATGGCGGTGATGATGGTAATGGTGATAAGAATTGACGGCGATATATGCTGGCGATGGTGGTGATTGTGATATTTATAGTGATGAGGATGAAGATGGTCGTAATCGTGTTGGTGGTGGTAATAGTGGCGGCGATAATGGTGATGCTGAGGGTGATGATAATGTTGGACATAATGTTAGTGATGACAGTGGTGGTGGTGATAATGATGATGATAATAGTGGTGGTGGCACGGGCTAAAGGTGGAGGGGTTCTGGGTTCAAGATCTTAGGATGGAAGGATATGTGAGGGACACAGGGTTGAGTAGGGAAGGAGAGGGATGGGAGGGTACAGGAGTGGTAGAAAGGAGACATGTCAGCAGCATCATGATGGGTACTGAAACGGTTCGTGCAGAACAATTAATGGAAGGAACTACGGATGATGTGCATCATTAGACCGACGAGACCCATTTGAAAGCATGACAGAGTGAACGGAAATGCTTACTAGTTCCTTAAAAAAAAAAAAAAAAAAAAAAAAAACTGAGACGGGCTTCCTACGGGAGCTCCACGAGGCTAAAACTGTTATCAGATCCCGGACAGGGACCCAGTTTCTTATTAAGACCCAGCGGGGTCTCCGAGGCACTAATCAAGTCTAATACCCTTTCACGCAATCCGCTTTCACTGCAACGGGACAATTTGCAAAGCGACTCAATTTTGAAGAGAGCGGGTTGGAGGAGGAGGGGTAGCAGGGAGATGCTTCAGGGTCCATTATACTTCGTTGACGTAGCATGCAACTGCTGTATGCTTGAAGAGAGGAAGGTGAGGAGGAACGTGAGAGGAAGTGAGGGGGAAAAGGAGGTGGAAGTGAAGGGGAAGTTATGGGAGGTGAGCAGGAAGTAAGGAGGAAATGACTGGGGATGTGAGGTGCAAATGAGGGGGAAGTGAAGGAGGTATGGGGAGTGGGTAAGCGAGGAGAGAAGCCAGGCTTGAAGCGAGGGATGAAGCAAAGAGGGGAACGAGGGAGGAAGCGAAGAGGGGAACGAGGGAGGAAGCGAAGAGGGAAGCGAGGGGGAACTAAACAGTGAGGGGGAGTGAGGGAGAGGGAGAGGGGGAGAATGAGAGGGGCGAAGGTGAGGGTTGAGAGGTGAAGGTAAGGGGCAAAGGTGAGAGGCAAAGATGAGGGGAGATGGTGAGAAGTGAGGGGTGAGAGTAAGGGATGAGAGTGGGGGGCGAGGGTGAGGGGCAAGGATGAAGGGCGAGGGTGAGGGATGAGGATACGGGACGAGGGTAAGGAGACGAGGGTGAGGGACGAGGGTGACAGGCAATGGTGAGGGGTAAGGGTGAGGGGCAAGGGTGAGGAGCAAAGGTGAGGGGCGGTGTTGAAGGGCGAAGGTGCGTGTTGGAGTTGAGGGGAAAGGTGAGGGTGGCAGATAAAGGAGAATATTGAAGTGAGGAGGTGAGGGAGTCAAGGGACGGGTGAGAGGGAAGGTGAGGGGAAATATGAAGGGGGGTGAATGAGGTGGGAAGGTGAAGAGGGAAAAGGATAAAGGGGGGAAGTGAGGGGGAAGTTGAGGAAGAAGGTGATGGAGAAGTTCAGAAGGAAGGTAATGTGTAATGTGAGGGTGTCTGTGAGGGACTGCGCACACATACACGCAAACACGCACAATATGTATGCAAACACACAAATACACGTACACAGGCACAAACACGCACACACACACACACACACACACACACACACACACACGCACGCACAAACACGTACGCACGCATATACATACACCCACCCACACAAATATACACACACGCGCGCGTGCGCACACGCACACACACACACACCAAGCAACCCCACGTAATGCTTACCTGTGTGCAGGCACAAAGCCCACCAGACAAAACAGTCTTGGTTTCTATAAAAAGAAATACTACTTATCTGCGCCGAACTCACGACACGCAGGTCCGTCTTTCTCGTCCTTCTCTTACCTGTAATCAAGAGAGAAGCGAATTAGGCACCGGATAATGACGTCACCCCGCGCATGCTGTTCTTGGGCGGCTGGCGGATCTCTAATAGGGAGGCTCGTTTCTGGAGGTGGAGGGGTTGGTGAGGATATTTCTGTTTTCATTGAGGATGGTTATTATTTGTCTGTTTGTTTATTATTTGCTTGATTTTGATTTATTACTATTTATCTGTCAATTTATTATTATTTACTATTTACCTGTTTGTTTATCATTTAACTATACCTATGCATCTATTTATTTTATTTATCATTATTTATATTATTATAATTTCTATTTTATATATATATATATATATATATATATATATATATATATATATATATATATATATATATATATACAATTTTTTTTTTGCATACAACCTAGTTATGGACCAAAAGGTCTCCTGTCTGCATGCTCCGCCTTTGTAATCCTTTGTGTGAGGACGGAGGGTAATGCAGGGGGTGAAGAGGATGGGAAGATGGTGGGGTGAGGCTGGGTAATGAGGATGGTGTGTGAAGATCGGGGTTGAGACCTTAGGGTACATGTGAAGGGTGAAGATTAAAGGTTGGGAACAGGGGTTGAGAATAAATGATCATGACAAGAGCTGAGGACGAAGGTTGAATTAGTTATGGTCTGTGATTTATCTTTGTGGATAATCTCACACCGCCATCATATGCTACCTTACAGTTCACGTAGTGGTCTAGTTAATCAAAGGTTTATTATAATTTGGTAAGAGTTCTGTCTCTTTTTCTTTTTGTAGGAAGTTGTGTAAGGATGAATGAAATTTAGTGTAGTATCATTACTGTTTGAAAGGAGAGACGAAAGAGTCGGTGTTTGTTGCGAAGTGTTATGCAAATTGGGCATTCTAGTTGCACGTGTGGTATTGTGAGGGGAACTTTGTATTGGTAATTAGGAGGGTCGTACATGTCATGAGACGACTATGTGCGAGGCGGGAATATTCCGTTCTTAGTGTCGTTTGAAAACATGTTACATAAATGTAAAGACGGCCATGTGGGACTTAAATGTAAAGACGGCCATGTGGGACTTAAATGTTGTTAGTGGTTTGTTGGGTGTTGTTCCCAGCTGCTTTATGATATATTCAACAGCGTAGATTGGGTAGTAGTACTGTATTTTACTGGCAGTGGAGTTGAGGTGTCGAAAGTGGTGAATGTCTTTTCCCGAGCCACCTTGTCGGTTCATTCGTTCCCCGGGATGCCAACATGAAATGGTACATAGCGGTTGAAAACAGATTTGAAGGTGGAGATTTGGATGATCCAGGATATCATTTTGTGGACCAGTGCGTAACGGGACTTGAGGGAGAAATTTGTCTACAGTGTACTTCATTTGTCTGAGGTATGGGGAGAGGGGAGGGAGTCGTAGATGGTACATAAGACAGCGATGATGGCAAAATGTTCAGTGGTGAAGACTGAGGCAATTGAGGAAAGCTTCCAGATCTTGCTTCACTTGGGGATACTGATGCATAACGTAGTCCGTGGCTAGAGTGGGAGGTGTCCGTCCGCAGTAAGCAATTGGCTCCTCACCTCATTTTCTTCTCATTTTGCTCATCGGCAGTGAACAAATGTCCTACACTCAGACAACTGATCCATCTTCTCCTTGACCTTTCCTAGGCTCCAATGACCTATCCCCGTTCACCTGGATTCTCTTATTCAATCTCACTTGTGTGCACCACGACTATGAACTTGATTAAATTGTTACAACCGAAACGTTGTAATAATAAAGGCTCAGTCCTCACGTGGGTGTTTATGTTCATAGCTGTAGATTGTGTAAATAGGTGAGTTTTCTGTAGGACGACTTTAGTTGGTGTTTTTATTTTTAGTGTATTGATTCATTATACATATTGTTTGGTTATAATCGACTGTTATGGTGAAAAACATACAGAGTGCAATTTCTTGGGGGGTCCTCCTTGGATATGCCGAGGAGAGGTTTGTTCCTGTGCGTATTAGGAATGCGGAGCTTTTGGAGGATCCACTGCTTTCAAAAATGGGGACTGAAGGTCCATCACTTCCACAAAATGGAGGCTGGGAATGAGGGTTGAAGAAGGAGCTGAAGAACAGGGTTGAAGAAAGAGGCTGAGGATGGAGCTGAAGAAGGAGGCTGAGGATAGCGCGCAAGGACTGGAGCTGAGGATAGCGTCCCAGTACTGGCGTTGAGGATAACGTCCGAGGACTGGACCTGAGGATAGCGTCCGAGGACTGGAGCTGAGGACAGAGTCCGAGGACTGGAGCTGAGAACAGTGTCCAAGGATGGGAGCTGAGGATAGTGTCCGAGGATAGGAGCTGAGGTCAGCGTCCGGGGATAGGAGCTGAGGACAGCGTCCGGGGATAGGAGCTGAGGACAGCGTCCGGGGATGGGAACTGAGGACAGAGTCCGAGGATAGGAGCTGAGGACAGTGTCCGAGGATAGGAGCTGAGGACAGCGTCCGGGGATAGGAGCTGAGGACAGCGTCCGGGGATAGGAGCTGAGGATAGTGTCCGAAGATATGAGCTGAGGATAGCGTCCGGGGATAGGAGCTGAGGACAGCGTCCGAGGACTGGAGCTGAGGACAGCGTCCGAGGATAGGAGCTGAGGACAGCGTCCGAGGATAGGAGCTGAGGACAGCGTACGAGGACTGGAGCTGAGGATGGCTTCCGAGGACAGGAGCTGAGGATAGCGTACGAGGACTGGAGCTGAGGATGGCATCCGAGGACAGTAGCTGAGGATAGCATCGGAGGAAAGGAACTGAGAAAGTGAAACCGAGAGAGGGGTTGAAAGCGAAAAAGGAAGAAGACGAAGAAAAAATAATGAAAAAGTGGACGAAAGGACATAAATTATAGACGAGGAGAAATAAGTGAAACAAGGGGAAAGACGAATATGAAAATGGAGGACGATAAAGTGAAAAAAGGGGGAAGACGAAAGTGAAGGAAGTGGAGAGATGACGTGGAAGAAGAAGGGATGAAGAGAAATAATGGTCAGGATGAAAAGAAAAAAAAAAGAGGAGGAGGAAGATAAAGTGAATGGAGACGGAGAGTGTAGCGGGTGAGGATGTAGGTGCGGGGAATCTCCTGAACAACTTTTACTTCTGTTTACGAGTATTTCGTTGTTGCTGTTGTTATTGTCATCGTCGTTGTCGTCGTTTTACTGCCATTTTAATCGTTGCCATTGTCATATTCGTTCTGTCGTTGTTGTCAGTGTTGTGGTCGTTGTGTTGCTAACATGTTCGTCGTTGGCGTTGTCATTTTATTGTGATCACATCCGTCGTTGTTGTTGTTGTAGTCATAGCCGTCTTTGTCGTCGTCACTGTCATTGTTGTGTCCTACGTGTATACAAAGACTCAAACACTTGCACATATGCACACGCGCAAACACACACACACAGGCACGCACGATCGTAAGAGAAATAACAAAATTGTTAAAAGGGCGAAAAGGCAAAGGAAAACGAAGAGTTATGTGAAATTAACTTACGAATGGTAACAAAATTACTTCCATAGAAAGGGGCATTAAGAATTCTATTGAAGACCTAAGAAACTGGAAAAACGCCTACGATAACGATCAAAATAATTCTAAGGAGCATCGAACAGGAAAGAACAAGATGTGGAAATAGAATTAAAGTATAAAAAGAATAGTGCTCCTGAGAGATGTGGTGTATCATGAAATTCTAATTAATGTAAGATGGACGGAGAATCATATTCCGTTAAAAATGAACTTGTAAAAGCTAAGGAGGTAGTGTCGATACCAGTTAACAATATGCCAGACATTTATTTTCTTAGATTTATTACATCCAAGAGTGACATGCATAGTATATAGCCATGCAGCTAGAGTTCAGGTGTTTCCAAGGGATTCGTTGGATTAATTGGAGGAAGGCCAACCCAAAATATCTGAAAATCCGAGATATCAGGAGGAAAGTCCAACTTCCCCTATGTATCTTGTCTGACTATCCGAGATATCCGACACTTATCCGAGGACATGAAAGTGTTCGACTTCCGAAATTGAGATATTCGGATCTGACTTAGGCGAGGTTAGTGGTTTTTTTTTTTTTTTTTACAATGAATATTTGCAAGTCTCCACTAACGTCAGCTCCTGGGGTATTAAGTCAGCAACAAATGGGTATTCTAGGCAATGGTGATCAAAGGTATTTGCAATGAACGCATCGCACAACTTATGGGAGAAGTGTAGCGCGTCAACCGTTTCAGCGACTTGCCACACTGGTCGGTAGCTCAGGCCGAGTCGGACCCACTACGTTGTGTCGATGAATCATAATTTCACTGCGTAACTATGTGGTCGTTGTATGGACTTTTTATATTATTGAATGGACACACTGGTAGTCCTTCCAGCAATGATACGGTGGCGAGTAGGGGAGCAGGTAGCTTGGTGTATTGCAGCTTTTGCGAGATGGTCAGTGGTGTACTGGCCAAGAGTCCAATGCAGGAGGGAAGCCACAGGAAGTGCATCGCCAGTGAGTTCTTGGGGGCTGTGGCCAACGGATTTATTGGCGTGACCACGTGTTGGTATGCAGGACGGGGAGATGAGAGGGACGCGGAGGGCCGGCTCTGAGTCACATACGGCGATGAAACCGCTGTTTCGGGTCTGTGTCGGCAATGCAACAGCATCAGAGTCCGTTTAGTTCACAACATGTAGAGCTGGGCGAGTTGGGGGGTCGACGGCCTGCCCAATCCCCTTGTGGTGGTACAGTACTATGTTGGGGAGGGAGGATATAGCACACCTAGCACTGCCATCTTCCTGTAAGGAACAGTCAGTGTATCATGTGGTTTCCAGGGCTCGTTGTTTTAGATCTTTGAGGCTTGAGTGTAGGAGACTGCTGGCACGGGAGTTCGCCAGGGTGGGAGACCAGGGTTCACGCCCTTTGTCAAAATGTTAATATTAAGTCGCCGGGTGTTTGAGTAATTACTGGTGTGCAGCCAACAGGACGAAACAACCTACACAAAAGCCCCTGTGGAAAAATAACCCAGGAGACAAAAGCCCATGTAAAGGTTTTTGTCACAAGAGTTTTCTTTTTTTTCATTCTATCTATGCAGCAAGAGCTTTTTCACCCTTATAAGGGAAGTTGTCAAATCAAAGACATGTACCTACTCCAACCCATTTCACACCCATACACCACCCTTTCCTCCTCATGTTCGCTCCTTTTATATATATATATATGTTGGCATTCCTTTTTTATATAAAATTTAAAGTTTACTTTATCTTCTCAAGACAACTAAAATAATCCAGATTAATCATTACCAAACAGTTTATTTGATTTCCCTGCTCTCACTTAGGGTAAGTTCATCCAGGTTAAACGTTCTCTCTCCAGATTTTGGATGTGTGTATATATATATATATATATATATATATATATATATATATATATATATATATATATATATATATATATATATATATATATATATGCAGTATTACCGGTGGACTTCCAGTTCCCCATTGAGTGTATAACCAACAACAAAGGTTACACTGATTACATGTACACCAAAATGCAGGAATAAAGAACAACCATTCGCTGGGAATGCACCTATATGAAGGCAAAGTCTTGTAAAGGAGCCATTGCTGCTGATGTTGATTAGTTTATTGTATTTTGTACCTGAGTGGTATGTTTTTGTTCCATGATTTGTTTTGTAGTATCTATAAATACAAGTGTTGGTACATATAAACTACAGTACAAGTGAATTGTCTAATAAATAGTTAACCAAGGGCAGACTTATTAAGATAAAAAATCTAATATATGGAAGAACAAAAATTTAGCCAATAAGCTCTATACTTGAACAACTGACATGTTATCTTAATATCAATACATTTATATTTCCAGAAGCAAGACTTGCTTTCCAATACACGTTATTCAAATGATCCAGATTATGCACCACTGGAAGCAGCAAAAAACCGTAATGCTATGCGAGGAAGTGCAAAATCATATTAATCCCGACCAGGACAGATCTTTGCAGACCACCTCTTTCGGGTTGGGTACGATTGGCCTAATGACCATTGGTCTGATACTAATTGGTAAAATGGGAACTGCCATGATAGCACTTTGTCCAATAAGTATAATTAATCTAATTGGGAGATTGGTCTATACTGAATGGTCTGGGACCGACCTAACCTAATCTAACAAAATCCTAACTTAACCAAACCCTAATCAAACCCTAACCCAACCAAACCCTAACCTAACCAAACCCTAACCTAACCAAACCTTAACTTAACCAAACCCTAATTTAACCAAACTCTAATAAAACCCCAACTTAACCCAACCCTAACCTAACCAAACCCTAACCTAAGATGTTATCTATATGTGTATAGAAATACAATGACTAACTGTTACCAAGTGTTTTTAAATAAAATTACTATTTACAAAGATGAAATAAAAATTTCATTAAAAATTTTGTCTGAAGATGATTTTGTGTAGATTTCATATTTGTGGTTTTTGTCTGTCCCCTGTGAGAGTAATGGGGAGATATGAGGGTATTTCAGACATTTGATGTTGATGAGGGAATTCGGAGTCCCTTTTTCTGTGCTTTTGTTCTGCGACGAGTTCTGGTATGCTCTGAATAGCCCATTTACCTTGCAAGGAAGAAAACGTTACAAATACATGAATACATACATATATATGTATGCACACATTACATACATATATATGCACACATACATACATATATACATACATATACATATACACACACTCATACACACAAATATACATACAACACTGAAATAATTTCAGCATCGCTGCACTGCGACCCGGCATTCCAAATCTCGGGGGCAAGGAGTTTGTGTGCGTGTAAGGTCACAGCATTACCCATAGATCGGTCATATATGAGCTCTGAGCTCTCACCGGGGAGGGTAATAAATGTTGATCACGAGTCCAAGACGTGATCCAAGAATATGGTGAATCACATACATGCATACATACATACATATAAATACATATATACATGTACATATACACATACACACACACACAAATATACATACACATACATACAACATACATGCAAGCATACATCAGTAGGGGAACAAATTGTAACCATGCATGTATATGTTACATGCATGTTTCAGAAGCAAATGCAAAGGTAAATGATTTCATTTTATAAAACAACAACAGGCAAATGGAATAAACCTGCACCTCAAGTAGCCGTGGCCTAGCCGAAGGAAATCTAACTAAATGAAAGAATGTAAGAAGAAATACGTTAACTGTCGACGGGCGGGAAACGGTAGGCTAAGGAATGAATAACAAAAAAGGCACAATCACCCGGAAGAAGGAAACTCATACCACTATATTCGCATAAATAGAAAAAAGTACAACAACAATAAGTAAGTCTAACAAATACTACGTATATATAAATATCCACACATACACGCGAGCAGAAACATCAGTCCGCGTAGCTGCACATTCAAAAACGGGTAGAATTTACCGTAAAACAATAACCGTTTGAATTTGAACGAAGCGACAAAGAGATGGAGCATTATAAGACTTGATTCCCACTTGCACAGCAGCGCATCTTCGTAAATAAATATAAAACCTTACAACCGCTTCAAACTGTGCCGATTATCGTCAAATGTTGTGAATATGAATAGCCAGAAGACATAACTTGCAACATTCTAAACTTCCATATGAATATTCAAACGACGTGCCCAACGTTCATTTTAGATTCAACTTCTCCGAGTTCGGCATTCAGTTTCTCAATACATGACGCAAAGGCAATGATACTTGGAAATTTGAGAAAAAAAAATTACCGGAGTAGTTTTAATTCAAATTAATTCAAAACCTGGCGAGAATAGGCTCGATGTAAAGTGGTCCTTAGAAATTATTCAACGAATTCCGCGGATCTATACATTTCTCCCAGCCATTACCACTCGATTACCTCGTTGTCACACCTCACCCTCGAATCCGCATATCAAAGGCGAGACCCCTAAAGTCAAACCTGAGTCAGACTGCTGCCGACACTGGCGTAACGGTGACCTCCGACCCCACAACGGTTCCTGCGTCACTGGTCGGTTCCGGTCGGGAATGTCGCTATCGTAGCCGGCGGCGGCGACGTCGTCGGCCATTAAGAGTGGGTGGGTCATCCCACACGAGGGTGCATACGACTCATTTTCTAGTTCGGAATGTCGACATTTTTGTCCTGTTGAGTAAAATATCGATATATCCTTACTTATCACTTACGCCCACTATATTGACTTTCTAGTTTACCAGGTATATGTAGGTTATTTTTCTAGCTCTCTGTAAGATGTTTCTGAACCTAATTAATTATGTTGAAAGACAAATGAGCACATGCAAACAGGTGTGCGCCTTCACACACACGCACACACTGTCTAACTGTACAGCTTTGAGACATTGACATTGAATGCTGACTTGAAGAAGACTCGATGTCTGGTACTAAGTCCCTTCGGAGAACCATGGAATATCGCTGGAAAGACTTCGTATCAAACCAGACTTTACTGTGAGACTCAGTCTAGGCCAGTTACCAACACAATTCGTGAACATCAACTCTGGCTATATGGGCAAGTTCCACGTATCCCGGATGTTGAACTTATTCAAAGGGTTACAAAGGCGGACCCGACAGGAGACCTTTTGGTCCATAACTAGGACGGATGTCTCCACAAGAGACAACCCTCGATGGAGGGGACGCCCGCAAAATTCATGGCTAAGGCAAGTTGATCTGTAGCTAAGGTCTCGTCTACAATGAGCCTCGTGCAGCGCTGCGTGAGGCAGTTGGCAGTGTTGAATGCAGCGCCAATTGTCCACAGTGTGTGTCACCACCCGAAGTGCCACTGTGCGTCAGTCACCTCTGGATATTGTCGAGGGAAGAATACATGCCGACGCATCTTAAATGTTGAGAAGTTTCTTCATCCAAGGTGGAAGTGGAAGGACGCTTGATACCTCCCTCACCAAGGAAATTCAGTTGATGAAAGCACCAAAACTTCGGCCTGTACACGTCCTCAGTGCCTACCCCAGACTTCATGGATGCCCTCAGTGAAGACGACTCCCTACATGACCTGAGTGTGTATTTTCTTCATAACGTCTAGTTTACAGTTCATAATGCGAGACATTTCTGCTTTCTTTCAAACCTGTACTTCTTAAAAAGTGGCTCTTCATGATTCGAAAGTTTTTCCACGATGGAACTAAATCCTCCACCCACAACTCATCCCAGCCCAGACACACAACCATCCAGCACAGGACGACCTCATAAAGGGGTCCTTCTGGTGCACGGCATCGTTGACCCGTACGGGTGGCCTAGTTACGGGAACTACTTCTCGTCCCTCACTGACGACCTTGCTAGCATGAGCAGCTCTCTCCCCATAAGTAGGATAGAACAAGGGCCGAAGCCCCATCTAGCCTCACTCGTAAGATCATAGGGACACGCAAACCCCCCCCCCCAACCCCACCCCCACACACACCACCACCGCGACAAGGTGGTTCCCATTAGGTGGAGTGGAGGGGAGAACCTAAGGAAAGCTGGTGAATAAGAGGTATGGTGGTGATTACGTGGATGGATAAATTGAGAAATGAGGAGGTGAGGAGGAAAGCAGGAGGGCAAATGGAGCTGGCCGATAAGGCTGAAGAAAGAATACTTGGATGCTTTGTCCCATAGAAAAAAAGAGAGAGCAAGGATTAGCAAAAAGAGTCTGGAAGGCAGAGGTAGATGGAGTGAATTTGAGGGGAATACTGAGAATGAGATGAATGGATGGGGTGACGAGGGCCTTCAGCAAAGGGGGAATACCTGTTGAGCAGGAGAGGGAGAGGCAAGAGATAAGTGTAAATGGAGAATGGTTGTGAATGCATGATAAACTGACGCAGGCTGAAGGGTTTTCTCCTCGTCTTCTCTATTTTCGTATGAGGGACAGGGAGAGAGGGTTGCCATGTAAATGAAACGTTGGGGTATTGCTTTGGGTTTGCTATGCCTTGCTGCATTGTTTCTGACTTGAGCAGTGGGTACGAGACAGGGACTCTTCATCTACAAGAAACTAAATTAAAAGGAAAACAAATGGGTGATGTATCGGAGTGGGAGTGCCTGGCGTATGTGCATCCCTTGGCTGGCTACCTTCCCTTATTAAGGGGAAGCCATTTGGTATATAGATATACTGACAGGCAGTAAGTCTTCTAATAAACACATTTTGTTGAAGGTGATGCGGTTTTCTGCATTAATAATGTCTTGCAGATACTTTCTAAAGATCTCACTAATCGCAAAAGTTCTACAGAGTTTAGACCCTGCAACGCGGCGATTAGTGATATCTTTAGAAAGTACCTGCAAGAAAATTATTAATGCAGAAAACAGCATCACCTTCAACAAAATATGTTTATAAGATAGTTATATTTCATTTCTATTAATATTTTTCTAACAGTGTAACTGTTAGTTGCATGTTCACGGAGGCCTAAAATAAAACACTTTATCAAAATATAAATGTAATGTCTTCATTTTGTTTATAGCCTCAATTGTTGTCTCACGCGGATCTTTCCACAGTTGATTTTGCTCATGGGAAGAGCAAGCAAGCAAATTCTGGACGGAACGGGATCTCGATCGATATCGAGAGTTCGGTCATCAAGGTGAATAAACTCGCTTTCAGTAAGTCTTGACAAAGACCTGTCAACTGCGCTACACCGTTGAAAGTGTTCTCAACCAAAATGACGTCCCCTTTTTTCAACACGTCTTGTGAAATGTCGCCGAAGACGAGAATTGGGGTATTAAATATGTTCGCACGCGTCCCGAGGCAACATCCGCCGCTACAGTAGAATTACGAGATATAAATAAAAAGCCTGATATCATAAAGACACGGTGGGTCGTGATCGATGGCGGGAACAAGAGCTTCAGTGAAAGGGGTCGGTTCGCAGAGGTGAGTACACGACTTTCGTGCATCCACGTTCCAATCTCGATACATCACATCATCTAGCTTGTGTAATTGGACACGTCAGATGTAGCATCAATGCAATTTCACTGATAAAAAAAGTCAGACTACTAGTGTATTAAGAAAATACATGTATTAAACAGTTGTGTTTTGTAAGCAAGAATAAACTAGAAGATAGGCGACAGCCCTCTAGTCTCGAACCGTCAGTCATCTCTACTTGGACTTTGCTGCAGTATTCTGCCTGCATAAAGGATTACAAAGGATTACGAAGGAGGAGCATGTCCACAGGAGACCTTTTGGTCCATAACTAGGTCGTATACGAAAAAAAGTTATAATAATGATAAATAGATAAATAAATAAAAATTATGATATAAATAATAATAAATAAAATAAATAAATGCATAGGTATAGTTAAATAATAAACAAACAGGTAAATAGTAAATAATAATAAATTGACAGATAAATAATAATAAATGAAAATCAAGCAAATAATGATAAGCAAACAGACAAATAATAACAAACAAATAATATAAAATAAATGGCAGGCATTACAGCATCTTGTTTAGGTGTTTATCTAAACGAATCTTAAAACTTCGAACTGAACTACATTACACTGCCTCTGCAGGAAGTTTATTCCATTCATTAACTACTACAAGCATAATCTTAGTTGTATATAGTAGGATACTAAGAAAGATAAATTAAAGTCAGAAACGTTGCTGGAGCACTTAGATAGAGTTAGAGAAATCTAGAATACCGAAACAAACTCATCTACCGAGTCCGGATTTTTTTTTATAGTACGGCTAGTTGTGGGCTCCAGAGATTTTATTTGGCAAAAACCAGACAATTTTGATTACTTGAGGGAAAGAAGTGTTCTGGATAAAACGGCGTCTCGATCGATCGAGAACGTCTCCCGAGTCGGTCTACTCCCTCCGCTCAGCTGAATAAAGTCGCCTGGCGTTCACCAGACTAAAATATGTAAGGCATGTCAGTCTATAAAATTTGGTGTCACTTACAGTGGTAATCACGGAGTTTTCAACACCAGTGATCACGTTATCAGGTGGTTTGCTTCATCAAATAGTTTAACCCATTCATTACCGTGAGGTCTTATAAAATATATAGCTGAAGGCTGCACTTGGTACAGAAAAGAGGCTTCGATCGATTAAAATCCCATTCTTTGTGTGTGTGTGTGTGTGTGTGTGTGTGTGTGTGTGTGTGTGTGTGTGTGTGTGTGTGTCTGCATACGTGTCCCTGCGTGCGTGCGTGCGTGTATGTGTGTTTGTTTGTGTCTGTCTGTCTGTAAGCCATCCCCAAATTCCAAGCCTCTGACCCATACACTATTGCAGGCGAAACCACCTCTTCATATATATTTTTACATCCAACCCCAGATGCCTATTTCTCACGACAATTTGCACCCCCTATGACATTTCCTTGCTTCCCTCCCTCTACAATTCACCTCCACCACTACTCCTCCATTCCTTGCTACATGTGACCCTGAATACTTACAAATATCCACTTCCTTTAACCTCTCTTTCTTTGAGGCAAACTTACTGCCACCCTCTCCCGTTGTACATCACATCACCTTGTTTTTACCCACATTTACTTTCAACTTCCTCCTATCGCATACCTTCCCAAACTATGTCACTAGTTGCCACAGACCCTCCTCTGACCCAGCCACAAATACAGTGTCATCAGTAAACAAATGCCTCAACTCCTACTTCCCTCCACTCCCTCTAACCATCTTCAATCCTGTGACTATCAGCCCTGCATCTACCTCTTGTACGACCGCATCGATGTTCATATTTAACAGCCAAGTTGGCATAACGCAACTCTGGTGCAGCCCCATCTTCACTTCACACCACTCATTCTCACCATTCCCAAACCTAACAGAAACCTCACTACTCGTGTAAAAACTTTCGACTGACCTTAATAGCCTTCCCCGTCTCATATATCTGCAATACTTCTCATGATGACTATCTCTTTACCCTGTAATAATCCTTCTCCTAATCCATAGAGCCCCTCCCCCCAAAAAAAAGCTAAAAATCACACAAATCTGCCATACCGCAATAATTTGATTTACGCACCCTCTAACTTTCCTAAACAGAAACTGGTCCTCACCAATAACTTCCTCTATTAATCTCCTAATCCTCTCAACACAGTTCCTTATGCCCTTCCAACAAATTCCTATCTCTCTAAAACTATATTAACATTTGTCCCCTTTTCCTTTCCAAAGTGGACTATACAAGCAGTCCTTCTGTACACTCGCCTCCCTCAGGTGCACATTAAACAACCTCACTTGGCAATCCACTAAAACCATTCCTCCCTTTGTCACACACTTTGCATGACCGCTATCCAACAAAGGTGCCTTACAATTTTTCATACTCTTCAATGTTCTTTGCACCTCATCTTTTTCTATAGCCCTGTCATTTTCTTCTCCCATCATAGTCATTTTCCTAGTTCCTCCTATTGCCACAATCGATTCCACACAATCAACATACAAAGTCTATGTTATCACTGTATAGCAATACACGTTACCTAAATTATTTGCATTGCGCGCAATGACTTGGGTTTTATATATTGTAGATTTTACGTGTTTTGCATAGACGTATGGATCAAGTGCTGCATTATGTTGCTTTGTGTTACGCTGTCAGGTACGACACGCTCATGCTTCAAACGTCCGGACGCTCAATTATCTCGTCATGCGCAACATGCACGGAAGAGTTCGCGTGGTCCGAAAGCCCCCTGAATCAGCTTTCCGAAGATACCTCGATTAGTATTTGGTTAGTGTAAGGTGAAGAGTGGATATATATACCCCGAACACTTTAATATTCTCCACAATATAACTAAATAATCGGCTGAAAGAAAAATTGACAAAAAGTCGAGCAGTCTGTAAAATGGTTAGATCGAAATGCATGATCACATCTTTGGCTCAGAGCTCATATGGAATAAATTATCCTGGTCATTCATCGTCCGAGACCATTCTACTAATGTAAAGATTAACTACATTCCAACTGAATGATTAAACTTGCTGGGGGACATTTTAATATTAAGACCTTTCAATGCTATTCATGACCAGTGAATTTGTTGTCTACTGGCAAGCGACTTATTTCAAGCGATGGAAATCCTCTTAGACATAGTGCAAGAATTAATTATCCTGGGTGCTGAAATCATATTATGAAAGAAGGGAGAGGAGGGAGAAAAAGGTTTCAATGTGTCACTTTTTCAACTCACTGTAATTGCAGTGAAGATTTTTGTTCCCTTATGCGTTGACCCGGCTTGTAATTATGCTTAGTTTAGCGCGTTACAAAAATGTGTGTGGGGTGGTGATATGATGAAATTCGTGTTGTTGCGAACCAAAGTACCGTAGACGAAATGTTCCAAGTACAGGAAATGATTTGCACATGGCTTGCAAATCCTTGTAATGTGGTTGTGCTAAAGAAAATCCACAAATTTAGAGCGTAAAGGATAATAGCAAAATATTTGCTGATGACCCTTTCGACAATAAAAGAGGATAGAAGCATAGTACCAATTCATAATTTGTGGTTGTGATTGTTAAGTTCTGTAGAACGAGTTCTGTTACCTACGGGTGTGTCTGCTAGAATCGCCAGCTCGAATCGAGCTTGGATGCGCCACGTGGCTTTACGGCGTCATAAAAGGAGACGACGAGAAGTACGTGACGAGATGTGGGTCCCCATTTCGCCGTCGCCCCCGGCGTCGTCGTCGCTTTGAGGGTTTGAGTACTAAGAGTAGTCCCCTCACCATTTGGCTCGACGAAAGTTTGGCGCCACGCGGCGGCGGAGAGAGTCGCGATAAACTGACGATTTTGGGTAAGCTGCGGTTGACATTGATCTTCCTCGGTTAAGCCAGGCTCACTTACATGCGTTCTTTGGTTGTTGTTGTTGTAATTGTTGTTGTTATTATTGTTGTTGTTATTGTTATTATTATCATTAAAATTATTACTGATGATTATCATTATCATTATTATTAAAATTATCATTACTATTATTATTATCAAAATTATCTTTACTATTATTATTATTAAAATTATTATTAAAATTATTATTATCATTATTATCATTATCATTATTGATTATCATTAATGATAATATTATTAAATATTATTATCATTATTATTTTATCCAAAGCAAAAACTGAAGTATGCCACCGTGCTGAGGGGGTTGAGGCGTTCATAACAACGATCACAACTGAACAAAGTCTTCCACATGCTAATCACCACAAAGATAAAAACGACGTTCATTAATCTTATCTCTATCATCGGTAGCAAGAATAAACGAAAAAAAAAGTTAATCGACACGCGTTACAACCGTCTTGGCTATCGAGAAGATACTACGAAGACGAATCCAATCGCTTGACAGTAACCGAAATAAGAGAGAGAGAGAGAGAGAGAGAGAGAGAGAGAGAGAGAGAGAGAGAGAGAGAGAGAGAGAGAGAGAGCGAGAGAGAGAATATATATATATATATATATATATATATATATATACATATATATATATATATATATATATATATATATGTCACGTAGCACGGAAGAGGTTGAATACAAAATAACTTCCCAATTTACTGCGAATTCTAACGTACCTAGGAGTTACCAACTCCGCAGTCCAGGCATACTAACTCCACAATCCAGGCTTACCAATTTTACAACCCAGGTTTACCAACTCCACAACCCAGGGGTACCAACCCCACACAACCCTGGAGAACCATTATAGCAAATAAACAAAGCGATGACAGCACTATCTGTCACCAGTAAATGATATTGCTAGATTGTCGACGCACTATAGAATCTAGATATAAGTATACGGATGTATACACACGTTCGTGCGTGCGTTCGTGAATACACACAGCCAAGTGCTAGATTTCTCGTGTACTTATGAAGGAGTAAATCTGAGGAGTTCCGACACAGGCTTGCACAATCCGGTGGGAAGAAAGGACGACGTCGGAGTGTCTGATCACCCAGACAGATGTACTAAGCCAGAGCTCATTTATAAGTTTTTCTTTCGGGGGTAGGAGGAGGTGAAATACGAAGAGCAGTAGGAGGAGGAAGAAGAGGAAGAGGAGGGACAGAGAGGGAGGAGGAGAAGGAGGTGAAATAAGAAGAGCAGGAGGTGGAGGTGAAATAAGAAGAGCAGGAGGTGGAGGAGGAGGTGAAATAAGAAGAGCAGGAGGACGAGGAGGAGGAGAAAGGAGAAAAGGAGGATTAGATGAAGAGGAGGAGGGGTGGATAATGATGATGATGAGGAGGAGGAGGAGGAGGATTAGATGAAGAGAAGAAGGGGGTGGATGATGATGATGATGATGATGAGGAGGAGGAGGAGGAGGAGGAGGAAGAGAAGGAGGAGGAAGGGGAGGAAGGGAAGAAGGGCGAGGAGGAGATTAGGAGGAGGAGGAGGAGGGGAAGAGGAGGAGGAGGAGAAGGAGAAGGGGGAGAAGGATGTTCTTTTGTCGCCCAGGAATTTGTGTAGTGTCATGGTTGGTTGAGGCGATAGATGAAAGAGTAAGTGACTGTTCAAGGAATGTTGTGTAAATCGGACATTCTAGTAGTACTGTTTGTGTGGTACTTTGAAGGAATGACCTCGCAAGGCCTAAACAGCTCATTTCACTTTGGATAAAAATGAACGACATGACCATGAAGTGCTTCGACAGTCGACATACTTCTCATGACCTTCATATCGCTGGTTTTCTTCCCGAAATGAAGAGACCTGTTCCCGTTTAGACTTTGGTGTTATAGGTCCTCCGCAAAAGGGGACGAGTTACACTGAGGGCGTTGAGAATTTTAGGAGTAATTTGGTAACGCAGGTTGCCAGGAAGTGGAGGGTGGGGGAGGGGGGTGGGGGAAAGAGGTTTTCACCTTCCACAGGCTGGTACCGTCGGTACTTTCTCGACCTCTTCATGGTGTCCCCCTCATGTAGCTGTTTTTATTTTCTTTTAATTCTGTCTGTGTGTCTGTGTCTGTGTCTGTGTGTCTGTCTGTCAATCGACCTGTCTGTCTCTCTGCCTGTCTTTTTGTCTGTCGGTATGTCTGTCTGTCTTCTTTATTGAGATCGTCCATATTGAGGAGAGTGGTAGTGTGAAGTAGAAAGAAACGAACAAGGAATTAGATAATACATGGCGAAATAAAAAGAGTTAAGTCACATTACACGAGCCGAGGGCGGCCGTGAAAACTAATCGTTTCATAAGAGCCTTCTTCTGCGAAATACAAAAACATTTACTCGTATACTCCCTGACAATCTACTCAGAATGCAACTGCGCTCCAAAGGTCGTGTTCATGTTGGACTATAATTTCGCAATTCAGAATTTTCTTTGCTGTTTGACAAAATATACAACTGTTACGGTGGTCTTTGCCGAGGAGCGTTTGGGTCCGTCCATGTCCGTATTTTTTTGTTTTTTTTTTGTTTTTTAATTTCCAAGGGAAGTGATGTCATTGGTAAATGTTAAATTCGAAAACAGATCTGCTATTCGGCACATTTTACTCCTCAAAACACAAAAGGAATTTTCCGAACACATTATTTAGCGATTTTTTACCAGCCAGCTCCTCAATACTAAGAACAGCATCCCATAAACAGCAGCCTTCATCGACTGCAGTCCCCTTAACTCCAAGGGCAGCCCCAACAGCGACAGGAGATCTTCAACATCAAGAGAAGTCTCTTAATAGCGAGAGTAGCCCTTTAACACCAAGAAGTACTCATGCTCAGCAAAAGTAAAAATTGAAGGCAGCTCTCAAGGAAATAATTGAATTTCAAAATCTATAAAACAATCAGTCTCAGAACGATAGGAAAGAACCTGCGATGCAGTAAGATACAACATTGTATATCAATGTGATAAAGCTCCCAATACCGGTCGAAACACAAAACGTGACTAAGTCAGACAATTCGATTTACAACCTACACAACAACTTGTAACGTATTGCTGCCTAGAACAGGTCACATAAAATTTCGTGATATAAAACACATAACATGAAAAAATCCTGAGCTATGACTCGCTGCAAACCCTTCTACAGCTAGTTCAATCAGTTTACAAAATATTTCATAAATGTTAATAAATACATAACGTACTATATAACAATATGATAAAAAATTATAAATAAACGATGAATACAGCACAACCTAGGCCCCGATTACAATCCAACCCATCACCACAACCCAATCCATCACAACCCAACCCTCCTTTACAACCCATCACCCTTTACAACCCTTCCCTTATTACAACCGAACACCCATTACAACCCAATCACAACCAAGCACTCCACTACCCATCTTAGCCGCAGCACGACAAGATTCCCTCATTAGCGTAACCGTGCAAACGACACGACCCAGCGCTCCGTTGCATAACCAGATTTACACGTTCCGCTACAACTGTTACCGCAGTCTATCTGAACCTGAACTTCAGTGATCGCCACTATCAAAGTTGGCAAGACTTCGGCAAACAGCTGAATGGCGAAGGTCAAACTAGGTGTGCACGTTCCGCTACAACTGTTACCACAATCCGTATCAGAACCTGAACTTCCCTGATCACCACTATAAATCGACACGACTCCAGCAAACAGCTGAATGGCGAAGGTCAAACCGCGACTGTCCCAAGGCAACAAAATGCTTATGCATCTACCTATCTACCTACCTACTTGTCTGACTACCTGCTTACCCACCTTTATGTTCACCAGCCTGAGTCCCCGATGTACCAATGTACATGTGTAAATTCATTGAATACATAAATATATCATCATACTGGTGTTATCGATGACTATGTATCAAACAATGAAACACTGTTTTTGGTACATACAAGGAGACACGGTGGGTGATTTATTTTCATTCCAGTGGACCCTTCTGGTACCCCCTTCATAATGTTTTCCATTTATTCATGGCATCCCCTCCATAGCTAAAGTGTTAATTGCTACTTAACAGTAAAATGCAGTAAAGTAAATGAGTAAATCTAATCATCTAATGGCACTTTCATTTATAATTGTAAGATCTGGAGAGGTTGCTTATTAATCTAAATGTGAAGAATATAAAATGTGTTCATATCAGTGTCATTCATTATTGAATTATTAAAGAAAATAAATATTTCTGACTTCTGCTAATCCTAATCCGATTATTACTGTAGTTTTAACGTCACCCATGCACAGACTAGTTATCTTTGATTCTCTTCTTAAAAGAGAACTAATACTTTAGGGGGTAACTATAAGAAACAAGCCGGGTTTTCATCGTTTTGTTTATCGTAAGAAAAAATAATTAATAAATACACAAATTAATTGATAAATAAATGAACAATATAATAGATAACAAAATAAATAAATCATCAAATAAATAAATAAAGATTATGATGATAATGATAGCGATGGTGGTGATGATGCTGATGGCGTTGATGCTGTTGGTGTTGCTGTTGATGATGATTATGATCATGCTGTTGGCGTTGATGCTGTTGGCGTTGATGCTGTTAGTGTTGATGCTGTTGATGTTGTTGGTGTTTATGCTGTTGTTCTTGTTGATTGTGTTGTTGCACTTGTTGATGCTGTTGGTGTTGTGGTTGTTGTTGATGCTGTTGGTTTTGCTGTTTTTGTTTATGCTGTCGGTGTTGTTGTTCTTGTTGATGCTGTTGGTGTTGCTGTTCTTGTTTATGCTATTAGTGTTGTTGTTGATGCTGTTGTTTTTGTTTATGTTGTTGGGGTTGTTGTTGATACTGTTGGTGTTGCTGTTCTTGTCGATGCTGTTCGTGTTTCTGCTGCTGTTGCTCCTGGTGATAATTATGATGATGATCATCATCGTCATTATAACCATTAAAATAATCGTAATCATCATAATAAACATTAATAATTTTAATAACCATAATAATATTCATCTATCTATATATCAGGGGTTTCTTTTTATAAAGGAAGTAGCCAAATCAAGTGCACGCAACCACTCCATCCATTCCATTCCCGTCCACCGCCCTTTCCTCCCTCTCATCTTAGCTCCTCAAGGACGAGGAGTCATCCCTGTCTCCTGCCCACTGGCCGAGTCAGAAGAAATGCAACAAGACACCAACAACACAACAACGATAATGATATGATAATGATAATGAGTAAATAAATAAATGTACCAACTTTGCTAGCGCCCATTTAAAGATGTTTTCAAATTCATTTTTCACCGATATGCACATTTTAAAAAGTACAGGTAAAATAGCCATGCATGCACAAGTGCAATTAAAATATCTATTTCATAACATTATTGCAAGGGAATCGAGACTGATGATAATTATCTGCAATTGTGGTGGTTCTGGGAGTTGGGCCTGCGCGCATAATATACTTGGTGTTCATCTTCAAACACCACTAACCGTTTTGGGTAATATTGCTGTTATGTCTCGCAATAGACGACTTTTTTCGTGTTACATGGTTCCCGTCGACAGCGAGGAAGCTGAAACTTATCGATGGATACCTGTTGCTATCTTGGCCGACGCCAGATTTCATTCATCGTGGTGTCTATACAGTAGCTATAGGAGGAATGACACTCCTACATATTAAGTTTATCCTGGCAATATTAAAGTATTTGTATTCACAGTGGGCAAGGCAGGTTAATACTGGATGTCCTCGAAATATGCCTAGAGAATTTTTTATTGACATTGAGGCAATGGCTGTTGGTAACAAATGTACTGGCAATATCAGGATGGTTAGTAAATATTGATCACATGTGGGCAAAAACAGTAAACAAATCTTAAATTTAATCTTATTATAAACATAAACGCAGTAATATTGAAGGTCAACATTTCGCAATAAGGAAGACCGTTCTGGTCGATCAAAAATTTATTATGGTGAATAAAATTTATGCATAGACATTTTTTTTATCCCTGTCATTCATTCTCATGTCATATGTAATATATGTAACCTGTTTTGCATTGAGCATGTACATGTCTTCACTGTTGCTACGCAGCACCTCGAATGGTTGTTCTGATGACGTCAGGAACCCAAAAAGTATTCAGCTACCGCGAGAGGTGTGCTCGCCCGCTGACTGGTCACAACGTAAACTACCGTATGTATTAGTGTGCTAAAAAGTTGTAGACAACTATATAAGGCGGGCCGGACGAGAGAGGGAGGAGATAAGAAGGCAGAAGAAGCTGAGAGAAGAGATAAGCAGAGAAACAGAGAAAAGCAGAAGCACAGACAAGTAGAGAACATGACCCCCACGGTTCATCAGAAAACTACCTAGTTTCTCTAAATCGCCGTTACGACAATTCAACTAAACAAGTCCTTTCGACCTCTTCCATTGCACTGAATAATCCTCACTTACCGAAACCCTTGAATGGCAATCTCCACGCGAAGTGCAAACCTTCGCCATCCGAGATTATTTCGGATATCGTCTCAACGACTACCAGATGAAAGCTAAGGCTCTGCACACTCTCTGCTATTTCTCCACTATGGAACTCCAACTAATTTCCAAAGTGTTCCCAACAACCAGAAGATCTCCCTACTACCAGAGGTCATCATGCATCTGGCTCCCAAACTACTCATTTGCTCCGAGACACCAGGACGTTCCAGTCGCTTTTCCGTTGGAGCGACTTCTAGCAAGCAGAATCAAGACTCGCCTTCTCTTTACCTTAATCATGACTTCAGTCCCCCGCTGGTTCTTACGTGCTACATACAAGCTCAACACTAGTTATCCTGTCTGGTAACATTGTGTTGAGTCATTTCATAATTCATGTGAAATATGCAACGAGTTTAATGCTTTGATGATATTTAATATTTTCATGTACTTACAATTACTCTATGCATTATGTTATTCTACTTTCGTGGGTTTCTATATCCGATGTATTTTGAATGTTTTTTTTTACCTCTGTAAATAGTCAATAATTCTAACGACGAGTTTTATTAACCTACCTGACAATTCTTTGACCCACTCGTGCGAACTACTGAAGGCCACACTATTTTTTTCCTTCTTTCCGTGTCGCACTATAACCTAGCCCTTAAGTTGGCCGTGACAGTACAAGTCCCCCCTTAAACTGGATTGTATAGTTTGGTATTGCTCAGAACAAAATATTCAAAAATGTCTGCACTCGTAACAAAGGAGATCATTCTTGTGAAGAAAAATGCTGACTTATATTTTGCTAATGATTGAGCTCTAGAACAACAAAGGTTTGTGCCACGCTTAGGGTGACGACTTCCATGTATGATTGTGGTCTGAATAAACCAAACCTTTGTCTCAGCATAAAATATACAACGTCTTTATCTTATCCTTTCCCTGGGGAGCACAGAATCATAGGATCCGACGTCACACGCGTTGATGTCACAGACACCGACGTTACAGACACTGCCTATAACGTTCTTGCCGTCTTCACATGGGCAACAGACTATGGATAACCTCATAATTTCCAGCGACCGTCTTCAATGTGAGTTTCAACCTTAATGCTAGCCCCCTCCATCCAAACCCACTCCTTGGCGCTACCCAAAATGCCATTCCCACCCCTCTCCTCAACTGACGCCAACCCCACCCACCCCCTACAGGGGAACGAATTGCCAAGCACACCGTAGTTCGTTATTGGTCTAGACCCGTCATAAAGCACCACAAGAGGTTTGGTCCCGCATGCCTCTTGTGCTTTGTATAGTTGCCTTTCAGGTGCTCTAGGTTTTCTCTTGTAGCTGTCTTTCTTAGGCTCTGAGCGCCTCTGGTTCTGGTTGCGTGTGTTTGTCTGAATGCATATGTACTACACATGGCTGCCTTGGTCTCAGGCTCTCTTTTATTGATTTTCTGCCCTGGTCTATCTGTCTCCCTACAATTTTTTGTCAACCTGTTTGTCTGTCATTTTCATCAATTTCTTTGTCTATTAGTCTTTGTCAACTTGCCTGTCTGCCCATCTGTCCGTCTTTGTAAACTTGTCTGTCTTTCCGTATTTGTTAACCTGTCTGTCTGTCCGTATTTGTTAATTTGTGTATGAACGTCTGCTGTCAGTCTTTGTTAACCTGTCTGTCCTTCTCTATCAACCTGTGCCTGTCTTTCTTTGTCAATTTGTCTGTCTATCTTCGTCCACCTGGTCTGTCTGTCTATCTGTCCATCATTGTCAACCTATCTGTTTGTCTGTCTTTGTCAACCCGTGTCTGCCTGTGTTTGTCAACATGTGCCTGTTTGCCTGTCCTCAATCTGTTTGTCCCTCCGTTTTCAACCTATCTGTATGTCTTTGTCAAACTGTCTATCTGTACGTCTTTGTCAACTTGTCTGTCAGTCTGTTTGTGTCTCCACACAGGGGATATGTGGCCAAGCTCCTTAACCCTGGCGACCCTAAGATTCCCTTCACCTTAATTCCATTAGGAGTTCGTTTCCAGGTTTCTCGCGGACCTTAGGCTTCGGTCAACACGTAACTAGCACTACCGATTGTTTTGTCATGCTCGCGCGCGCGTGTGTGTGTATGTGTGTGTGTGAACGTGTGTGTGTGCATTCGTGCGTGTGTATTCGTGTATGTGTGTGTATTCGTGCGTGTGTGTGCATTCGTGCGTTTGTGTTTCCATTCGTGCGTGTGTGCGTGCGTGTATGTTCATGTGTACATTCGTGCGTGTATGTGCATTTGTGCGTTTGTGGGTTTCCATTCGTGCGTGTGTGCATGCGTGTATGTTCATGTGTACATTCGTGCGTGTGTGTGTGTATTCGTGCGTGTGTGTGTGTATTCGTGCGTGTGTGCATTCGTGCGTGAGTGTTTGTGTGCATTCGTGCGTGAGTGTTTGTGTGCATTCGTGCGTGTGTGTGTGTGTGCATTCGTGCGTGCGTTTGTGTGTGTGTGTGCATTCGTGCGTGCGTTTGTGTGTGTGTCTGCGTTTCCATTCGTGCGTGTGTGCATTCGTACGTGCGTGCATTCGTGCGTGTGTGCATTAGTGCCTGTGTACATGTTTGTGTGTGTGTGTGTGTGTGTGTGTGTGTGTGTGTGTGTGTGTGTGTGTGTGTGTGTATGTACTGAGTCGTAGTATACGGGATAAGAACTATCATCGTAGGGTCCCGCCAAACCCCTACGTTGCCAATGGTAAATTCAGACTTTAATTTTTTATAAATACTTGGCTTCTGCTGCTTCATCCTGTCGGCATGCTTTGCCTTTGTAATCCTTTGTAATCCATAGTTTTCCACGAATCAAGATTTCTGGATTTTATTTTACTGATTTATCATTTATTTATTTATTTATTTATTTTCACTCTTGACTTCTGTTTTTAAGTTCCCATATTAACAAGTCAACACTTTTCATGGCTCTGGCGCTACTATTAAATCACCTCTTTTATTTCTTCTTCTCTCTTTTCTTTTCCTTCTTCGCACGTTGGCAGCCCTAATATATACCTCATATAATTAATTAGCAAGGTTTGGCATATTTTTTGTTGCTCACTAAATTTCCTCTATCTTGTTTACTGTATATTTCAGTCTAGGGTGAATCAGCTTTTCGATCATTTTCTATCACTTCTTTACCCATATAGAACATTACGCTTATGTTTTTCAATAGATTATAGTTTTACCCCTTTTTTGTGTGTGTTTCTGTTGGCAATTTCTCTATTATCATCATTCCCTCATCTCTCTTTTCCTTTGCTTTTGTAATTAAATCATTACTCTTTTTTATACCAATCCACACTCCTCTTATGTTCCTTTCTTTCCTCATGATCTTCGCATCATTAGGGAGTATCCCTGTGGAACTGGTAAAAACATTCATGTCATTAACAAGAACATTGTGGGTGCTAATGCTGAACCCTGTTGGACTCCACTATTAACTTACTTCCCTCCAGACATCCTGTCCTTCACTACTGTTATAAATCTGTTCCTCACGAAACCTTCCATTCATTCCAGATCTTAAAGACTCCGTATATAATCAATTCACTTCGGGAAGATTCACCGCCATCAGTCCACCGTATGGAGAGTTCACCGTGGTGAAAACTGACCGTCAGGAAAGTTTACTGTAAGGAAAGGTCAAAGCGAAGCGTTTTGTAAAGAAGGATATGATAATGCAAGAAAAATTAATTAACGAAATGTGACAATTATTTTCAAAACAATAATACATACATATACCAAGGCTTTTTCCCCCTTACAAGGGAGGTAGCAAAAAAGGAAAAGGCATAAAATCATTCCCACCCATTCCATCCCTGAATAAACTCCACATCTCTCTACCCTCCCTCTCATCTTAGCACCTCCTGGATGACGGGTCATCCCTGCACCTTGTCCACTGCCCTGGGTCAGAAGCAGTGTCGCAAGACACAGCACATCCACAGCAAGGCCGCTTCATTAAATCGGCGACCCCCCCTCTCCGTCCCCCCATGCATAAAAGGAGAAGACGGGGAGAAATCCCTTCGGGCTGCGTCAAATTTTGCTCACACATACTACCTCACCTCCCATCCCCCCGCCCATTCCACCTCATGCATCACAACATCATCCATATACAACCATTCTCCATTCACCCCTGTCTTCTGTCCTCTCCCGTCCTTCCTCAACAGACATTCCCCTCTTCCCCAAAGCCCCCTTCACCCCATCCATCCACCTCATCCTAAGACGCCCCCTCATGTTCACTCCCTCCACATCTGCTTTCCATACCTCTTTTATTAGTCTTTCTTCACAATAATGCCAACCTTTTATTCTTTTATCGTGTTTATTCTTGTGCTATATATATAAACATACAGTGTATTTCTACCCCATGAATGTTGGGTGCATTGACATTTGTACTGGTGCAGAGAGTAGTCGACGCATTCGAAGCTCTTTGTGACAATGAAATTTACCTGTCTGAATCTCAAGATGTTACTGGTTACTTAGAAGGTACATGGATAAGGAGACCAGATAGAATTCCATCGTGAAATAAGGAATGTCTATATTTCTGTTTTGGATAACACACCAAAAACTAATAACAGTTAAGAAGGTTGGCATAGGGCCTTTGAGGAGCTAATGACGTCTTTTCATCCCAATATTTGGACATTTTTGGAATGTTATAAAGAATGAGCAACGGTTAATAGAGGTCAAAATTGTGGAGGATATCGCTGGGCATGCACCTAAAAGGGGAAGGAAAGCTGATACTACTTCTACTGAGAGAATTCGAAGACTTGTTTTAAATTACAATGAAGATGATTGCATAATTGTATATTTGAGAAGATTAACTCATGCTCTTCCCGTCACCTAATAGTTTTTCTGCCTATCGCATATCTCATCTCTTTCCACTTTTGCAGAAACACATATTTGGTTACACTAATCTTAACCTCGAAACTATGTTCCTTTCAGTCTCGTTACGTATTTTTCCATTCCCAGATTGTATGTACGCTTTAAACTGCCCCATTTATACTATATATATTGACACTCGGAATCCCCTCCTGTCTATTTCTCAAAATTTGTTGCTCCTATGCTGGTTCTGCCCGTGGATACATCGCGAGACCAGAAGAGAGGACAAAGGATGGAAGAGGATACATCGCAATGCCAGTAAACTTTAAACAACCGGATCCCTCACCGAACTCCGAACCCAACACGCAGTTTCTCCACTTTCGCAGTGAGGTGTGGCCCCGAGGGGTCGATACCTGATCACCAAAATTGGGCCCAGAAACTCGCTTTATTTACTCTACCATTCAACTCCAATTATCTCCCCGTTTATTATTCCTGTTTTTCACATAAGGAGGTCAGTACCCCCGCACCTGCCCTCCCGTTCCCATTAATCATTGACATAGAGTCTGTGGTGTTGTTGCTGACGATACTGTGGAGGGTTATGCAAAAGAGTGTTTTGTTGAAGAAGCAGTGGATAGCTTTGTTGAAGATGCAGTGGAAAGTTTATCTGTGTGATTTTCCAAAATAAAGAACTTGTGGACAGCAACAGCAGGGGCAGAATTCTCATAAGAGAACAGGGGGAGAAATGGATAGTTGACAAGGGCGGAAAGGTGCCATAAATGTATTTGATGGAGTAGAAGTACTTGAGTGGAGGGAGGAGGCGTATGACTTTGCTCAACCATCCTTCTGTCTAAAATGAAGTTCTCTTCTAGCAGTATCAAGACTAATGAATTGAGACTTAGCCAGTTCAAGAATGTTGTGTTCAAGACACAACATCTTGCATTGTTGAGAACGTATTGGGCGAACTTCTCTGTAGTGAAAGCCATAATGTTGCGATTCACATTCTGGAGTAGAATGTGAGTCAAGGGCAGAGCAGTGACCGCATCGGGGATCGTTTGTACAATATTTCTTTCAGTGACTGAACTCTTAACACCGGTATCACTGTAAAAGACGGTCGATGAATGCTTTTACTGGGAGAGGAAGAGGACCAATATTTACTCGCTGTGGGAGATAGAAAAAAATGAAAGCATGATTATGTTACTATTTCCTTTGACTTGTAACTCGTTGAACTTCATCAGGGATGCTATCTGCTAAGAATTCATATAGGTCTTGGTTGTAGATATGCCTTTTGCAGTAATTGAATATTCGGTGTGATTTGATGTATTCGAAAATTCCATCTGAAGGGTATTGTAGATGGAGGAGCATCATGGCTCAATACGCCTTTACCATTTTTTTTTTAGGTTATTTGTAGGGAGTACTCCAATCTTCCACTCTAGATATTTAGCAGCGTGGATAAAGTTACCCCGGTTTTTTTTTTTATAATATGCCACGAACCAGTAAGGTGTAAGGGTGTGGCGAATTTTGGGGGCACGTTCTTCAGCATCATCGAAGAGTTTGGGACAATAATCATTCTCGCTGTCAGCTACATTGCTTGATCGAATGATTTCAGCAATGAGACTGTCGTCTTTATGACGCACGTAATCTATTGGCTCACTTGCACTTATGACAGTATTATCAGATGTAAATGTCACATAGCATCGATTAGAGAGACAGTCACCATCATATGTAACACAGATGCGGAGAGCTGTTCCGAAAGGTTTGAAAGCAGAGTGGATAGCACGGTATGATAAGGATGCTTAGACGTTGTTTGGCTTAAGTATGTCGAACCAGGTCTTAACAAGCGACCCGCGGGGTCTTCCTGCATAAGAAACAGAGGCAGGGGGGAGTACAAGCTTCTGCCTGCACATGCGTAGCGTCACCCTTACGACCCGAGAGTGACGTCTCGAGGGCCTGGTCGACCGCCCCTCGAGGACCAGAGGAGTTTGAATGTATCCATAAATAGATTATGTGATTTAATAGTCTCCAGGGGTCAAGGTCAACCACCTACTGGGAATACGAAGTGGGAGAGCGCTGGCCGTTGCGACGGGAGACTTTGTCCCCATGTGGGATGCTTGTTTTAAAATGCGGCTCCTCATGTTTCGAAAGTTAGTCTACAACGGAGCTAAGACCTCTCCCCAACAATTCATCCCAGCCCAGGCACCCAGGAATCCAACAAAGGGCGACCTCATAATTTTTTTTTTTTGGGGGGGGGGGGGTGACATCGTTGGCCTGTACGATCCGCCTAGCTCTGGGAACCATTTTGTCTCTTCCTTAACCGGTGACACTGTTAGGCCGGCCACACACGTGCAGTCTACACTGACAATTACAACTGTTCAGTTATAACTGTCAGTTGAAACTGTACGTGTGTGGCCGGCCTTAGCATGAGTATCCCTCTCTTTCTTTGTAGGACAGAGCCGGGGCCGAAGCCCCCTCTAGCCTCGCGCGCAAGGTCACAGGGACACGTAAGCACCCTTCCCCACACGACCACCACCATCACCACGGCAAGGTTGATCCCTTTAGGGACGGGGGGAGGTGTTTGTCCAGAAGGTTCTTGTATTCTTTTGTTCGAGTGGGTGGACTGTGGATGTCCGGGTGAGTGTGGGATGGTATTGATTGGGTTTGTGAGTAAAGGTTTTGGTGAACAGGAAGAGATACGGTTTGTATTTGAAATTCTTGCAATTCAGATGGGCTGTGTGTTGATGAGCTGCAGGTTCTAGTGACACTAGTGAGGGCTGTGTGGTGGTTTATGCAGGAGATTCTCGTACTATGGGTGCCTTTTCTTGGTAAACTGTAAGTAGGGGGGTGGGAGTGGGCAAGGTAGGAGACGGGAATAAAGGTAGAAAAGGAGAGGGAGAGGGAAAGGGACAGGGAGAGGGAGAGGGAGAGAGAGGAGAGGGAGAAGGAGAGGGAGAAGGAAAGGGAAAGGGAGAAGGAAAGCGAGAGGGAGAGGAAAAGTGAGAGGGTGAGGGAGAGGGAGAGGGATAGGGAGGAGAGGGAGAAGGAGAGGGAGAAGGAAAGGGAAAGGGAGAAGGAAAGCGAGAGGGAGAGGGAGAGTGAGAAGGAGAGTGAGAGTGAGAGTGAGGGGGAGATGGATCAGAACGTCGGCCCGGTAACAATGCTGCAGCTATGAGGCTGCCAGTGGAGCAAGCTGAGCACCGACTGGATGCTGCGCCACCTCACTGCGGCAGCCCGTCTAGAGTATATTCCGCAGCGTTATGCACTACAAGTATATGAATGACCTATGCTAGACAGTGTAAGATAGGTAAAAGGTCTGTGACCTGACGTAGACGGTGCAAGATATTAGGTAGAAGGTCCGTGACCTGACGTAGACGGTGCAAGATATTAGGTAGAAGGTCCGTGACCTGACGTAGACGGTGCAAGATATTAGGTAGAAGGTCCGTGACCTGACGTAGACGGTGCAAGATATTAGGTAGAAGGTCCGTGACCTGACGTACACGGTGCAAGATATTAGGTAGAAAGTCCGTGACCTGACGTACACGGTGCAAGATATTAGGTAGAAGGTCCGTGACCCGTACACGGTGCAAGATATTAGGTAGAAAGTCCGTGACCTGACGTAGACGATGCAAGATATTAGGTAGAAAGTCCGTGACCTGACGTAGACGGTGCAAGATATTAGGTAGAAGGTCCGTGACCTGACGTAGACGGTGCAAGATATTGGTAGAAAGTCCGTGACCTGACGTAGACGGTGAAAGATATTAGGTAGAGGATCCGTGACCAGACGTAGACGGTGCTTAATCTGATACAGATGGTGAATGACCTGATGGGGCGCAATTTCATGAGAACACATTTGCTGTGATTTATGGCTTTAGTACTTTAGTACATTCACGCAGATGTCTGTGACGTAGACACCTGTGACGTAAACATCTCTGACGTCAACAGAGCCAGGATTGCCAGAACCACAACGCTGTAAAAATATTAAGAGAAAAAGGGAGTGTAGGATTTAAGTGTTTCTGAAGATAGTACTGTCTGAATCTAGACGATTTTATTCATTTAAATGGGGAAAGGGACGTCACCATGGTGGAAATAGAACGAAACTCATCTCAGTTAACCCCTACGGTGCAATGTCTATCATTTCGCTACGTGGAATTTATTCGTTTATCCTAGCTGCTGCCAGGCGACCTTATTCAGATTAAGGAACATTTCCGTAGCGAAAGGAGTGGAGTTCTAGCATCAAACGACTTTAAGCAGTTGAAGTTGTTATATTATCCTACTTGACCTTTTTCAATGCCGAAGTCTACTACTTGATTTTGTTCTGGGTGCTGTCGTGTGATTTTGTTCAACTAAGGTAAAGCGTCGATAGCCCATGAGTTACAAAAAATCTTGGTTATCGATTTCTGCCCAAGACGGCCCTGCAGTTTTATTCCAGCCGCCACAAGGCAATTTTTTTTTTTCAAGCGAGAGCCAAAGACCTGAACAGCAAGACATCCATCACTATAAGATTATAAAAGTGAATAGTTTCAACGAGAAAGGCCTCAGATTTTTTAGCCTTTTTTCCGAGGAAATGGCTTCCTTCAGCTGAATTAGATAACCTGAGGACAGGTAAAACAATTATCTAAAGTAGTAAAATGCAGCGAAGCTGATAATATCATCAACCCGACATACACCCCTCACCTAAAATTAAATAAGGATAACGCGAGAGCAAAATGTTGGCAATTTGTCTATCTATCCGCAAAAATGGGAGGGAGGGAGGCATAGCGCGTGCAAACAGTCAACAGGAAATGATATGTGAAATGCAAGTAAACAACGTATATGCATCAGAAAGAGAGTGACGATAAACATCATCGCCTCCGCTACGACAGGTTATGACCTAAATATCACCCAAACATGATCCAAATTCACCAAAGTGGGAGGAATTCTACTGACCTCGAGGAAGCGTGCACGATCTCTTCCCCAGCCGTTCAAGGTCAAAATGTATACGAAGCGCGACCACATCTGTCGAAAATGTCCTTCAAGTCGACATGACGTCACATCTTACTTGACAGAGCGAGGCGACATCGACATGACGTCACATTTTACTTGACAGAGCGAGGCGACATCGCTCATATGCCCCACCTCCTTGTGCATGGACGAGTTTTACATAACGAAAATGTGCATCCTCCCTTTACATCCGCCACGTTCCGCCGCTCACGTTCTCGCTTCCGATCACCGGCCTGGCAGCCCCACCCGCTCGGCTCCTCGGTAAAAGCAGGGCAGCTTTAGTCCCTCCAGTGTCAATCACGATCGCATCGGTTGCTCTTTCAGGTCGTGAGAAAATCACACTAGTGTGATGTTCTTTCCAGGGAGGGTTTCGGGATGTCTTTGCATGGCAACATATGCATTTCCATGTGAACAAGTAGAACATATAATTTGAAAGATAGATATTATATATATATATACATATATGCATATATATGTATGCATATATATATATATATATATATATATATATATATATGCATATATATATACATACACATACATATATATATACACATACATATATACATATATATACACACATATATACATATATATATACACATACATATATATATATACACATACATATATATACATATATATATATATACATATATATATATATACATATATATATACATATACATATATATATACATATACATATACATATATATACATATATATATACATATACATATATATATATATATATATATATATAGAGAGAGAGAGAGAGAGAGAGAGAGAGGGATTGTATGTAATTGGCATTTGCAGAGATAGTGAGAGAGAAAGTAAGACAGAAAATCAGAGACAGAGACAAAGAGACAATGAAAAGACAGAAAGACAGAAAAACAGACATATGGGCAGACAGACAGATAGACTAACAGACAAATAAACTTATTTAAGTGGAAAAGAAAGAAGTTTTTTGTTAATCTGTAGATTACAAGAAAGCTTTTGATATGGTGTAAAGTGAAGGCCTATGGTTTAAACTTATGAAATATAATGTCAAGGGTACATATCTTAAAGTGATTCAATATATGTATAGTAACGTCAAACCTTGCGTAATATTTAACCAACAGATGTCTGACACGTTTCTGTGTAATGTTGGGGTCATCCATACTTGTCTTTCTTGTTAATGTCATTAAGACGAAACTCATTTGACAAAAATGTAATTACATATATTTTAATGATGGTATGTTGAATGCACATTCGAATTTGCTTATGATTATGTATACAAATATGTGACAGTGAATCAGGCATGGTACAAGCGTTGTGAGCTCTATACACTTACTGTCCTGATTGGAAGTTGAAGATAAACTAGTGAAACAAAAAACATAATATTTACTAGGGGTAGAGATAACACGGATATTTACGACTTCCAATTTGATCATGAAACAATAGAGTTTGTATGCAATGATAGGTATTTAAATGTTGTTCTCAACTATAATGTTAGCTTTCATGAAGGACAACTGAGGTTGAAAGAACAGACGACAAAATGCCATGTTAATAGATGTCGGAAGTCTGACCTACCAGTTGACATGCAAATTATATTTTAAGATAACTTGACTGATTGATTTGTAGTTTAGATCTACCGGTTGCCATGTAAATTGTATTTTAAGATAACTTGACTGATTGATTTGTCGTTTATGGTACCACAACGTCTAGGTCATACGGCATTGCTCACAAAATCTCTAAAGAATCTCTGAGTGGGCCACAATTTGAGGATTTCGTTTCTCTGCTTCAAAGATTGCGACCCTACACTTTTGCAGTCTTCGTGGTGTTCATTCTGATCCAGACCTATATCTATATGAAAGAAGAATCTCTTCTGTGAAGGAAATCCACTTTCTGGGACTAATATTTGACAGCCGACTGACTAGGGTACCTCATCATCGTTATGTTAAGGCTACTTGTATGAAAGCAATGCCACTCCTTAGAGTTTTAGCACATAGCTCTTGGGGCGCCGACAGACAGACCCTCCTCCTGTTACACCGAGCAATTAGCCTCTCAAAGTTGGAGTACGGTTATGAAATCAACTCGTCTGCTACTGTAGCTCAACTTCGTGTGTTCAACTCGGTACACCATACCGGTGTTCGCTTAGCAACTGATGCGTTCCTCTCATCCCAAGTACCAAGCACGCTGGTAAAAGCAGGTGTCCTTCCATTGGAGTTAAGTCGTCAGATCTAATTGCTAAGATGCTGGTATCGAGTTCAGCGTCTTCCTGAGTCAGTTTCTCGTATATCAGTATCCCAAGACTCGCGCTCACAGCTATATATATATATATATATATATATATATATATATATATATATATATATATATATATATATATATATATATATGTATGTCGCCCAAGCTTCCCTAAGCCTTTCGGCTTCAGGGTAGCATCTGCCACGACGACACTAAATGTATCTTTCTTAAGCACTGATTTTCCTAATAAAAGTGTGTGGCTAGATTATGAGCACCATACACTATTCCTAGAACAAACTGTTCCACACATTTCGCCTCCATTCCAGTATTAACAGACGATTCAAAGTCTGATGCTGGAGTCGGATATGGTGTTATATTCCCTTCATTCGGTCGAGGCGGTAGCTTCCACAGTGTAGCTTTGGTTTTACGGCAGAACTATCTGCCATTGTTCTACCTTTAAGAATCATCTTTACCCTTTCCTTTTCATCCTTTACATTTATTAATGACTCCCACGGTGTTCTGTCAGTTATGGAACATCTTAGCCCTTCTTCCCTTGATCCTCTTGTTTTATCAGTTTTTGAGTGGCTGTACCTATTCCGAAGTTGAGGCTTCAACGTTGGATTATGCTGGTTTTCAGTACATGTAGGGATTCCAGGAATGAGAAGGCCTAATCTGGCTAAAGAGGCAGCACCTCTGACTGCCTATTCCATTCCACGACATGTACTCCACTATACGGGTAACAGTTCTTGCTAGTTGGCAGAACATGTTGGAGGCTTTGGTTGGCCACCACAAAGATAGGGGAAATAACTCCTCTTGCTTTCCGTCTTTATACATACGAACACGTGCAAAGACTATGCTCAGAGACTGCACTGACCCGTCTCTATGAGAACTAAGGGAAATGTCAATAACTGTAAAAATTCCAGTTTGGATGTGAAAATCTGTTGTGTCCCCTGAATTTAGACAAATTAATTCTTCCTCTTCTATAAAATTTGCGAGCAAAATATCTCTGGTGTTGACTGAGCTGTCTCCCCACAGTGAGATGGCTACAGTTAAAATCTCCTAATAAAAGGAAAGGCGAGGGAAGGTCTCGCACGAGGCCGATAAGATCGTCCCTCTCGACTGAGCGGTAAATAGATATTGCACTCTGTGTATGTAAGGTCTAGAAACAGTCTCACTGCAACAGCCTGTAATGGAGTTTACAGTTCGAGAACAGTTTGATGGACATCACTTCTTGTTAGTATTGCAGTGCCGCCGTGGTGGTCCTGTTCTAGATAAAAATCAGATTGGTATGCTACATATCCTGAAGGAGCGGAAGGAAATGGACCTCCCACCATTGTCTCTTGGTATGGCACGCATACCGCGACAATTCCATTGTAGGAATTTGAATTTGGTTATTTTGATGGTTTTTGGGGAAGCTTAAGAGAGGAATTTCACTTTGCCAACCTGATTTGGTGTTTTACTTCGCCCGGTGAGGTTTGTCTTGTTTGTTGATGTTTGTGGGGTTGGAGATCAGAGATTGGGGAACACGATTTAATTTTTGAAGTCCGCATTTGGGTTCTGATTTTCAGCTCTGGAAGAATCATCTTTTTTTCGGGGGGGGGGGGCGTCTGCCGAATCGAGGGACATAGCAGACCCTCGGGAACGTTTTTGGTTGGACTGAGAAGGGCTGCAAGGTTTGGTTGAAGTGTGTGAAACGATGGGTAGTGTGAACAATAACAGTGAACTCTTGCCCGCTAACGGGGTGGTGACGCCTACCTGTTGACCCATATCACAGGGGTGGGCAACCTTTTTAAGCGCGCGTGCCAAAACCGGCCAATCTTCGATACAAAAAGTCAAAGCATTACCCATAGATCGGTCATACGAGCTCTGAGCTCTCTTCTGGGAGGGAAATAGCTGTCGATCACGAGTCCAACACGTGATCCAAGACCGTAGTGAATTACACACACACACACACACAATTGAGTGTGTGTGTGTGTGTAAGGTCACAGCATAACCCATAGATTGGTCATATGTGAGCTTTGAGCTCTCTTCCGGGAGGGTAATAGCTGTCGATCAAGAGCCCAACACGTGATCCAAGACAATGGTGAATCACATACACACACATATATACATATAGCCTATATATGAAACTGATAGAATAATTTTCTGTTAAGCTGAAATAAAAAACTCAGCAGAGAAGTTGGTGGTGTATCTAATTGTTTTCTTAGATGAGCCCAGGTTTCGCAAGCCGAAGAAAAGTAGTTGGCGTGCCATATTTGGCACGTGTGCCAATTGTTGCCCACCCGTGTCACAGGACATGCCAGCCGTGGCACAAGCCACCAAAACCTTATGTACGCGCCTTAACAAATTAATTAATCCACTATTGTTCTATCAATTGCTCCAATGGCTCATAATAATCGAATCTGATATAGATGGCGTAGAAATTTAGAGAAGGAAAGAGAAGGTACGGGAATGGAAGCAGGAAAACTCTAAACAACCAGTGGTTCTTAACCTGTGGGGAATTCCCCACTGGTGGGGAATGGCGGAGTTGCCAAGTGGGGAATGACCGGTCGGACAGAAGAACCAGTCTTTTTTTTTTTTTTTTTTTTTTTTTTTTTTTTTTTTTTTTTTTTTTTTTTTTTTTTTTTTTTTTTTTTTTTTTTTTTTTTAATCGATGTGTTTTTGTTTCTTTTTGTTTGTTTCTGGTGTCTTCATGTTGTCACCGATGCTGTGGTGGGAAATGGAGAGTTGGCTCACTAAAAAGTGGGGAATTGGAGAAAAAAGGTTAAGAACCCCTGCTCTAAACAGAGGGAAAGAACGAGAAAAACATATTTAGGCAGTAAAGACTGAAAGGAAACATGATGAGTCAAGAATGCAACGATGACTTGGAAAAATGAAGATACAATACAACGGGTACTGGAAGAAAGAAAAATAGGAAATGAATGTACAAGTAAATTACAGAGAAAGAATTAACTGAATTTGGGAGAGAGGAAGAAATAAGAAAAGGATGTAAATGAGGCGTCTGGAACAGAAAGGGGGAACTGCTGGTGTCACGCGAAAGCCATTTTGCCTCTTAACAACTAACGCTCTAAGAACTATATTCCCGTAACGAGGAGATGTTGCATTTGTCCCTTTCTATCCTAGACCCTTCCAATGCAAAAGAAGGAAAAGGAAGCCAGGGACAGAAAGGGTAAACGAAGGAAATAAAGAGGAGGAAGAGAATAAGAAGAATGGGTGAGGGGAAGAGAGAGAAGGAAAGAGGATGAGGGCGAGAAGAGGAAGAGGAGAGGTGAAAGGCAAGAAGAGGAAGGGAAGTAGAGGAAAGGAAGAAGAGGAAGAGAAGAAGAGGAGAGGAAGGGAAGTAGAGGGAGGGAAGAAGAGGAAGGGAAGAAAAGGAGGAGAGGAAGAGGGAGGGAAAAGGAGGAGAAAGTGGAAAATGGAATGAGTAATACGAGACCAAAGCAATAAAGGTAAACTTTGGTCCAAGATAACGACGTTAGAGAATAGATGAAAGTATAAATGAAAAAATAAAAAGACGTATATGCAATTAAGTATATCAATAGATAAATCGATAAAGTAAATATATAAATTAACTAAACAATTAATCAGCAAACAG
>NC_134804.1:27168589-27186089 GCF_046742065.1 Oratosquilla oratoria | reverse complement strand
TACCGGTAATCCCACCGCGGGGATGCACCACGTTTATTCTCAGCAATAATCATATTAAACAAAACTTAAACAGAAATGAAAAAGAAAAAATAAAGTGCTGCCGTGTCACACTGATACTATCTTGCTTCGCAAGAAGTGGACCCCGACTACTTCCGGTGAATGTTACCTGCCCTGGCAGGCAGCACCAAGAGAGGGCCAAGGTGACAGTGTTGTCTACAGCTTCCTGACGCGAACTCACTTCGTCTCAGTTGTAGAATTGATTTATCAAATAAATAAATAAATATATATATATATATATATATATATATATAGATATATATATATATTCATTTAAATAATCAATTAATTTTATAACTGAGACGAGATTTTGCGTCAGGAAGCTGAAGACGAAACTGTCACCTTGGCCCTCTCATGGTGCTGCCTGCCAGGGCAGGTAACATTAACACACACACGCGCACACACACAAACAAACACACACACACACACACAACAACAACAACAACAACACACACAGGGACACATATACACACATGTATATATATATATATATATATATATATATATATATATATATATATATATATATATATATACATACATATATGTACTTGTACAACACTGCATGAGTCCCAGTGAACAGATTTACATATATCAACCATAATTCACTTTAATTTTAAGCCATCAACATCAATTAGCAAAAAGGACACCCAACGGGGAACCCATGGCTACTCCATCCATGTTGAGTCTCTCTTCACCCACGTCCCCATAAATGAGACTATTAACTTTATCTGCAATAGGCTATATCGCTCAGATGAAATTCATTTCCCAATTCCCGAAGATATACTGCGTCAGTTACTACAAGCCTGTACCAAAGAGGTACCGTTCTATGGACCCGACAAGAACATGTACGTGCAGATTGATGGAGTAGCCATGGGTTCCCCGTTGGGTATCCTTTTTGCTAATTTTTATATGGGCTCATTCGAAGAGACGATATTTACACAACACCATGAACTCAAGCTCTCTATTTATACAAGATATGTAGATGATATCTTTATCAGCGCTGACACAGAAGACAGTGTTCCTCAGATCATTGAGATGTTCAAGGAAAACTCCTCACTCAATTACACACATGAAATTGAGACTGTACGCAAACTCCCCTTCCTCGATACCGTTGTACACAGGCACAGACAGTTTTTCCACGGAAATGTACGTCAAACCGACCAATTTAGGATTTTGTTTAAATGGCGCGAGCGAATGTACTGAGAGATATCGACGCAGTGTGATCAATTCTTTTGTCAAGCGTGCGTTCACACACTGCTCTACATGGACTGCTACCAACGCTGAATTGAAAAGAATCTCCCAACTACTTTCCAACAACGGCTACAAGAAAGAAGAGATAGACGATGTCATAAGAAGACGACTGGACACTTTCATGGCCCAAGAGACACACGTGGACAACCACCCGACCATCAATTTATATTATAAAAACGTTATGTCTTCTGCTTACAAACAAGACGAGAAAGTCATGCGGAATATCATACAGCGTAATGTTAAACCCACCAATCCCGACACCCATCAAACTCACTATTTATTACAAATGCAGACGAATTTTCAACCTAGTAATGAAGAACAACTGTCTTACCAACAAATGCACTTCAGGATGTGAACCTAGTATACCAATATATTTGTAATATTGGTGACTCCATTCGCCTACCCACCAGATATATGGATTTCACTACCACTACACTATCTAAATGAATCACAGCGCACTTACAGGATGGAGCGATACGCCGCCATAACGACAGGACACATGGGCAAACATTGAGTAGAAAAATGATGGAAGAAAATACAGTAATCCTACACAATGAACATGACACCAGGAGATTACGAATGACGGAAGCTGTGTATATTCACAACTTAAAACCTGCCATCAACATTCAACAAATGCCCGTTTCCACTCTTCCTTCAGCTAGAAACTCACAAGCAACACACGGAGCGCCACAAGGACTTAGACAGACAGCACCCCACGGAGCGCCACCTTCCACACAAAGGTCACCTCCCCCAGTGCCAACATAAGCCAAATATAATCACCATTTCAACCTAACACATCTATACTTACACTCCTGAAGATGGCCGAGTGAAGGCCGAGTTATTATGGATTTTAGAAACTTACTTAGTACCCTCGCCTACGAAGATCGGAACACCGTTAGAAAAATTGAAAAAGCAAACTGAATAATGCTGTAACTGCTGTCGACTTTAACAGAACATATATATACATACATATACACATATATATACATACATATATACATATATATATACATATACATATATATACATACATACATACAGATACATATATATATATACATAAATATATACACATACATACATATATATATATACATACATATGTACATATACATACATTATACATATACATAATACATACATACATTATACATATACATAATACATACATATATATATATACATACATATACATAATACATATATACATATACATAAATACATATATATACATACATATATACATATATATACATACATATATACATGTATATACATACATATGTATATATATATATACATATATATACATATATACACATATACATATTTATAAATATATATACATACATATACATACATATACATACATACATATACATACATACATATACATACATATACATACATACATATACATACATACATATACATACATACATATACATACATACATACATACATACATATACATACATACATACATACATATACATACATACATACATATATATACATATTTATACATACATATATATATATATATATATATATATATATATATATATATAAAAGAAAACGGTAACAGCAAACCATGAAAATGTCAAACCACCTTGACAGTATGGCCTCAGCACTTCAATTACGATGATCACGGTTAACCAGCCTCATGATCAGTGACAATAACATACTAAGTTTACTGCATTCATTACTTGGCAGGAACTAAACAGTGTTTGCTTCACCACGGTTTCCTAACCCGGTTCACCAAACCATGGTTAGCACATCATTCCACAGAGAAGGTGAAAGTTGCCGGGTGTCAAGGTGAGGCTGGCGGCGGATAGGAGGGAGGAAAGGAAACAGAAATTTTATGAATGGGACGAGGAATGCAGGCGTGTGAAGGAGAGGAAGAGAAGGAAGCTGGGAGAAGGAGGAGGAGAATGAAAGTAAGAGGGAAGAGCCTACGAAGGAGGACGAAAAAGTAAAGTTTTACGATGAGGAAAAGGCGGTGGCTGAGGATGAGAAAAACGAAGCAAAGGAAGATTAGGATTGTTGTTGTTGTTCTTGATGTAGGCTGTAGTTTGCTAACGCTTCTGTATTAATGGACAATCTCGCTCCGCTGTCTTGCCTTATCTTACATTCCATATGTTGGTTTAGTTAATTATGGGTATTTACAATTTGGTTATTAGTCCTGTCTTCTGTAGAAGGTTATAGAGTGTTTTGTCGCCCAAGATTTAAGGTTAGTTCTGTTCGATATTTGGTAATTATTGAGGGGCGTTGTGTTAATTGGGCAGCCTAGCATATTTTCACTGTAGTGAGACAGGCTTTACATTGGCTAATGGGGGTGGGGGGAGTCATTTCCTGTCATGAAGTGCCCACGTGTGGGGGAATGTCCTGTTCTTGGGCGCAGTAGCCCTGTTTCCAAAAGTCATTTTGATATGAACCCTGATTGGTTATTATGGACTGTAGTTTACCAGTGTTTCTATCCTTTTGATTAATTTTGTGTCCCTTTCGTATGATATCTCATGTTTCAGATATTGGTTTCGTTAGTCAGGGATATTTCTAATTCCATTAATAATACTGTTTTCTGTAGCAAACTATGGAGAGATTATCAAGGTATTTCTGTTTTGTCGCTCAGGATTTGATGTAGAGCCAGTGCTATTTGAGGTGGTAGAGGACAGTTGATGGTTATCGTGGGGTGTTGTAAAAATTGGGCAATTAATTTTTGTTGAAATTTTGTAAGGGGAACTTTTCCTTGACAAATGAATTCTGCTTTATAATGAAGAATGCTATTTAGTTTGGTGTGTCGTTTTGGGTCGTGTTCCTTTGAGATTCGTTAAGAATGATTTTTTTTTTTTTCATTCCAGTTGGGTCTGCTGGGGGGGCACCAGGAAATATCAGAGCTTTACGCATTAGCGTATATAATGTATTTGGATGGGATGGGATTGATTTTCAGCTTGTTGGCTGAAACGTGGCTGCAGTAGATATTGCGGATATGGGAAATCCATATCTGTTTCTGATATCAAGGGAAGTGTTTGTCATTTCTGGGATGCGAATTTACTGATGCGGTATCGATAATGTACTCCATTGTATGTTCTATGTCAAAGTTTATGTTGACTTGGCCCGGAGTATTTTTTTGTTGTTTTGTTTTTCAGTTGGAAAGGGGCGTGCAGTATTCCTCTTCCGTGAATGGACGATTATAGTCAATGATTGAATATGTGTATTAATCCATTCCATTTGGATTTGGTGGGGGCATTGGGAGATCTAGGACCCTTGCATATGGTTTAGTGTTAGTCTGTGTGATTTTTACTGGGATGGGATGGATTTCAGTTTGAAATTCTAAAGTTGATGCAGCACAGTAGAACAAAGCCAACCTCAAATCTCTCGTCGTGTCCTTCGCTATACCACTAAACACATGTGGCAACACAGAACCCAACAGGTGTAACTATACAAGGCACCTGAAGAGAAGGTAGTTGAAGAGGAAGTAGGGGGGGAGGAGGGGGAGGAGGAGGAGGAGGAGGAGGAGGAAGAGGAGGAGGAAGAGGAGGAGTAGGAGGAGGAGGAAGAGGAGGAGGAGTAGGAAGAGGAGGAGGAGGAGGCAGCGTTGTTGGAGGAAAAAAGCTGGAGGAGGAGGAGGAGCACGAGGAGGAAGAGGAGGAGGAGGGGGAGGAGGAAAAGGAGGAGGAGGGGGAGGAGGAGGAGGAGGAGGAGGAGGAGGAGGCCGAGTAAGAAGAGGACCTGTTCGAGTAACTGGGAGCAGCAGAAGGAGGAAGCGGCCGAAGAAGTGGAGGAGGGGGTCCGCCAAACTAGGGAAGGCGACGGCCGCCAAGTTGGGGGAGGAAGACGCCGAGCTGGAGGACCTTGATGGCGGTAGCGGCGGAAGTGTCGATGGTGGTGATAGTTATAATGGTAGTAGTGGTGGTGGTCAGTATAAGTGGTGGACGGTCTAGGTAATGATAGGAGTGGTATTAGTAGCCTATGCGACAGTAATTGGTATAATGGTAACGTTGCAGAGTTATTATCGCGATCGTGGTCTAGGACATGTTGAGGCAATAAAGAAACGAGACCCAAAATATTCATAGCAGGAGGTTTTACTACCAGTTTGCAGTTGTAAGTTGGTGATGGTGGTGGTGGACAACAACGACGAGTAGCACGACCATGAGAAGCATGACGACGAGTAGAAGCATGACGACGATGACGAGGAGGAAAAATTGGGTGGGAGGAGGTAAGAGGCGGAGGGTGGTTAAGAGAAGAAGAGGAGGAGGAAGAGCATATGGAGTAAAGGGCCATTTACACGGCCAAACGGATTGTCAAACAAGTGTTTAAGGTGGCGCTTGATCGTGTGAATGGGGTATATGGTTGTCAAACATGTTTGACAACCAAACACCCCATTCACACGGTCAAACATCACTTCAAACACGTTTGACAAACCGTTTGAACGTGCAAATGGCCCTTAAGAGGAGAAAAGAGAGGAGGGATAAATGGAAAAGCAAGAGGTTTATTGTTGGGGAATAAAGAGAGAGGTGACCATAATGAGGGAGTGGAAAGCGGAGTGGAGGGACGCTGTAGTAGACGACATTCCTGGACCTTTCCGTAGCGAGCGGTGCCAAGTTTCATTTTGTCAAACGCAACACGTTTCAGTCAAGCTCTGGTTCCCCCACGATGACGAACGTCTTCCATCCCAAACAACCACCTCCGTACCGACTGGTACTTTGTTTTACTGTGAGTGCTGAGGTAGGGACTGAATGCTTTGTGCAGCTGATATTTTAGGAACTTTTGTGTCATCCTTGCCAAAGAGTTTCTCAACATTCGTATATAATTGAAGATTAATTTCCACAAAGAGAAAAATAATTCTCATCACTTTTAGCTTCCATTCTCCTTTCTGCTGCACTTCTTAATCCACTCCTACTTCTTTGACTAATACTTCTGTGCGATATTGTTTTCAGGGATAGAGGCGCTAGTTATCGCTGATGAAATACTAATTCATATTATTGTGGCCAACATCACACCAATCTTGTTTAATTATTCGACATTCCTTCTGTATCAGAGTGAAATGGAAACACTCGCAAGACACGGTGTATACTGAGTCAAGTCGCCTTCCGTGAATGTTGGTGGAGAGGAGAGTTGCACAGTAACGGAAGAAAAAAGAAAACGGTGAATAAGCGATTCAGGTGCATAAAAAAATGGACGAAAAGTGAATAAAAAGAGACTCTTTAGTGGACGAGATGTGGCAGAACAGTGGATAAGCAAGAAGATGGCCAACAATGAATCAAGAGTGGATGAACATGGTACCAAAATTATGGAAAAAGTGGACGATAAGTGATGGAAAGTAGAAAACCAAGTGGAGCTCCGACGGAAATTCTGTCCACACGCAGGAGTAGAGTGTGAGGAGCTACAAGTGACGTCATATCGCCAGTCCAGGATCATAGAACCTCTGCAGGCCATAGTGTGCAACAAACACGAACAGACTTCGCAATCTTAAACTTCGATGTAGAGAACAAGCCGGACCGAAGGTGAAATCGCAGCCACCTATGACGTGAAATATTGTACAGACATGGAAGGTGTGGAAGGCAGGTGGACGAGAGGAGGGTGGACTGGGTGTGGAAGAGACTGAGTGTTGGTTGGCAATAGAAGGACGAGAGGTTGGCCGGCATTCCGCATGAGGTGTAGCGAGAGAAGAAACAGGAATGGCTGTGGATTGAGGTGGATCACTCCACTCTGGGATATCACAAGGAAATGAATGGAGCCAAGAGACCGGCCGGTCTGACGAATGAATGGATTAAGGGGTATAGGATGAGCAGGTTCGGTCGAGGAGACGATGACGAGAAGCAGAGGAAAGGTCTGACAACGCAGCAGACGACAGGCGGAGCAGACGACACGAGGAGCAAACGAATGGAGGAGACGTTAGGTGAAGAACAGGTCTGGTCTGCTGATTTATGGAAGGATCTTACTCCTTGCCAACTGATATAAACATCCCATCTCGTTGTCTACGAATGAATGAATGAATAAATTACCATTTCGTTTCCAAGTTGGACCAAACATCTCTGGATACGAACCAGTAACCTAACTGGACCAGTATCTTTTCGTTGTTATTCACATTTTGTCCACAATTTGGCACCTTGAGACGACCTCGACTGGTGCGTGACAACAACAGCCCACGTAACTTCAATTTAACGGTACCTGTACAGGTGGCTTTGTTTAGTCGAGGGAAAGCCTATTACGTGGCGAAAAATAAACTCAATTAACTCTTTCACTACTCTTTTCGACTTGTTTTGATGAACGACTTTCTACTCTCTTGTGACTCGGAACCACTTGCTCAGGCTGACCGAGTACAAAGGGCAAAGGTGAAGGATCTGACCATAGCTGGGCCCTTCCTGGCGTAAGACCCTTACCGAAGCGCCAACAACTAAACAACAGCTTTACATCTTTTTTCATACAAAGTGTAAAGATCTGGTGAATTTCTCTTGTATTTTTTACAAGATGTAATTGATCCCCCCTCCCCCATTTCTCTGTTTCTGTTGAGAAAACCAACGCGCACCGCGTTACCTCCCCTCACTTCTGTTTTTGATTAATTATTCAATTATGCTACCGGGTACTTCCTCCGCACAAATCTCTTCTACCTCGCCAGCTTCAACGACCTGACAATCAACAGACGCGTAATGATATTAATAATAAAAAAGGGAAATCAGTCGCGGCTGTTTACATCGTCTAAATATTATGCATTCGTGGATTTTTTTTTTTTTTTTTTTTTTTTTTCCTCGGGGACCGCTTTAGGCACAAGTTCCGCCTTCGTGCAAGCGGACCGACTTTTAGATCTTGGCTGTTGTTTTGTTTTTTCCGCCACATACCTTAACGATTGTATACATGCTAAGGCTAAGCTAAGTCAGTTTCAAGGAACTACTGGGTTTGACCAAGATACTGTCTCAGTTAATCATTTCGCCTAATGTGATTTTGCTCTGGTTAACGCTGAACCATCTTGATTTAGAAAAATCCCTGGGTCTGAATAGATCACACGCCTTGCGGTCTGACTCCTTTCTGGCTCTACTAGTCCAGCCTCCAGTCGACCAAATGGCCTTGAATCTCACCCTCTATGGCAGGGGCTCTCAACCTGGGGTTTGCGGGACTGTTTCCAGGGGATGCTTAGATGACTAGCGAGAGATTAATTAAACATTTAAATCTGCACAGAGAAAATTGTTGTTATAAATGCGCGCGCCGTATCGTTTTGGTTCACGGACGGTTGGTCGCGAAACAAATACGTCAGTCTGTATTTTGTGGGGACCTGGAGAATGGGTCTTGTGGAGCGTTTGAAATAACAGCTTCACTCCAGCATATGAAGTATCCCTTTTGATGTTAACGCTTAACTGATGAATAAAGTAATTCCAATTTAAACCATCTGATATACATTGCGGTAGCATTGCGTATTCGCTTAGTCTTAATGTATTACAGTTTTCTATTCTGTGTCAGGTTAATGGAGGTACGGGTCGATGGTCTGATGACTCTCGAGGTGTGTAATGGGGAAAGGTAACCCCTGATCTATAGAGCTCATCTGCCTTCATACTTTCATGTTCACACGCCTTCACCTCTGCCCTATCATGCGCTTTAAGGACTGTTGAACCAAGTAACTGTCACTGCTCGAAATCGGAGAGAAATGCGGGGAAAGGATAAAGATGAAACTAAATGGGAAGATATCTATAAACTTAAGAAACTAAAGTCTTGGAGAATAAAGAATTTAACTAACGAAATCTATGTCACTAACTGCATCGCATACGTTACACACAACTTAAGACTTCACCATATTTTTCTGAACCCTTATCATGTCTGAATGATAGGGAGAGGGAAGAAGAAATAAACTGGGATACACACAGTGTTCTGACCATATTTAGGGATATATCTTATTCGAAGCCAATTCTTGACTGACACCGAGCATATATCTTACCATATTTCAATATTTATGAGCAACTAAAACAAATAAGGCATTATCTGAAAACTCCTTTAATGTGTTATCTAAAAAGTAATACAAATGGGCGGTAAAAACAATCATTAATTTATTATCTCATGTCATGTGACAACACCTCCCAAACATATGAAAGATAAAAAAAGGACAGAAAAACTTCAGATTCTTATTTTTTTGAAAACTGTTGGTGGATATATCTCCTGCTAATATTTTCTAATGCGTTACGCCATTCAAGACGCTTCTTTTGACACCAATTTTGTGGACATATATCTTTTGGAAGCTAAGATGTTAGATATTCAAGAATTGAGGCAATTCGGTCTATACATGTATATTCGTAAACCTGCTTCTTCTTGATTTCCTAACTTTCTCCCTGTTTGCGATATCAGGCAGTATTTGGTACCAAATGAAGTACTGGTAAATCAACCCGTACTTCAAGATAAAAATGCCCACTAAATAATTTTGCATTATTTTACAGAATTAAATAGGAGACGAATACAGACTATAAAGTATTACGAATAAGATAAGTACATGTATTACGAAAGTAAATCTATCACACAAGGAGTCTAAATAACCGGTTTCTAACGACCGTTAAATACTACGCGGCAATCTCACAACTAATGACTGAATACAAGACGGTTGCAGAGTGTCTGAGGTATGCTGAAGAAGCCACCAATGAAGCCAGGAATATATGCTGGCAATCTTCGACCTAGGAGTATGCATGAAAGCATATACATTGTTATGGAACAACCCAGAAAAATACTGCCTGATATCATAAACAGGGACTCGAGAAGACGCAGGTTTGCTGATGTACATCCATTGACCGATTCGCCAAAATTGGTGTGTAGCCCCCCTCCAACTCTTGAATATTTAACATCTTAGCTTCCAGAGGAGATATGTCCACAAAACCGGTGTCATAAGAAGCGTCTTGGATGCCATAATGCATTAGAAAATATTAGCAGTAGATATATCCACCAACAGTTTTCAAAAAACAAAGAATCGTGCGTTTTTTCTGTCCTTTTTTAATTCTTCACATATTTGGGGGGTTGTCACATAACATGAGATAGTAAACTAATATTTTTTTTTACTGCCCATTTGTTTTACTTTTCAAAAAACACATTAAAGGCGCTTTCAAATGATACCTTGTTTCTTTTGATTGCTCCTGGATATGTATATATAAAAAAAAGGAAAATTGGTCAAATTTATGCTCGCTGTCAGTCGAAAATTGGCTTCGGATAGCGCATAGCTTTAAATATGGTCAGAACATCGTGTATATTCCATTCTACCTCATCTTGCCTCTCCATTTCATTATTCAGACATGATAAGGGTTCATTAAAATTTGGTGAAGTGAAGTTGTTGGGTACATATCCAGCCCACGGGCTAACACAGGACTTGAATCTTTGTTGTCGCACCGAGGTCCAACAGACATACGAACACACAAAAGTAAACAAGAATGTTGCAGCAACTTGGCGCCTGTGTAAACAACCGCGCATACAAATAAATTTACGTAAGCACACAAAAAACAGATTATACAAAGGCGAATATAAGGTACTAAACAACCGAACGTGTATAAATATGTCATATATATGTAAAGTTGCAATATTACACGAACAGTAACATGTAAACACACGTATGCTAGTCAATGCAAGGGAAATTAAAAAACACGTACTTTTGCGTTCGGCGCTATCCGTACGGCCATGCAAACGTGAAAACGGTAAAATAATTTTAGAACATAAGAACATAAGAACATAAGAAATAAAGGAGACTGCAAAAGACCATAAGGCCTACACTAGGCAGCTCCGTATCCATCACCACCTGTCGTCCCCATCCATAAAGTTGTCTAATCGTTTTTTAAAACAACTGATAGTTTCAGCGCTTACTACGTGGTTACTAAGTTTATTCCATTCATCGACCACCCTATTTGTAAACCAATTCTTGCCTATTACCTTCTTAAATCTAAATTTGTCCAGTTTATACCCATTACTGCGAGTCCTGCCCTGTTGTTTTATTATGATGACCTTGTTTGCATCACCCTTGTTATAGCCTTTGATCCACTTGAACACTTCTATTAGATCACCCCGCACTCTGCGTCTTTCCAGAGAGTGTAAGTTTAGGTGCCTAAGCCTCTCTTCGTAAGGCAAATTTCCGAGTCCTTGTATCATTTTGGTCATTCTTCTCTGTACTGATTCTAGTGAATTTATGTCCATTTTGTAGGACGGAGACCAAAACTGTACCGCATAGTCCAGGATGGGTCTAACTATTGCTAGATAGAGTTTAATAATTACCTCTGCACTTCTATTTGTTACCGTCCTAGCAATGAAGCCTAATGCCCTGTTTGCTTTATTTCTGGCGCTAATGCACTGCTTCCTGGTTTTAAGGTCCGGACTCACCAGAACTCCCAAGTCCCTCTCGCACTCAGATTTTTCTAAAAACGTGTCATCTAAGTTGTATCTATTTTCGGGGTTGTGTAGCCCTACGTTTAACACGCTACACTTAGAGATATTGAAGTTCATTTGCCATTTCACCGACCATGTTAACAGTTTATCAAGATCATCCTGCAGAATCTGGGCGTCTTCTCCTGACCTAATTAGGCGTCCTATTTTAGTGTCGTCCGCAAACTTACTAACATCACTATTTAACCCATCGTCTAAGTCGTTTATATACATAATGAACAATAAGGGACCCAAAACCGAGCCCTGGGGGACCCCGCTAGTAACATTGCCCCACCTAGATTTTATTCCATTTATGGTGACCCGCTGTTTTCTGTTACTAATCCAAGCTCTAATCCATTCTAACACTTTTCCTCCTATGCCATGGGCTTTGATTTTATTTAGTAGTCTCTGGTGTGGCACTTTGTCGAACGCTTTGCTAAAGTCAAGGTAAATAACATCGTAATTTTCATTGTTGTCTGACGCCTTATATACCTTAGTGTAAAAGGATAGAAGATTAGTCACGCATGACTTACCTTTGGAGAAACCATGCTGTGAATCACGAATTAAATTATGCCCTTCAATGTGTTCTCTGAGTCTATTTACTATTATTGATTCAAGCATCTTTCCTATAACCGACGTCAAACTGATTGGCCTGTAGTTGCCTATGGTCGATCTATCTCCCTTCTTAAAAACAGGAACAACGTTTGCCTGCCTCCAAGCAGTTGGAACAGAACCAGTGTCTACCGATTTATTGAATATTTCAGTTAACCGGTCGCAGATTTCAAATCTACACTCCTTAAGCATTCTTGGAAAAATTTCGTCCGGACCCGGAGATTTTGTAGCTTTAAGTCTGTCAATCTGCTTGATAACTTCTTCTTTACTAATGCTGATATTAGTTAGGCTATTTTCTTCATCCCCTCTGAAAATCGGATCACAGTCAGGTACTTTATCTAACCTCTCATTAGTAAACACCGATAGAAAATAATTGTTAAACTCCTCACTCATTTTTTCTTCCGATTCTATCATGACATTTTCATCGTTTTTAATTGGTCCTATTCTTTCTTTATTTTTTGTTCTATAGAGGTGAAAGAAACCCTTTGGGTTGGATTTTGCTTGACTGGCAACCTTGATTTCATAATTACGTTTCGCTGAACGTGTATTCCTTTTAACCAGCTTTGCCATTTCGTTATATCTTGATCTAAGGTGTGATTCCCCGTTTTTTATTTTTACGTAAAGTCCTCTTTTAATTCCGATCTCATGTTTCAATCTGTCCGTCATCCATTTGGGAGTATTACTATTTTTTCGTATTGACTTTAGGGGGATAAATGTGTTTTGTGCATTAATAATTAGATCTGCCAGATTGCTATACATCTCATCCAAAGTACTGACCTGATTTTTGGGCCGTCGCCCCGAATCGACCTGACCCAAGGCACGCGCATCACTCTCTTTGACCCAGACCTGACTTAAGGTATGCGTAGTTCTCTCTTTGACCCAGACCTGACCCAAGGTACGCGTATCCTCCTTGACCCACTTCTGATTATCAGCCCCGCAACGAGAATCAAGAATGTTTGAAACGTCCGGATTGTTTTTCGTATTCAATTTCAAATAGGTTTTTATATTGTCAAAGTTTGCTTTCCTGAAGTCTGGTACTTGAACGTTATTTGTACTTTTTATTTTTTTCCCAAATAATATTAAATCTTATTTCTTGATGATCGCTAAAGCCTAGACTATCGCCCACTATTATGCTGCTAATTTGGTGCTCATTATTTGTTAGAATTAAGTCCAGGGTATTTTGTCCCCTCGTAGGATCGGTAATCATTTGTTTTAGGAAATTATCCTGCACCACATCTAGGAATTGTTTCGCTTCATGATCTCCTATCAAAGTTTCCCAGTCAATGTTTCTATAGTTAAAATCTCCCATGATTACAACGTTTTTGTACTGGGACGCTCTGTGAATTTCATGAATTAGGGAATCAGTCTGCTCAATGCTAAGGTTAGGAGGTCTATACAAGACGCCAATAATAACTTTCTTATTCTTGCCTATAATCTCTACCCAAATAGATTCCGTACAGTCCTCTTCCTTAATCGAATTGTTGATAATACAGTTTAATGTATTTTTAACGAAAAGTGCTACACCTCCCCCATTCCTGCCGACCCTATCCTTATGAAAAAACTTATATCCTTCTATTTCGATTTCCGGAAGGAAATGTTTATCAGCCATGTTGATCCAGGATTCAGTAATGGCTATAATATCGAAATTTTCTACGCATGCTTTACCTCGCAGCAAATCAATTTTGTTAATTATGCTCCTACTATTTGTATAGTAAACTTTAAGTTTATCTTCCCTCCACCTGCTTTGGTGATTTTTTGTACAGTCCTCTAAGTTGTTTCTATTTCCTAAACTATATTCCGATACTTCCCCCCCTACTCCCACATAATCTACCCGAAAAAACCCTGTAGGTACGCACGCACACACGCACACGTATAGACACACGCACACGTATAGACACACGCACACGTATAGACACACGCACACGTATAGACACACGCACACGTATAGACACACGCACACGTATAGACACACGCACACGTAGACACACGCACACGTATAGACACACGCACACATACAGACACACACACACACACACGCACACGTATAGACACACGCACACACACATGGACAAACACGTACATGCACACACGACTCGTGGCGCAGTTGGTAGAGTCCCCGGCTGCCACTACGGCGGTCCGGGTTCAAGTCCCGCCCACCGCTGAAATAATTTCTGTATTGCTGCGCTGTGGGTTGTTACTCCAACCCTCTTGGGCGGGGAGTTTTGTGTGTGTGTGTGTGCGTGTAAGGTCACAGCATTACCCACAGATCGGTCATTTATAAGCTCCGAGCTCTCTTCCGGGAGGGAAATAGCTGTCGATCACGAGTCCAACGCGTGATCCAAGACCATGGTGAATCACATGTAAAGACACGCACACACACATGCATGCATTAACACGTACACGCGCACCCACACTAATCTACTACAATAGAATAAAGTGTCCTCTTGAGGCACCTACCTTCAACCATGCAGTCTTCTTGCCCACAGTAGTGCAGCGCGGGCGTCGCTGGCGTTTGCAGGGCCAGGGGCGTTGTGGGCGTGTGCGATTTCATGCTGACCCTCATCTTGGCTAACTGGTGGGCGTGCGCGGAGGCTGCACTTAGCTCGCCCCCGATGTCCGGCACCCCGATTCCCACGCCCACGCCCATTCCCATGCATGGTGTGGGCGTGTCATTAGCTTTGGGCAGTTCGTTCATGTTGGTGGTGACGGTGAGGAAGGGATTGGATACGTAGAGGAGGTTGGCGGGGGCACTCGCCTCCCTTTGGGGAGGATTTGACACGAATGGAACTTAGTCAAACACTTTCGTTATATAAAATCCAAAAGACAAAATCGGTTGATTGGCACTACCTAGTTCGGTTAAGCTCTTTGTTTTCTAACTAGGCGTTTCGTAAGGACCAAACCAAACCGAACATAAAAGTTCAAATCACACGAGAGTTTCCATATATCTTGAGCACCGAAGGGAAAAACACTTAGCACATGGTCACCTCCCCCTCCGTCACCACCCCAACTTCCTTCGCCAGCAGTCTGGTGGATTGGCTGGTCACTTGAGAGAACAGGTTGGGCAGGCCATGCCACTCCCTCAACGCTGCCGAAAGGTAGACTTTGCAACACAAGATTTTTCCCTCGTCGTCTTCCCCGCTACCACCACCACCACCACCGGGCTTCCTATGGTCACTTCCTCCTCTGGAGTTTTGATGAAGGTCCCTGCTGATTTTGTATTCACTCCCTCGACCAGTACTTGGTGACAGACATTCAGATAAGTAAAGGTCTGGTATTCGGGGGAAGACCTTAGCGTATCCTAGTGCACTGCAGTAAAGCTGGTCATTCCGCGGAGATTAGAATGACTCATTGTAATTTTTGTTTAAAGTCTGTTGCTGTGTTACGAGCGGGTACTAAACACATTACGTCAGGAACTACCGTCGTCTCATTTTCGATATCGTGGTCGGCGTCTTCGTAAAGATAAACTTATCTGTTCGATTTTTTTTTTTACTATCGCTTTCTCTCGTGTTTGTAAGTGGTTGAATTTAAATCCATGTCTTTTGAAATTATGAACTGCATTTGATAAATGAGATGAGAATAAGTCACTACACTAGATGAGTCATCTTCCTTGATCTGTAGTCGATATTTTTTTCTATAAAAGAATAGAAAAAAAAGAGAGTGAGCATACTTAAAACACTTGGTTATCATATACCATTTCCAATAATCTGGGACATTGCAATCACTTAAACTTCAACATAACAACGATCCACAAAACTTCAACTTAAAAGTACATATATTTTAAAAAGGACATATACATGATTATACATATATATATATATATATGTGTGTGTGTGTGTATATATATATATATATATATATATATATATATATAGAGAGAGAGAGAGAGAGAGAGAGAGAGAGAGAACATAAACACGGGAAAACACGGAATCCTAATCACTTTAAGTTTCGTTCACGAAACGGAAGAGTGATTAGGATTTCTCGTGTTTATGTTCTCCAGCATCCAAATTGTTTGTCTAAAATCTTTGTCATATATATATATATATATATATATATATATATATATATATTATATATATACAGTATATATATTGTATGTATACAAACACATACATGTACGTCACTCCTGCAAACTTCTCAATCTCGTTTCTACACCTGTCTGGTCTCTTTTACGCTTCCCATCTCGCGGCGTCCACTCAGTAACACACTTGCCCCATCGCTCATCAATCGTTCGCACTAACTTACCTGCCCAATTCTACTTCCTCTCTTTTACAGCCTCCACAATACCTTTCACTCAAAACTGCTCTCACCCAAATTGCTCTCTTTCGGTCTCTCAGCGCTATTCCCATAATTGATCTCTCTATTCTCCTCTGTGCACTCCCTAGCTTTGACTCCATCGCCTTCGTCAGTTTCCAAGTCTCACACCTTAGATTAATGCTGGCAGAATGCATTTGTTTTCAACTTTACGTTTCAATAAAGGTAGAGAGCCTCTCAGGATTTTATTATGCTTACCAAACACTTTCCAACCAATTGTAATAGCCTTTTTGTTTCAATATCATAATCTTTGGTCACTTTTACCATCTGGCCTAAATAATTATATTCTTCAATTTCTTCAAGACTCTCACCATCGATTATAATCTCTTTGAACTTTCGTGTTGAACATTATTTTGGTTTTACTCTTATTCATTTTTAAACCTACTTTGAGACTTTCCTTGTTCATACCACTCAGCATATCTTGCAAGTCTTTTGCTCTTTGTGAAATAAGAACAATGTCATCCGCAAATCTTAGGTGGTTAAAATATTCGCCATTAACCTTCAAACCTTTTTCTTCCCCAACTCAACCTTCTGAAAATATATTTCAAGCTGTAAATAATTTGGGTGAAATTGTATCACCTTGCCTTACTCCTTTCTCGATCTTGATCTTTTTTGTATCTTTATGTAGTCGGATAACAGCGGTACTTTTCGTATATTTTCTAGAACCTTTACGATCTGTTCGTTTGTACCATGCTTGCATAGCGAGTTCAGTATTGCTATGTTCTACCGAGTCAAAAGCTTTCTCGTAATCTACAAAACCTAAACAAAAAGGTAGCCTATATTATATTCTGTCGTTTTCTCGATTAGTTGGTTCATCGCCTGCAAATGGTTCTCTCTGTTTCTATCTTAAACTTGACTTAGTTTATTTGTAAGGATGTAGGAGAACTAT